>NW_006408563.1:2285261-2296354 GCF_000296735.1 Chrysochloris asiatica | reverse complement strand
GTTTTCCACCACAAAACAAGTGAAATTGTTCACTACAGATTAGCAAATAAGCACCAGTAAACCTGTGCATATTTTGCATAGTGGGTAAACCGTCCCTGCTTTTTTCTTCTTTTCTCCCTTTTCTTATCTATTAAGTTGCAGCCTAGCTTACTGTTACTACTGTCCTCATTAAACTAGGGGTTTCTCAACTGTATGATGGCATGTAGGACTATCATTTATGAGATGTTGTGAGATAACATTGAAATTCCTGCTATAGCTTCTCATGTGGTTTAGTTACTCAAAGAATTCCTGTTGTGATTTTGAAAGAAGCTTCAGCCCCGACATCTTGCTTGTGCTGGTAGTATTGTTGCCTGAAGCGCCATGGCTGTGAAATATACCCACGTTACCCAGCCCTTGCCTAGCATCCAAATATTTTCTATTTATAATAATCAATGAAACTTTAATTGAAAAGAGGGAGTGGACTTGGTCCTTCACTGCACACTGCTGCTAAACGTATAGCTCCTTGGGGTCAAAGACCTTTATCGTAACTAGAATTTGTTATTAAAAGAATAAATATGAGATCTGGTCAAGAGGGTTGCCAAGAGACTTCTTGGGTGAATCTGCCAGGGGTAATTTGGGGGTGATCAGAGTTCTCAATACAGAGATGTTAAGCACTGTCAAGCAGAAGTAACGATATGAGTGAATTCATATTATGAAAATGGGCTTAAGTGGCACATTTTCTGTTCTGGACACAACTTAATTTTTAAACTTTTTGTTCATTCATTGTTATCTTCTATTCTAGTACAAGTTTGGACACATAGGGAAGTAACTTATATTTTTTATTATTGAGAAATGAATTATGATATCTGTGATACAGATTATTATTTAAAAATAATAATTGGGTGAGGCAAGGAGTGTGTTGGGTCAAGATCTGACATGTTGTCTGTCCTACAACAGTGACTGTATGAACCATAGTCACAGAGCCATCAGAAATAACTGGAAAAGAAGATGTATTAATTAAGATGGTTTCTTGGTAGCGTTTCAGCTTCAGTTGTTTTTCACTTTGTAGACTGGCCTGACTGCCTATGTAGAGTGTGTGTGCATGTTGAGGGGCTAGGGGAGGTGTATCCTAAATGTGCCTTTTAAGTAGGGTAACACACAACTTCTGGTGTGGCATGCTATGGGTTAATGCGCTGGACTGAAACATTGATTTGGACCACAAGGTAGGTGGTTCAAGCTCACTAGCTGCTCCTCAGAAACCGTATACATGATTGCTATGAGTTGGAACTGACTCAACGGCACTTAACAACAACAACAGCCATATGACCCACTTTTCCCAGGACAGCCCTGGCTTACGTTTGTTGTTCTACCATGGTATTAATAAGCCTCGCTTTACTCCTAGTTATAGTTTGGATGATTAATTGCATGGCCACCCAGTCATAAAGACTTAGTGCTTCCATTGTTCGTCTAGATTCGTACCTAGCTTTGCTAGTGAAGAAATGTCCTTCTGGCTTTCGTTGTTTTTGTTAAGTGCTATCGAGTTGGTTCTGATTCATAGAATCCCTTATAGGGTTTCCAAAGAGCGTCTGGTGGGTTTGAACTGCCAACTTTTCGGTTATCAGTCCAGTGCTTATCCTACTGCACCACACCAGGAACCCTTCTGACATCTTTGTTGTTGTTGTTAGGTGCCACTGAGTCGGCATCCATTCATAGCAACCTTATACACAACAGAACGAAACACTGCCTGATCCTGGGCCAACCTCACTATTGTTTCCACGCGTGAGCCCATAGATGCTGCCACTTCTACCTGGCCAATCCATCTCATTGGGGATCTTTCTCTTTTTCTCTGACCCTCCACCCTACCAAACATGATATCCTTCTCCAGCGACTGGTCCCCTTCCTGATGATACTTCTGAAGTATGAGAGATGGAGTTTGGCCATCTTGGCCTCCGAGGAGCATTCTGGCTACACTTCTGCCAACACAGATCTGTTGATTCTTTTGGCAGCCCATGGCACTTTCAATACTTTCCTCCAACACCATAAATTAAAAGCATCAATTCTTCTACGGTCTTCCTTAATTACTGTTCAGCTTTCACATGCACATGAGGTTATTGAAAATATCATGGCTTGGGTCAGGCGCACCTTGTCCTCAAGCTGACATCCTTGCTCTTCAACACTTTAAAAAGTTCCTGTGCAGTAGATTTGCCTAATGCAATATGTCGTCTGATCTCTTGACTCCTGCTTCCGTGAGTGTTGATAGTTGATCCAAGAAGAATGAAGTCCTTGACAACTTCAATCTTTTCTCCTTGGTAAGATTGCTGTTTATTGGTCCAGTGGTGGGGATTTTTGTTTTCTTGACATTGAGTTGTAATCCTTATTGAAGGCTGTGCTCTTTGATCTTCATCAGTAAATGTTTTAAGTCCTCTTCACTTTCAGCCATCTTGATTGTATCACAGCCTGCCTTAGTATCTTTAAAGGGTCTTCAACAAAAAAAGGTCCAATTAAAATAGTGATGCCTGGGAGCATCTGTGGGGTCAGTTAAATTCAAGGCAGAGAAGTCCGCTTAGAAGGTTATGATTACTGTTCATTGAAATTCCAAAGGGGTAATTTTGATAGATTTTCTCAAAGGACACTGGGTGATCACAGGGCCATATTATGAAGATGTTTTAAGAAATTTGGAAACTACGTTGGTGAGAAAAGAGGCCAGGAAATTTGTGATGAGGAATTTTTTCCATCACAATAATGTACCTGCTCATTCTTTGAGCATAGCAAGGACTGTCCTATGAGGAGTTTATTGGGAAACCTTACCCTATCTGCCTTAGAGCCCTGAGCTTGCCCCTTCAGGCTTCTTTTTGTTCCTCAAATTCAAAGAACATTTAAAAGGAACACAATTTGAGTCCCTTGAGAATACCCAAACTGCTGTTTTGACGGTGTGAATGGAAGACCAAAGAGAGCTGGAAACACTGCCTTCAGAGGTCCATAGACCTAGTGGAGGATATGCTGAGAAACAAATAGCTGACCATTTTGATATTTTTTTTCAATAAATATATCTATGATTTTGTAGCAATACTTTCTTACTTACCCTCATATATCTTTTTTCACGTATCTTTGACGTACATTCATGTATCTTTAAGTCTTCCTTAGCGCTCAGGGCCTTGTAATCTATCTTGTCTAATTCTGAACAATTTAGTTTATCTCAATAGACAACGCCTAACCTTTCCATGGTATTTTCAGTAACTTCATTTGAATGCGGAAGCTGGACAGTGAATAAGGAAGACCGTAGAAGAATTGATGCATTTGAGCTATGGTATTGGAGGAGAATATTGAAAGTACCATAGACTGCCAAAACAACAAACTGATCTGTGTTAGAAGTACAACCAGAGTGCTTCTTGGAAGCCAGGATGGCCAGACTTCGTCTCTCATATCTTGGACATATTGTCAGGAGGGACCAATCACTGGAGAAGGATAACATGTTTGATAAGGTGGAGGGTTAGAGAAAAAGAGGAAGGCCTCCAGCAAGATGAATTGGCAAAGTGGCAGCTTCAATGAACTCAAACATAGCAACGATTGCAAGGTTGGCCCAGGACCGGGCATTGTTTCGTTCTGTTGTGCATAGGGTCGCTATGAGTCAGTACCAACTCAGTGACACATAACAACAAGAAGCACAACCTTTTCAGATCAGGCTCCACCCTACCCCCAAAAGCATATTTTTTTCTTTAAAGAATTCAAGTTATTTTCAAAAAACAAACTAGAAATAATTCATTCTTCATGGTTAATAATTTTTCAAAGCACTAGGGATTCTTGGTAAGTAACTTGATAAGTCTTAGAATTCTTGGCTATAATGAGTCTTTCTGTAATGGGAGATACAAACTTTTGAGAGTTTTGATCACTTGGCTATTCATATGCCTACTTAAAATTAGAAACATGAATCTGAAACTCAAGGACTTCAGCATATTATATATGTATATATATATATATACATACACACACATACACCACCCACACAAAGCCTTCTCAAGGTTAAGTTCTCCCTTTGTGTGAATTGTTATGTCTAGATACAATAGCAACTTTGCTTTTTATGTTTGCTGATGATTCTGGAATGCTTTTGAACATAAATAGCTAAAATATTTCTTTGTGCTAAATCCTGAAATTCGCCAGGATGTGTTAAAACATCTTCAGTAACAAAAATGAAATCTGAAACTTCACACAGTAAAAATTTTATCTTAACCTTTATACTCTAATACAAGTTGAGTGTCTTTTCTAGGCAGCTCTCCTCCAAATCATAGACTAGGAACCTAGAATGAATCTATCCTATAGCTTTGCCATTTAGAGCACATGGTGTACAGGGTCACCAAGTATAAGAACATTGTTGTTGTTAAGTGCTGTCGAGTCAGTTCTGACTCATAGCAACCTTGTATAGGTTTTCCAAGGAATGGTTGGTAAATTTGAATTGCTGACTTTGCGGTTCAAACTGACGTTGCAGTCCAGTGCTTTATCCTACAGTGCCACACCAGGACTCCAACAAGTCCACAGTACAAGCATTAAAATCATGCAGAGATGTTAATGCTTGTACTATAGGGGCAGATATCACTTTTCTCTGTATTTTATTAGCCAGAATCCTATCTCTTGACCCCAACCTAACTGCTGAGGAAGCTACGAAATGTAGGCTTACCATGCCAAGGAGGAAATGAAGTGGTATTTGGTGGATACATGGCTTTATTCCTACCATAGTCCTTTCCCTTGAGATGATTCTTGACTTATCTGTCATGGGCTAAGAGTCTTACCATTCTTCTGCTCAGAGACAAGCCTTGATCAGCCTGACCGCAGTGTTGACGGTCTTTGCATGCCCTCAGTGCGGCACATTCATCATGAAAGTGTAGAGTCAATGATTTCAAGCATGTTTCCTCATTCTCACGCTCTTCCAGCTGGCTTTGAACTGCCATTCTTCAAAATTACTCCTTCTTTCATCAGGTTGTTGTTGTTGTTAAATGCCATTTAGTAGGTTCCAACTCATAGCCACCCTGTATAAGGTTTCTAAAGAATGGCTGGTGAGTTTGAACTGCCGACCTTGCAGTTCAAATCAACCTTGCGGTCAAGTGCTTATCCCACAGCACCACAACAAGTAGCCTGCTTGAAAAGCATTGCAGTAGTTTTGGTGTATTTGTTGTTGTTACGTGCCATTGAGTCGATTCCGTCTCATAGTGACCCTGTATAGGGTTTCCAGGGAGCAGCTGAGTGGATTTGAACTGGCAACATGTGGTTCACAGTCCAGTGCTGATCTAACAGCGCTGTTCTATAACTTGAATGATCAGAAAAAAGGATGCTTATTTCAGAATCTGGAATGTTCAGAAACTCTCATATTAGTTCTCACAGGAGTTACTAGGCTGTTCAGAACCCAAGTAGCTTATCAAGAAAGTAAAATGGCAGTTATGCTTGGGACCATGATTGCCAAATGGATCAGCATTAGTGTGTCAGGACATTCTTCTCTCAGTGGGAAATGCTACCCAGGAAACTACAGAGGGCCGAGGTGGAGAGAGGCATGTGTAGAGCATCTTCAGTCAAAGATTGCAGATAGCTCATTTTCAGCCCTACAGAGATTTAACTGTTGTCTGTTCCTTCTCTGACGGATGGGGCTGGAGACACAGAATGCACACTTATCTATTCCAGTTTTTCCAAGACAGTGTTCTTGTCAGCTTACACAAATGTCTGTTATTTCAAAATTGCTTCAAGACATTTATAATGAAAAAGATTGCATTTTAGTTGACCTTGATTTCACTTTCAGGGAAATGACAAATACTTTTTTAGGGTGAGATGACTAATCTCATACATATATGCTAATTTCCCTTAGTTTTCATTTCAAAGAACTGCATTCTTCTTCCTGACTTCCCAGCACATGGCCTGGGACTGGCATGTAGTGGGTCATGGTAGATATTATGTTTGGGGCTAGAGATCCATGATGAGCTTGGTGAGTGAAAGAAACAATATCCGGGGAGGGGCTATGTGGTCAGACAGGAGAACAGGGTGGACACATGGAATGTTTATAAGAGGTGGAAAATGGACTAACATGGTAAGGGGTAGGAGGCAAAGAGATACAGGCCATTGTGGCTATTGCAGGCTCCCAGAAAAGTAGCTGGTTTTTATTCTTTATGATTCTTGAATGCCAGAAATACTAGAAATAGCTATGTCCATAAGGAAAGAAACCCTTTAGAAGGGGGAAACAGGATAATTAAAATGACCTTTATCCGATTTGGTGGTTAAGAACTAGGATGCTATAATTTGACCTTGTAATTACAAGGAAAAGTAGTAGTCTAAAAATAACTCTGTTTTCAAGTCTGAGACATGCTCTGTATGGTTGAGAGTTTTGAAAATAATAAATTACCTGTAGAGAGAGGTAATTAGAATGCAGTTAGTGAAATCTCTCTGCATCTTTTTGTTGGTGAAGAATTCCTCTGAGAAATGCTACCATCGCCAATCCTGTTTCTGTATGTTCACAGTGTTGGCAGCTGCCTTAATTAACTAGTAAATAACAAAGTTTCTACACCCTGTCAGGTAGTATAACTCAAGTATATTGAGTTATTCATGGTAATTACTTTTACTGTTTCTTAGATTTTTAACAGAGAATGAGTTGTTGTTAAGTGCTGTTCCGACTCACAGCGACACTATAATTTGCCAAGGAGCAGCCGGTGGGTTTAAACTGCCAACCTTGCGGTTCGCAGTTCAGTGCTGATCCTACAGTACCACACCAGGAATCCAGAGAATGAGGAGACATATCATAACTTAGTTTCAAATGTAGACTCTTTTAATAGCTACATCTTGGCTAGTAATTTCAATAGAAAACCACATCTAAGATCCCTTGTTGTTGTTGGTAGATGTGATTGAGTTAGTTCCGATCCATAGTGACCCTGTGCATGACAGAACGAAACACTACCCAATCCTACGTCATCCTCACAATCATTGTTAGGCTTGAACCCACTGCTGCTGCCATTGTGACAATCCGTCTCATTGGGGGTCTTCCCTTTTTTTACTGACCCTCCACTTTTTCCATGATGCCCTTCTCCAGGTCCCTCCTGATAATATGTGTGCAGTATAAGAGATGAATTCTCACCATCCTGGCTTTAAGAAGCATTCTGGCAGTACTTCTTCCAACTGTTCTTCTAGCAGTTAAAATCAGCATAGTGACAGCCACAGTGATCATGACTCAGCAGTTACTCATTGCTGAGTTTTGAACCAAGCATTGCACGTGTGTGGTTTCATTTAATCCTTACTAGGTCCTATGAGATTTATATACTTCTCATGTCCATTTGACACATTTAAAAGCTGAATTTTGTAACTTGTTAATTATAGTATCACTTTGGTTAATGCGTGGGCCTGACAAGTCAGTTTGATCTGCAAGGTCAGTGGGTCAAGCGCACCAACTGCTCCTTTGAAACCCTACATAGGATCACTATGGGTTAGAACCGACACGATGGCATTTAACAACAACAACAACAACAATAAAGGACTGGATTCTTGGTGTGGCACTGTGGGTCAATGCACTGGACTGCAAAGTCTGTTTGAATCACAAGGTCGGTGATTCAAACTTAGCAGCTCTTCCTTGGAAACCCTATACAGGGTCGATATGGGTTGGAACTGACTCAACAGCACTTAACAACAACTATAAGGGACTGGGCTAGATTTTAAACCGTGCTCTGTCTGACACCAAAGTCTGTGTTCTTCACTGTTATTCTGTACCAGGAGCAAATGATAACCCATTGACCAAATCTGACCACTCCTGGCTTTGTATAGCCTGCAAGCTAAGACTTTTTTTTTTTTTTTTTTTAACATGGTTTGAGAAAATCAAAAGAATAAAAGTAATTTCATGACATGTGAACATTATATGAAATTCAAATCTAGTTTCCATAAATGAAGCTTTATTGGGACAGAGCCATGCTCATTCATATACATACTGCCTATGACTGTGGTTTAATGGGCTGGACTGCAAGGTCGGTTTGAATCACAAGGTTGGTGGTTCAAGCTCACCAGCCATTCCTCGGCAATCCTATACAGTAGCTATGAGTTGGAATCACCTCGAAGGCACTTAACAACAGCAACATGACTGCTTCCAGGAGCTCTGGTGATGCTGTAGGCTCAGCACAGGACTGCTCATCTCAAAGTCAGCATTTCAAACCACTAACCGCTCCATGGGAGAAAGATGCTCACAGAAGATTTAGAGCTTCAAAAACCCGTTACGGAGTTGCTGAGTTGGAGTCGACTCAAGGGCAGTGGGTTTGACTTTTGTGTTTTGTTTTTTATGACTGCTTTAGCAATATGATGGCAGAGTTGAGCAGTTGGGACAGAGACTATGTGACTCACAAAACCTAAAAGATTTGCCATCTGACTTTTTCCCGGGGGGTGGGGGGAGGTTTGCCAATGGCTGTTCTGTACCTACTGTTCCTCAGTGATTATGTTTTATGAGATTCCAATTACTTACAGCACAATTGTGGGGTTTTTATGGGGCCTCTTTTCTTCTGTTTCTTTTTTTAAAATTTGGTTCCATATTAATTGCTATACCAATCAAGTGATGAACATTATGTATTAAAAGGAAGGAGCTCTGGAAGCATAGTGATTAAGAGTCAGGCTGCTCACCTCAAGTCAGCAGTTTGAAACTACCAGCTATTCCTCAGGGGAAAGATGAGGCTTTCTGCTCTCTTAAAGATTTATAGCCTCAGACTCCATGGCACACCACTACCATCACCATCACCATCACCACCACCACCATGTATAAGTGGAGTTGACCATTAAATTATCAAGATTGCATCTTTGATAAGGACTAAGGAATGATTTGTTTCTGGATCATGTTTGAAACTTTTGACAGTAACATCTTTACAGTTTACAGTGGACTCTACCTATTCGTACTTTTTCTGCCCTCCACATCCTTTTACTGAGCTGATTATTTAAACCTTCAAGTACAGAAATCACTCTCTTTTCTTTCCTTTGTAGTGGTTTGCTGTCTTCTGATTATGTGGAGATTCACTACGAAAATGGAAAACCACAGTTCTCTAAGGTATGGTTAACAGTGTATGGAAATTCTGTAGGATAAATATACTTAATTAGGTGTGTTCAATGTACAGCATTGTTTTGCTATCTAGCTCAATGAAATCTCTTGTCCTCATATGCAAATGTATGCTTTAATGAGAAGAATTTATAAATGTTTGAGATAGCATAAAGATTCTGTATATTCTGGTCAATAAAGAAATGTTTATTGTTTTGGTTATACATACAATATTTTATATAAGTGAATTGGTATAAAGAACTATAAAGTTCCATATAAGATGGCAACTTAAAATAGTAGGTATAGGAGAGCCAGACTCAGATACACAGATAATCTAAGGTTAAGTGGGCTCTTTGAACATGTTAGTCCAAGTGCACCATGGGGCAGGAGACAGGTGGGGGAGAGAAGTTTCAGGGATTAATCCACCTTCATTTTCATCATACCATATGGGTATTATGATTCTTGTTTTACAAATGAAGACAGCCAGGCAGAGAGAGGGCAAATAAACTTGCTGATACCACCAAACATAAGGTAATTGGGTACTCAATCTTCTTCAGTTGGGAATTAACTTTTGTTCTCTTGAGGGAGGATCAATAAAGAGGAAGTGGGTTTACATTAAAGCAAGAGAGAGTTTATTTATAGGGTAGAACACAGTGATTCCCACCAGTAAGGAAAAAAATTAAAATCCGTGGAATGCCTCCAGAAACAGACTGGCGTGTAGGAAGTCAAGAGTGCCATTAAGTCTCAGCAGTGTCCCCAGATAACACAGGCATGGGACAAGATAGAGAGGGAACTGCGTGGTGAGACATCATTTCATTGGTTTCTAGATTGCTAACTTGTTGCTAACCAAATCAGTTCTGACTCATAGCGACCCTGTATAGGGTTTCCGAGGAGCAGCTGGTGGGTTTGAACTGCCGACTTTGTGGTTTGAAGTCCAGTGCTGGTACTACAACACTACTAGCTAACTAGTGTCAGAGAGAGTGATATCTTTCATGTGTGCACTTACTGAATTGTGCAGCATAGAGAATGGAGGTTTTGAGTCTGATAACCTCTCAACAAATATTCATAGCTCACCTTAATTGTATACTGCCCAGGGCCCATGGCATTTCTCAGCATTCATAACTTTCCAATTAACAGTGGACACATTTGTAATTGGATGTGTGTTCCAGCCTTTGAATTTTGTGGAACAGATATACTTCTTACTCTTCTGCTGGTTCTTGCCTTAGGCTGCATCTTGGGGTTTGTTGAACCTCCCTGAAAGTTAATGCAGTGGAAAGTGAACAGAAATACTAAATCAAGCACAGCGGTGGGGTTTCCTGGCATTTGTACAAACCAAAGCTCCTGCCAGCTGGGCCAGCTTTGGGAGCACTGCGGATGCTGAATCATGAGTCTGGAGCGGGGAAGATTGCAGGAGGACTTTATAGACTCAGCAAATGAGCCACCTTTGTAGGCTGCAGTAACTTAATCCAAATTTCTCACTAGGAAGTTCTGTCCATTTTTTTTAGAAGCAGAATAGCTAATTGGCCTCCAGAGGTCATTTGAGGTCCCAAAAGAAAGGCTTTGACATTAGGAAGACACCTAAATTCCTTTATCAGTTGAAAAAATATTTTGAATAAAGAGCATTTCAACTCTGGCAAGAGAAGCTAAATGCAATTGTGTTCATGGCAATTTGTTGTTATATTCATTGCCTTTCCCTATTATATGATACTTTTCTTCAAATGGCTCATATGCTCAAATTTATTGGCTTCCTGGATAGCAATAGTCTATTTTTTTAAAATAAATGTTTTATTTTGAATTATGTGATCATTTACATGGGAGAACATTAGTTTTACATTCATTCTATCGTACATCATTTCATTGCCATAGTTACCATCCCGTCCATGCATCATCACCCAATCAAAGGGTATACCCTGCAAGCCTGCCCCACCCACCCCCACGGTCCTCAGCACACAGCCCCTTTCCCTCTCTGGATCTCAAGTCCCCAGCCACTCCATCTCTTCACGTCATCTTCTCTGCCTCCATCTCAGGCCTCGCTGCTTCTCTGGGTAGGGTCCCACTCACTGCTCTTCTCCATTGATGGTCC
>NW_006408563.1:2209571-2270881 GCF_000296735.1 Chrysochloris asiatica | reverse complement strand
TTCTATGTTCCAATTTCCATTGGATGTTTACAGCTGTTTCTCTTCATTTTGAGTTGTGCCCCATCAGCGAACGAACGTCCCGCGGGCTTTTCTCCCACAGACTTTACTCCATTCATGTCATCACGGTCAACTCTACTTTGAGGAGGCAGCTCTTCCCCAGTCACATTTTGAGTGCCTTCCAACCTTAGGAGCTCATTTTCCGCCACTATATCTGACAGTTTTTCTCTGATATTCATAAGGGTTTCAGTGACTAAATATTTGGAAGTAGTTCGTCACACACTAGTTTGTCTTTGTCTGGAAGCTCATCTGAAACCTGCCCACCATGGGTGACCCTGCTGGTATCTAAAATACCAGTGGCATAGCTTTCAGAATCACAGCAACTCACAAGCCACCACAGTTCGACAAACTGACAGACGAGTGGTCGTGTATTATATGAGGGGGATTAAAAAATTTCATAGAAAAATACAATTGTCTTTTTGTTCCATTTTTGGATAAACTTTTTGATATTCTCATATGTATTTGTGAGTGTAAGTTTTTGTAGCCTATTTTTAATGTTTATCCAGATCTTCATGATATGATTGAAAATATCAGTGTTTGGACACCATGAATCCAGGTTTGTACATTAATAAGAACTGGCTAATTGCACTTTTAGCTTTCTTGTATGGTGCTATAGGATAAGCACTCAATTACAAACTCGGTTTAAACTGCAAGTTCAGTGGTTCAAACTCACCAGCCACTCCTTAGAAACCCTATTCAGTGCAATTAGGAGTCAGAACCAACTTGCTGGCACTTAACAAGAACAACTGCACTTTACAGATGTGGATGAGATAACTTAATAGCCACGAAGGTTAGGCTTTAGTTCCATCATAGTAGAATTAAACAGTTGTTGTTGTACAGTGCCATCAAGTTGATTCCGACCCGTGGTGACCCTGTGTAGGGTTTCCAAGGAGCAGCTGGTGAGCTTGAACCACCTACCTTGCAGTTCAAACAACTTTGCAGTGTGACGCATTAGTCCATAGCACCACACCAGCACCTGTTATTAAATTAGTAATATTAGAGAACCAAGTATCGTCTACATACTCACTCCAAGTTATTGCCAGCATCTCAAAATTGCCATCGCCAGCCACTTCTGATTTGGAGCTGTTTTTAAAGATGCACATGGTATACATGTTTAATTGTTTGCAGGAGCATCCTGGGGTTTCCAGTGGGATTCTGAGCTTAGTATTCTGTGAAGTAAAACTGTTGTTATGTGCTCTGGCTTGTGGGTTGTTCAACTTGTGGAAAGGTGGCCTGAGACAATTAGAAAGCAAACTTACTAGGATTTTTAACATCTTTTTGATTATCAAGTAACACTTAGCTATGTTGATGCATTTGAGTTGTGGTGTTGGAGGAGAATATTGAAAGTGCCATTGGCTTCCAAAAGAACAAACAGATCTGTGTTGGAAGAAGTGCAGCCAGAGTGCTCCTTGGAAGCCAGGATGCCAAAACTTCGTCTCTCATACTTCAGACATATTGTCAGAAACAGTCACTGGAGAAGTATATCGTGTTTGGTAAGGTGGAGGGTTAGAGAAAAAGAGGAAAACCCCCAGCGAAATGGGCTCAAGCGTGGCAACAATTTTGAGGTTGGCTCAGGACAGGGCAGTGTTTCGTTCTGTTGTGCATAGGGTTGCTATGAGTCGGAGTACCATTGAGTCCGAGGAGCAGCTTATAAGACACCAAATTTTTGTTGAATTTAACTGACTGACAGTTTTGAATCTGAAAATGCTGATGTCTACACGAATACACACAGACTTGAGTCATGTGCTGAATTAGCCCCTTTGGGTTTTCCTTCCCGCTGTCTCCCTTATCACACACTTGTGACTCATTCAGGTGGTGACAATGAACACATGGACCAGGTCTCCTGAAGCATCCGAGGACTTGTTGACTGAATAATGGAATACTAACTTGATAGTCTTAAGACGCGGGATTGAACTTGGCTTTTGCTCTTGTTGGCAGAGCCTGTTAGCACTTGGTGCCTGTCTCCCTTTTTGTACATGGAGATAGTAGCAAGCTCAGTGGTCTAAGAATTCCAAGCAGTTAGATTCCTGGATGTGATTACCCATCGCCATGGTTAATGAAGCCCTCTACAAGTGGAAGTGTACTGGCCAGCTCCTCTGCACTGGCCTGGTATTGTTCTCTCTGTACCCCAAAAGGAATGTTCTCTTCTCTCAAGTTATTTTGTATGAAATGCCTCCAGATACTACTTTGTTGTGGTGTTTAAAAAATGCTACATAAGTCTGAAGAATTTCCAAATTGTTGTTTTTGAAAACCTGGTAGAAATTCAGTATCAAGAAACTTAGGAATTTGTCTAATACACATAGTCCCTAACAAATGAGTTTCATTCCTAAGTCTTTATGTCGGCTTTGCATGTATGTCAAAATAGTTAGGTATGGTTCCTATCTAAGCTCAGTTAGGCACATATCTGTCTTAGTGTTGGTGTACCTTTTTATGCATAAAAAAACTTAAAAGAAATGCTTCCAGATACACTGAAACGTCTTTTACATAATGATAAAGTAACATTTTAAAAAACATTTTATTGTGAATTGAGTGATGATTTACAGACAAGATCATCAGTTATACATGCAGTAAATCATACGCTTTGTTTCATCTCAATGATTGCAGTCCCCTCCATGGGACAACAGGTCTCCCACTTCCTCTCTGTGATTCCTGTTTCCATTCCACCCTCCTTTGCATCCCTTCTCAACCTTGTCCTCAGGTAAATGCTGCCCTTTTGATCATGAATGATTGACCATTGCATGCTAAACATACCTTACTAGTGTTATTGTCTCCTTCTATATACCTGTCTACTGCTTGGCCACCCTTGGGCCACAAGGGTGAGTTCCTTTCCAAACCTTAATGGTGGCTGAGGGCCATAGTCATAGGTTACTCCAGTCTCTTTCTGACCAGTAAGCCCAATCTTTTTTTCCCCATAGTTTTGAGTTTTGTTCCACATTTTCTCCTACTCTATCTGGAACCTTCTAATGTGATCCCTTTCAGAGAAATTGGTACTGGTAGACAGTCACCAACCAGTTAGTTCTTCTGGTCTCAGAGTCATGGAGACCTATGTTCACATGCTTCATTGGTTCATTGAACTAATTGATTCCAAGCATCTTCAATTCTCAGCACTCTTATTTCTTCTGCACATGGAGAGACCAACAGCTGCACCTTAGATGGCTGCTCATGAGCTTTTAAGATCCTAGTTGGTACTCACCAAAGTAGGGTGTAGAACACCGTCTTCGTGGACTGTTATGTCAATATGGTGTCTCCTGAGACTATGGTCTTGAGTCCCAAGTTCAGCAACTCATTGCCTTAAGATGTTTGATACTATCTACAAAGTTTTCATCATTAAAGCTTTGATGCACATCACAAAGTAGCCTCCATTTGTTATCATGAGCCATTTTATGTACCTTTATTTTTAAAGTAATAGTCTTTGTCAGAATAGGTTCAAAGCTATGGGTTGTATATAAGTCAGATGTTCATAACCTTGGGACTGCCTATATTAAGTGTCAACCTACTGTGTTGCTTATAGTACTTAAAGGAACGGTACAGTTTAGATATTAACGTTTTCTTATGATAGTAGTCATCAGAGATATGATGATAATAATGATGTTATCTCAAATCTCACTTAAAGTCTGATCTGGTGATTCACATCCAAATATGTAGGTAACTCAAATGGTTCTCCTTAGATGACCTTCTGCCTCAATTCAAACCTGAGAGAATATCTTATTTTCCTTTGGCTGCCATAGCAAAATGCCACAGACTTAAAGAAGAGAAGTTTATTTTCTCACAGTTCTGGAGGCTTCAAGTCCAAATTCTGGGTGTCTACAGCAGCTCAAGGTTGGCAGTTTGAAACTATCAGCTGTTCTGTGGAAGAAAGATGAGGCTTTCTGCTCCTGTAAAGATGTACAGCCTCGGAAACCCTGTGCAGGGACACTATGAGTCGGAACTGACTCCACGGTACTTAACAAAAACAAAGAGCTCTCTGGAGCCCCAGTGTGGCATCGTAGGATAAGGCCTGTACTGATAACTGCAAGGTCGGCAATTCAAACTCACCAGCCTTTCCTCAGAAGCCCTAAACAACAGCTCTTTCTCAGATTACCTTTTGAGGTACACAGTTGAGTCCATCACAGAAAATATCATCTTTCAGTTTTCAGTGTGAATGAAATAAATTTAGATCTAAGAAAGGACTTGAAGTATCTTATAAGGAAAAGAATATAATTTGTAGCAAAGTATAGAAAATACCTTACAGGTTTTCTTAGAAAGGTCAAATAAATACAACAGTGTTTGCTATACACTACTCTAACAAACATTTCACTTACGATAGCTGTGGGACTTATGGTGTGGGACCAAGTGTTAAATAACCAGTTTGATGGAACTCACAACTACCTATGGTTGTTGTTGTTTTTTCTACTGGTATAGCCCTGTGGGTTAATGTTCTGGAACCTTCTCAATGGTACTTAACAACAACAGCAGCACAGTTGTTTTTAAAATCATGTGAAGAGGGTCCGCTGCAGTTTCACCACCGCTTGGCTGCCTCAGCCCTGAGCATCCGGACCCATGTGGAAGCTGCTCCCCACCGTGGGCCTGACCCGAGCAGAACCATACAGAGTTTTGACGGGTGTTGAATACATTGTTGGAAGGAAGAACTGTGAAATTCTAATTGACAAGGATCAATCAGTCGAAATCATGCTGTGTTAACTGCTAACTATCCTGAAACCCAGCTGAGTCAGACATATGAAATCCCTATATTGACAATAAAAGATAATTCTAAGGATGGTACTGTTATAAATGAGGAAAAAATCCAGAATCATATTTCCCAAACGTTGAAGACAGGGGATACAGTTATATTTGGAGTGTTGGAAAGTAAATTCAGAGTAGAGTATGAACCTATGGTTGCTTGCTCTTAGTGTTTAGATGTCTCTAGGAAAACTGCTTTAAATCAAGCTATTTTTCAACCTGGAGGACTCTCTGTAGACAGTTGGACAGAAGAATGTACTCACCTCATCATGGTGGTGGTGGTGGTAATGTGCTGTGGAGTCGGTTCCGACTCATAGCGACCCTGTACAGGGTTTCCGAGGCTGTGAATCTTTACGGGAGCAGAAAGCCTCATCTTTTTTCTGCGAAACAGCTGGAAGTTTCAAACTGTTGACCTTAAGGTTCGCAGCCCAATTTGTAACCACTATGCTACCAGAGCTCCTGTCACCTCATCATGGTATCAGTTAAAGTTACCATTAAAACAATATGTGTTCTCATCTGCGGGTATCTAATTGTAAAGCCAGAATATTTTACTGAATTTCTCAAAGCAGTTTAGTCCTAAAAACAGCTTCTACAAATTGAAAGTTTTTATCTACCTATTGATGAACCAGCTATTGAAAATAAAAATATTGGTCTATCAACACAACAGGAAAGAAAACAAATCTTCAAAGGGAAAACATTTATATTTCTAAATGCCAAACAGCACTATAAATTTTAAGCTCAGCAGTTAATTTTGGAGGTGGAAAAACTAGGTTGATAACAAAAGAAAATGAAGAAAAAGATGATTTTTTTTTTTAGTTCCTGGAAACTGTGTTGTTGATATAGGAATAACAAAGTCACAGATTTTAAATCCTGACTCTCAAAAAAACTGGATTCATATGATTATGAATATGCTAACAAGGTACAGAATGATTCTTTAGAATAGGAAATTGCAGTTAGATCATTTTAGCTTTGATTATGTGCTATTCCCCAATGTAAAAAGTAGAAACAAGAATTCTTATGTAGGTTTTATTCTGTAGACGGTTTGAAAATAGATTGTAACTCAGTATACTTTAAATAGAATATCTTTATCTGTGGGGGAAAAAAATCATATGAAGAGTTTGAAATTTAATTGCTTTCAGGCACATAACCATACTTCTCTGGACTCCTGGTGTGACACTGTAGGATCAGCATTGGACTGCAAACCACAAGGTCAGCAGTTCAAACCCACCAGCAACTCCTTGGAAACCTTATACAGGGTCTCTATGAATCCGAATTGACTTGATGACAGTTAACAACAACAACATACATTCTTACTCTGGTAAAAGAGCTCAGTTTATGATGAAAAATAGAACAGAGGAAATGATCAGAGAGATAATAAAAGGTAGAACTGATGTACAGGCCACAGAACGCCCAGCCTAATGAGTGAACCAATTCGTACCAAGGTGCATCTTGGAATTTCATGGAAATGAGAACGATAGAAGTTCCTATCTTTTAAAAAGGAGGAAGGGGAAAAGAATAAACAATTAAAAACAAACAAACCCTGGATTTTATAGAAAATATGTTAGAATATGTCATATCTTTCAACAGCAATACCAGAGGCAAGAAGATTGTACACAAGGCTTTTAAAGTGATGAGAGTAAACAATTTCCATTCTGCAATTATTTACCCATCCAAATGAACAGTCTAGGTGTGGATTGAAAAGAAATATTTTCATACATTTGTATTCTCCCCAAACTTAACTTTCATGAACACTTTTTCAAGAAAGTACTAGAGATATATTACAAAAAAGGGAAGAGGAGACCATAAATAGGGAAAACCTCAGGTCTATATGATCCAGTATAGAAAGGTAGCAAAGGGAGTTCTGAATATGATGTTAGCAAGACAGTCTGGGTAACAGCTTTGTGCATTATCCCTCAGTGCCACACCAGGACTCCCATGATTATGATATAAATGCTAAATGCTGATTTAATCAAAATATGGTGATATGTATTGGACTGTATTTGGGGTCAGACAGGTTTTCAAGCTTCCATATTATGAAAATTGGGAACGTGGTGGGTCCATACAATAAGCACTGGACTGGGAACTGCAAGATATGTACGTAATTCGAGTTTGCCAGCCACACCATGGGAGAAAGATGAGGCTTTCTACTCCTGCAAAGATTTAAGGTCTCAGTAATCCCCTACAGGGTCTCTATGAGCCAGAACTGACTCGACAACATTTAACAACAACAATATACTATGAAAATAATGTCTGAAATGGAATAAATCAAAACATAGCAGTATAAATACTTCGTTCTGAAATATGTAGGTAAACACCAGAAGAAACAGTTAAAATAATTTCAAATGGTTGGCTTCAAGGGTAGGGAGGGAGAGAGAAAGAAAAGTGCTGTATATTAAAAAATATATATATGAAGAAGTTAAAAAAAGTTATCGGGAAGATTCCAGTATCTTTTCAACCCATTTTCCATAAACTTTTTGAAGTCACCTCATAGGCTACTCTTTGACTTTAAAATGTATGTACGTATATTATTTCTATAAAAAAAGTAAAAGCTAATTTTTAAAGACAGGAATGCAAATAGCAAGGTTTTACATAGTTTTCCATCAAAAATTATTATAAATAACAACTGTGGGGAAGATGTCTCCACAGTTAGGCAGAAGATATTATTCCATAACAATATCTGGTATTTACTCCTTTTGTATGCTTTAGAAATGTATATAAGTTTTGACAGTTACAGCACTGGTTTATTTCCTTCAAAGCCTTTCCTCCTTTGTTACATTTAGTATGCACCTGCACATTATGGAAAAGGTGAGACATTTCTCCATCCTTCTGAGAGTTTGTACCAACTAGGAGTAGTTTCTAGGACTAGCCATCTGCCGTGCATTACCTTCCTCAAATCCGTACATTTCTTATTGCTTTATAGATGCATACCAAAGAGTGAATCAGATTGCATAAAATGTAAGCAATTAAACCACCTTTTTTTTTTTTTGTAGGGTGGAGAGCACTGTTACTACCATGGAAGCATCAGAGGCATCAAGGATTCGAAGGCAGCTCTGTCGACCTGCAATGGACTTCAGTATGTGGTCTCATTGGGCCCCACTACCCTCCATACTTGCTTTCTTCCAATCACCTTCTCCATTTTCTTTTTCTCATAATTATTAAGTGACTTTTCTGTGCCAATCCCATATTAAGGACTGGGTCTGCAGTGGTGATGAGTGCTTACAAATTGGGTGGTTTCAAACTGTGAACCTCAAGGTCAGAAGTTTGAAATTATCAGCTGTTCCACAGGAGAAAGATGAGGCTTTCTGCTCCTGTAAATATTTACAGCCTTAGAAACCCTATACAGGGTTGCTATGGGTTGGAATCGACTCAATGGCACTAACCAAAAAACCAATAAAACAAAAATGCAGTGGTGAAGAGGGAGGCAAAGTCCTTTTACTGTTAGCATAGAGTTTGCAAGAGATTCAAAGATTAAACAAATAATTAATGGTGTTAGGTTTCATTGAGTCCATTTTGACTCATAGTGACTCCATGTTGCAGAGTAGATCTATGTCACAGGATTTTCTAGGCTGACCCCTGGTGGTGTAGTGGGTTACGCATTGGACTGCTAACTGTAAGATCAGTAGTTTGACTCCACCAGCGGCTCTTAGGGAGAAAGATGAGGCTTTTACAGCCTCAGGAACCACATACAGGGTCACTGTGAGTTGACACCAAATCAACAGCACACAGTAGCAGCCACAGTCTTTTTCCTACAGAGCCACTGGTGGGCTTGAACCACCAGCTTTTTGGTTAACACCTGAGTGCTTAACCATTATGATATCAGGGCTCCTTAAGTAAATGATTACACAAATTAATCTTTAATTACCATTTAGTAGGTGCTATGCAGAAGGACATGGAGTCCTGGTTTGGTGCTGTGGGTTAATGCGCCAGACTGCAAAGCCATTTAAACTGCAAGGTCAGCAGTTCAAGCTCACCAGATGCTCCTCAGAAACTCTATACAGGTTTGCTATGGATCAGAACCAACTTGACGGCACTTCACAACAACAACAACAATGCAGAAGGATAGACACTTAAGGTGGCTGAACCTAGTCTAGAAAGGATTCCTACAGGTACATTCCTGAGGAAATGCCCCTCACAGTAACCTGAGGAGAAGTAGGAGTTAGCTAGGCAAGGGGTTAGAGAACACTAAAGAGCTCATGCATACACCCCAAGGTAGAATCTGAACATGCTTTCTCCAGGCACTTTTTAGTAGCATTTCATATAAAGATCTTGTTTTAACCATGGAGTAGGAAAGGATCTTGAAATTTTTTAAATAGAAATTTCTGAATCTGTCAAAATTCTATGAGATTTGTAGCATATACTGATTGATGGAAATCCACAACATACTTCAGAACCTAGTAGTTTTAAATTATTCTCATGAGTATGAAAACTTTCTATGTTTTTATAGGTGATACTGGATTTGCATAACAGATTTCTGCTAGCTGTACATTGTGCTGAAATAGTAACTTGAAATACTAAAACTGTCTGAATAATATTTGCCCAAATTAATCTAATCTGCCCATTTAATTAAAATGATTGTATCCGGTATAATCTACCTGCTCTTGGTGTTCCCTTTTTCATTTATTGTAGCCTGTATGCTGTCTAGTAGAGTATGGGGACCACAGTGAGACTCTGTACATACAGAGATGTGGATTTTATTTGGGCAATATAAAGGTATTTGTTCAGACACTTTATTTTCAAGGATAATAAGTGAAGCTAACTTGCTGATTATCTCTTGCCATTTTCTATACCTGCTAATTGTTGCTGGTGTGGTTTTTTTGTATTATAGTGGCATGTTTGAGGATAATACCTTTGTGTATATGATAGAACCATTGGAGCTACTTCATAATGAGGTAAGTCTGACATTAGTATCCTTATGGTGCAAAGAAATAATCTTTAGCACCACACACACACAAAAAAAATATATATATATATATAATAAAATGACAGCAGCAAATTCATATCTATCAATAATTACACTGAATTTTAACTGATTAAACGCACCAGTTAAGAGACAGAGCATGCCTTAGTAGGTAAAAATACAGAACCCATCAATAGGCTGTGTATAAGAGACACACCTAAAACTCAAAGTTGAAAAAAAATGTATCAAGCGAACAGCAACCAAAAAAGAGCAGAAGTGGTAATATTAGTTTCTGATGTAGACTTTTATGTAAAAACTGTCATAAGAGACAAGGAAGGGTATTATGTGATGATTAAGGAGTCGATCCAACAAAAGGACATAACCATGAGAAACATCTATAGACCTGACGAACGAGTTCCAAAATACATACAGTAAACTTGAACTGAACTGAAAAGAGAAATCAACAGCTCCACATTGACCGTAGGAGACTTTAGCATGCCACTTTTGATTAACAGACAACTAGAAAGAAACCCAGCGAAGATACAGAAGATAGATCTCGTAGATATGTACAGAATGTACTACCCAACAACACAGTTCACAATTGTCCCAGCACACACCGATCATTCATCAGAATGCACCATAGGTTGGACCACAAAGAATGCCTCAAAACAACAAAATTCAAAACATGGAAATAGTACAAAGCATATTTTTAAATCACAGTGCTATAAAATTAGAAATCAACAATGGGAAGACCAAAGAAAAAAATGAAATATATGGACACTGAATAACACCATGCTTTAAAAAAAAACTTGATAATAGAAGAATTAAAAACTGAAATTTAAAAAATTCCAAGAATCCCATGAGAATGAAAACATCATACCAAAACCTTTGGGGGACAGCACAAGTAATAATCAGAGGTCAATTAATAGCAGCAAATGCACACATCAAAAAAGAAGAAAGGGTAAAAATCAACACCTTAACCCAATAAGGTGGTGTTATAGGCTAAGCACTGGACTGCTAACAAAAAGATCAACAGTTCAAACTCAACAGCCTCTCTGTGTGAGAAAATGAAACTTTCTGCTCCATAAAAATGTGTGGCTTTGGAAACCCTATACAGGATCATTATGTATCAGAATCAATTCAATGGTTCCTAACAGCAATAACAAGGTTTAAGAATAGATAATAAAACTGATTATTGTATAAACTGGATTAGTTAAAAAAGAGGCTTTTAGATAAAATCAGTTTCAATAAGATACATACTTTTGTTTTTATAATTAGCCTATAAATACTTAATATTTATATCTAGTTTTTGTTTTGTTTTTTATAGATAATTAGCCTATAAATATTTTATAGCCTTTCACTTTAGGAAAAGCTTTAGAGACATTTTTGTACGATTCCATAAAAACTTGCTCACATCTTGCTTTTGAATTTCTTACAATTGTTTTGTTTCAGAAAAGCACAGGTCGACCACATATAATTCAGAAAATGTTGGCGGGACAGTATTCTAAGCAAATGAAGAACCTCAGTAAGTTTTAATTCCAACAGCCATTGCAAGAGCTGTAACTTGGTAGAACTTAGTAAACGTGCACGTGTGAAAGTGGTCCAAAATCTGAGATGAGCAATGTGTGGGGGCAGTTATGGAAAGACCAAAATAATGAAGCCAAGGAATAAAGCTGTGTTGGGAACTAGAGTGCTTTAATGAGGTTCATCCTTAAACGTCACAGTTGGCTGCTCTTTAGCCAACTTGTATTGCCTCTTTCTTATACTCTGATCCTAAAACATCTCAAGTCATAATATCAGCAAAAACTTCTTTTGGATTGTTTTGGTATGTGATACCATTTTTTACATGACTATTATGATACCAAAAGTACGCATCTAAAAACTTACACTATACATTGTTTTTTTTTTAATTCTAGAATGAATCAAGTATAGTAGAATTCCCTTAATATTTCAGATATTGAGTGTCATGTCATGTAGGACAGCTATGCATACACTAATGAAGTTGAGCAGCCTATATGCTTTTCGTGATGTTTGAAAAAAAATTACATGTTTGAACCATCTTTGTGACTATGAGACTGTGAAATGTTTAATCATCAGTACAATTTTTTTCACCTAAGGCTATCTTGATTTTGAGGTGACATGTATGATCAGTGCCACTATCCCTTCATACCATATTCAGGTATCATAGCCTCATTGAAAAGCAGTCCAATATGAATTTTGATATTTGCCTTCCTTTTGCACAGGTATGGAAAGCAGTGACCAGTGGCCCTTTTTACCTGAATTACAGTGGTTGAAAAGGAGAAGAAAGAGAGCTGCGAACGTGAGTATGGCATTAAGACATAGGTCGGGTTTATTTTACTCAGTTACTTCAGTTATGTGCCTCTCATTACACAATATGAGTATATCTAAAACATTTTAGATTTGAGGAACTTCTTAACAACAACAAAAAAACAAACAAAAAAACAGTCTCTTTGATTATGTTCTCTTAAACCAAAGACAAAATTCAGTGCTGTTGAGCTGATTCTTACTTAGAGTGACTGTGGGATAGAGTAGAACGGCTGCATAGAGCTTTCAAGGCTGTGAACTTTCACAGAAGCAGAATGCCCTATCTGTTGGGTTTAAGCTGCCTACTTTTTAGTTAACATCCAAGCACTTAAACAATGTGACACCAGAGCTCGCTTCTATCAACTTTTAGCCAACTAAACACTGCACCTTATAGGCACACTGCCTTTTTCTCATCTCTCCCTATTAACGATTCAAATTCATTTTAGTTTTCTATGAACTCTGATATCATATAAAGAATGTGTCATCTTAGCTTCCTTTTCAAAATGTTTTCTTATACAAATGCAATATATATATTTTCTATTAAAAGTACAGAGGGATTTGTGGAGCCATATGGTTAGTAGTCCTGTTGTGGTACCATAGGATAAGCACTCAATCTCAAGGTCGGTTTGAATCGCAAGGCTGGCAGTTCAAACTCACCAGCCACTCCTTGAAAACCCTACACAGGGTTGCTATGAGTCGGAACCGACTCAACAGCATTTAACAACAACAACAACGTGGTTAGTATGGAGTCCTGGTGTGAAGCTGCAGGATACTGCACTAGACTACAAGGTTGGTTTGAACTGCAAGGTTGGTGGTTCAAACCCACCAGTTGCTCCTCAGAAACCCTATACATTGTCGCTATGAGTCAGAACCAACTCGATGGCACTTAAAAACGAAATGATTGATATAGCATCATGTAAAATGTTTCTTCTAACAGAAAAGTGAAGGAAAGAGTTAGGATTTGAGATGTTGGATTATTATGTTTATTGGTATTTTTTCAAATGAAAAACTCCATTATATAAAGTTTTGAAGCTGAATTCATGGCCACTAGTTTTTCTATGTGAATGAACCTATTTGATTACTCGTGATATGGCAGGTACTAAATTAAAAAATCGTTGTGCACCTGACATGTACTGATAAATGTATACAGGCTTTGTAACTGAAATTAGGTACCTCGTCGTCTTCATAAAAGATTAGAAAGCTGTAATGATGGAGACTGTTTAGTAATTATATGGTGAATGCTATGTAACTGAGAATTAATTCCATAGCTTATAGATTACATGGTAATTTACTTGATAACTTAATGAATAATTAAAGTGGAAATTGCACATCTAGATAATGTTTCACTGGATGTGTTTTTTTTTGTGGAAAATTAGACCAGCAGCCATTGAAAATTTAGCTTGAGAATAACATCCTTAATTTTATGAGCCCAAGGAGCTCTGGTAGCATAGTGGTTACAAATCGGGCTACTAACCTCAAGGTCAGCAGTTGGAAACTACCAGCAGTTCTGTGGGAGACAGATGAGGCTTTCTGCTCCTACAAAGATTTGCAGCCTCGGAAACCCTATTCAGGGTCGCTACGAGTCAGAACCAACTCCACAACACATAACCACCACCACATAATGATATTATGATGATTTTTGGATATCTTCTCTTGCTCTGTCTCTTTAAAGATGCAGTTGGTAATGCATTTTATGTAGGCTTTAGATAGGTAATAATAAACATATAGAAAAAAAGAATTTTATGATCATATACGTCTGTGTCTGTGTAGGCTAATCTTTCACTACTGTTGTTACATGCTGTCGAGTCTGCTGCCACTCATAGTGACCCTGTGCACAACAGAACACTGCCCGGTCCTGTGCCATCCTCACAATTTAAGTTGCTAAGCTTGAGCCCATTGCTGCTACTACTGTGACAGTATATATCATTGGGGACCCTCCACTTTTTCTCTGACCTTCCACTTGACCAGGAACTGATCCCTTCTGATAATCTGTCTCAAGCATGAGAGACAAAGTCTTGTCATCTTGGCTTCTGAGGAGCATTTTGGTTGTACTTCTAAAACACATTTGTTTGTTCTTCTAGCAGTCCATGGTACCTTTAATATTCTTCTCCAATATCATAACTCAAATGTGTCAATTCTTTTATGCTCTTATTTATTCATTGTCTAACTTTCACATGCATATGAAGCTATTGAAAATACCATGATTTGGGTCAGGTGCATCTTAGTCCTCAAAAGTGTCATCTTTGCATTGAATACTTTAAAAAGGTCTTGTGCAGCAGATTTGCTTAATGCAATTCTTGATTTGATTTCTTGGCTGATGCTTCTATAAGTGTTGATAGTGAATCCAAGAAAAATGAATTTTTGATAACTTTCAATCATTTTTCCATTTATTATGGTATTATTGATTCATTGGTGAGGATTTTTGTTTTCCTTACACTGAGGTGCAATCCATAATGAAGACTGTGGTCTTTGCTGTACATCAGTAAGTGTTTTATGGCCTTTATGCTTTCAGCAAGTCTTCCTCCAATCCTGATACCATGTTCTTCGTATAATCCAGTTTCTCAGATTATTTGCTCGACATACAGATTAAATAAGTATGGTGAAAGAATACAACCCTGACTCACACCTTTCCACATTTTAAACCATTCAGTTTCCCCTTGTTCTGTTTGAATGACTGCTTCTAGGTCTATGTATAAGTTCCTCATGAGCACAGGTAAGTGTTCTGGAATACTCATTCTTCACAATGTTATCTATAGCTTGTCATGATATATACAGTCAAAAGCCTTTGCATAGTCAATAAAGCACAGCTAAACATCTTTCTGGTATCCGCTTTCAAACAAGATCCATCTGATGTCAGCAATGATATCCCTCATTCCATGTCCTCATTTCTTATCTAGCTTGAACCTCTGGCAGGTCTCTGCCAAGGTACTGTTGAGGCTGTTTTTGAAATATATTTAGCAAAATTGTACTTGCATGTGATATTAATATTGTTCAATGATTTGTGTATTCCATTGGGCCACCTGTCTTTGGAATGGGCATAAATATGGATCTCTTCCAAACAGTTGGCCAGAGAGCTTCTTCCAAATTGCTTGGCACAAATGAGTGAGTGCCTCAGTGCTGTCTCTGTTTGTTGAAAGATTTCAGTTTATATTCCGTCAATTTCTGGTACCTCGTTCCTTGCCAGTGCCTTCAGTGCAGCTTAGACTTCTTCCTTCTGTACCATTGATCTTGATCCTCTGCTACTTTTTAACATGATTGAACACTGACCATTTCATTATGGTACAGTGACTGTTATATTTTTTACCATCTTCTTTTGATACTTTCTGCATCATTCAGTATTTTGCCCAAGGTATCCATCAATATTGTAACTTGAGGATCAAATTTTTTCTTCAGTTCTTTCAGCTTGAGAAATGCTGAGTGTGTTCCTCTCTTTTGGTTCCCTAACTTCAGGTCTTTGCATACTTTATTATAATATTTGATGTTATCTTCTCGAGCTGCTCTTTGAAATTTTCTATTCAGCTCTTTTACCTCCTCATTTCTTCAGCTGTTCTTTTTGATGATGAATGCTAACACCATCCCTATTCAGTTTATCATTCCTGGCATAGTAAACCATATGATTGTCAGATTCAAAATTGCCAGTACTAGTCCATTTAAGCTCAATAATAGCTCTGATATCAATCTTTAAGTATTCCATTTCAATTTTGACAACTTCCAATTTTCCTAGATTCATACTTTGTACATTCCATATTCTGATTTATAATGGATATTTGCCACTGTCTCTCTTCATGTTGAGTTGTGCCCCATCAGCAAATGAAGGTTGTTCTGAAAGCTTTACTACATTTGCGTTTTCATGGTCAAGTCTACTTTGAGATGGCAGCTGTCCCCTAGTCACATTTTGAGTATTTTCACTACTCTGTACCCTTATCAAATATAAACTGATCAGTGAGCATGTACAAACAAACCAAAGAGTCACTATTATTAAGTTTCCAACTATGAAAAAGAAATAAAAGTCCCAATGAGGGCTAAAGCCTTACTCTGAAAAGATTATTTAGTAATAATCAAAATTTCGAAGTGACAGAATATAATAATTATTTGCTCCTTTGAGCAGTTTATGGTTCAGAATTGGTGTATTGTTACGATTTCAATCCAACAAGGAAAGGGTTTTGTTTGACTACATTGACACCTATTTCAGATAAACTTGTAGGTAATTATAATTTGTGCTATTCTTTTTCTTTCTATAAATGTATTATTTTGAATTATGTGATAGTTTACATGGGATAACATTAGCTTTACATTCATCCTATCGTATATCATTTCATTGCCATGGTTATGATCCACTGTATGTGTCATCATCCAACCATAGGGTATATCCTGCAAGCCTGCCCCCCAGTCATCAGCACACAGTCCCTCTCCCTCTCTGGGTCTAGAGTCCCCAGCCATTCCATTTCTCCACGTCATCGTCTCTGTCTCCATCAACTGTTTCTTTGAGTTGGGTCTCGCACTCTGCTCTTCTCCCTTGATGGTTCCAGGGACCTCCGCTTCTGGACTACAAAGTCAGTCACTCCCCTCCTTTTGCTACAAAACGTCCAACCCTTTACATTTCCAACCCCTGCAGTCAGACCTGATAACAATTATTCACCATTGTACCACAAGGGACCTATCCCCATCTCCTTTCATTAGCCCTACCCACACAGATTGGATACTACTCAGTGGAGATTCTACCTTACTCCGCACCCTCTGGATCTAGGCTCCCTCTTGAAAGCTTGTAAGCCAGTCACTTCTTGCCTTTGTTGTTGTTGTTGTTAAGTGCCGTCGAGTCGGTTCTGACCCATAGCCTTTGTAGCCCTCCCATTTTGGGTAGCCAATGTCCAAGTTGCCCATCCCTTTCTACTCTGTGTATGGAGTGGGTGGGAGTGATCCTCGCTCTATAGATTTGTTCCCTCTTTTGAGCTACTACATCCATAGGTGTGTGCTATTCTTATACATGAGTTTTAAGCAGATTTTCTTTCAAGTTGTAAGTAGATACATTTCTTAGATCACATTTTACTGCCATAGAATTTTATTATGTAAATTTTCTGTAAAATATTTTTGCATTTGACACTACATAAAAACAAGATGGAGTGTTGCCTATATTGATGATTACTTAATTGTTTTTGTTGTTGTCAAGTGCTATCGAGTCGGTTCCGACCCATAACAACCCTGTATAGGGTTTCCAAGGAGCAGCTGGTGAGCTTGAACTGCCGACCTTGCAGTTCAAAGTGACTTTGCAGTCCAGTACATTAACACACAGCACCACTCCAAGACTTCTACTTAGTTGTAATGATCATTAAATCTCATTCTTTTTCAAATTTGAGTGTTTACCTACCCTTTATGATGCCTCTGGGCTTCTCTTTGATCCTATTCTAAATAGATGTTTCACATTCTGACCTTGTTTGTTCCAGAATGCTTGTAATTAGGCAGGAGAGAGTTTTTCTGATATTCAAACTCAGTATGTCATATTAACCACGATTCTGACTATATATTTTTACTTTCCACAGCCATCTCGTGGTGTGTTTGAAGAAATGAAATATTTGGAGCTTATGATTGTTAATGATCACAAAACGGTAAGAATATAGTGGTAAGAATAAAGCCAAGATATATAGCTTCTTTCCTCTACTTTTTGATACATTTAATGTCTTTATTTATTTCATGGTGCTTGGAAGCAGTAGGTGTTGTAAGGCGTTTTTACAATTTAAGACTTTCTCTCTGTAAATAAGTACTAGAATGAACTATTTGTTTGGCATCTTTTACTTGTTTTCACTTTAAATTCTTATTTTCTGTTTTTTTCATTTATGAATTTGGTCATTGCTTTCTAATGTTATTCCACATCTTTGTTCTACCAATATGTTAAATTTTTCTTACTAATTTTTAGGATTCGTTGTTGTTGTTATTGTTATGTGTCTTCGAGGTGGTTCCGACTTATAGCGACACTGTATAGGGTTTTGAGGAGCAGCTGGTGAGTTTGAACTGTTGACCTTGTGCAGTGCTGATCCTACAGCGTCACACCAGGATTTGTGGTGGCTATAATTACGCTAACCTCAAGGTCGGCAGTTCGAAACTACCAGCTGTTCCACGGGAGAAAGATGAGGCTTTCTGTTCCTGTAAATATTTACAGCCTCAGAAACCCTGTGCAGGGTCACTATGAGTTGGAACCGACTCCATGGTACTTAACAACAACAACATAATTACAAAATAGAAATGTATATGATAAAGTTATGCCCAAGGAGAATATCTTTAAATAGGTGATTTATCATCTAGAATGTTAAATGAATAGCCTAGGTTACTTCTGTCAAAGTATGATGTGACTGAATGTGTCACTTCAGTCATACTCAAAAGTCATTGACCTTCTATATCCTGTTAAATATATTCCACCTAACCCTTTCTCTCACAACCTTGGTTGAATCCCAGGAAGTACTGAAAAGTCTTGGTCAGTAAGCTATTCATACTGGTCAGTATGCCAAGTATTAGTGTTATGTTGGTAAATGTTTAACACCCAACCCTCAGCAAAAAGTCCTAATTTATAGTATCTGCTGATACCCATGGTGCAAGTACTCCAACTATGACTGATTTCAACCCATCAAAGTGAAGTTACTGAGTTGGAAAAGATGAGTTGGAGTTGGAAGATGAGGTTCCTGAGTTGGAGTTGGAAAAGATGTCCACAATTAACTCTGTGAGCGGTCGGATCCAGCCCCAGCACTCTAGTGCATAGTCCCCAAACTATTTAGACCAGCTGTAATTTTTGTTATCGTTAACGTAATTTAATTAAAAACAGTTGTTGTAGTTAGCTACCATCAGGTTGGCCCCTGGCACATGGTGACCCCATGCACAACAGGATTGGACCACTGTAATCCATAGGGTGTTTTATTGGCTGATTTTAAGAAGGAGATCCACAGGGTTTTCTTCCTCATCTGTCTTAGTCTGGAAGCTCTGCTTAAACCTGGTCAGCATTACAGTAGCACCAGAGCGTCCGTTCGCAGACAGGTGGTGGTTGCACTTGAATTGCATTGACTGGAAGGTGAGAGTTATACCACTGAGCCATCATTGGCCTCAATTAAATAGTATGCAAACTAAAAACTAAAACAAAGAGTAACTGCTTTTATTAAAACTTAGTTGCATTTTGCTGTTGTTGTTGTTAGGTGCCATCAAGTAGGTACTGACTCATAGCAACCCTGTGCACAACAGAACAAAACACTGCCTGGTCCTGCACAAACCTCACAATCATTGCTATGTTTGAGCCCATTGCTGCTGCAACTGTGCCAATTCATCTTGTTGGAGGCCTTCCTCTTTTTCTCCAACTCTCTACCAAACATGATCTCCTTCATGGTTGGTAAAGTGTTAGTTGTGTTTACAAAAATAGATTTTATAAAAATGAGACTAAAACAGTATGTTTAAAGTATCTGTGAGAAACATAAAAGATTGGAATCATAATTTAAATTGCCTTGACAGTGCCTTTGAGTCCTTGTCCCACTTTAAGGAAATTAGATTAGTAGAGCAAACGTAAAGTTTGTGCTTCAGGCAAGAATGACAATGTCAAATTACTAGTCCACAGATCCTACTCAGAGAAGACCTTCAAACTGCACATTAAAAACAACAACAACAAAACACTTTACTTAACGTTAAACCTTAATGTATATTTAAAATTTTACTCGTCTTTCTTTAATGAATGTTTTCCGTTATTGCCAAATACAGTTTCAATTGCACTCAATATAAAGTTCTTCAACAGAATAACTTGTATATGTTAATTTGTTTTCTGTGTAAATAACCTTTAAATATACTGCTTGTGATAATATTAAGAAACAATTTATTAGAATCACCTACACTTTAGGAACTGTATCCCTTGATGGGGGACCCTTGGTAGCGTAGTGGGTTATGAATTGGGCTGATAATTGCAAGGTTGTCAGTTTGAATCTACAAGCTGCTCCATGACAGAAAACTACTCCTCGGAAACCCTAGCCACTGAGTCAGAACCAACTCTACGGTGCTTAACAATAGCAGCATACTTATTTTATGAATAATAAAACAGCACTCTTGAATTGTTCACATAGGTGAAAAATTTCTATGTTTTATACCATGGTCTGTAAATGTTGCCCTTTTGATTTAGAATAATTGACCATTCCACAATGAGCATACCTTACTAGTGTTGACATCCCCACTATATACCCATCTGTGGAACAATAACTTTAGTCTAACCAATAAGAAAATCAATTAATGGAAGGTCTTAGCAATTCATTTTACTATTATTAAAATGAATTAGAACTAGGCATGATATGTTCTGTCTTTGAAACCAGAATAAAAGTATTGTTGATTGTATTGCTAAAGTTGAAGGGAATACATGTTAAAAAATTAAAAAGAAAGCGTTTATTCTTGAATGATAAAAATGCTTAAAATCGAAAGAGATGACTTAAAATGTCTGCTCTTTGAAGAAATATTGCATCTAGGGTAATAGAACTGAAAATTTTAATTCTATTTTTTGCTTTAATACCAGATTTAATCCTAGTGATCCTATAATACATGTGCCATCTTATAGGTTATTCTTTTCTTTATTGTGAACATTCCTTTTTTTTTTAACTCTTTATTATGAATCGAATGAAGATTTGCAGCTAAGATCATCAGTTTTACATTGAACAAATCACACACTTTGTTTCATCTCAATGATTGCAGTCCCCTCCATGGAACCACAGGTATCCCACTGCCTCCCTGTGGTTCCTATTTCTGTTCCACTCTCTTTCCCATCTCTTCTCAACTTTGCCCACAGGTAAATGTTACCCTTTTGATTTTGAACGATTGACCATTCCACAGTGAGCATACCTTACTAGTGTTGCTGTCCCCACTATATACCCATCTATGGAACATTTCTCTTTTAAGGTATGCTCTTAATGAGGTGAAGATAACTTTTGAATTTGATTACCACAGAGAAGCAGTAAATCAGAACATGGATAAAAGGACTTAAAATTACCTATTAAAAGTCAGTCTGGATTAGAATAATTAGTACATCTATTTCTTAATGTGTGGAGGCTTCCCATTGGTTTTAGAATAATTATCTCCTTGAGACTACTCATTGGACAGTCCTTTTACCATATGGTGCTGTTGTTGTTAAATGCTGTCGAGTTGTTTCCAACCCATAGCGACCCTGTGACGACCCTGTATAGGTTTTCCGAGGACCAGATGGTGAGCTTAAACTGCCTGAGATACCACAATTAATTGGATAACTGTTACTCTTGGGCTAAAAGTCAAGTTCTAAGTTAAATATTTTTCCTTGAAGCCAACTTCTTGATAATTGCATTTGTTGAGGAAGCAAAAGCAAATTTGTCATTTAGATGTGAAATGCTTTTAGTGATGAGAGAGTTCTTTTTTTTTTTCATCCTAAATGGTGATGGCACAGTTTTTTATATGTGAAATGAGTTCTTACTCCTTCAAGACAGGGAGCATTTTAGGTATTTGCATGTTTGCCTCTTTGATTCAGAGTAAGGTAACAGTGACTTCCTGAGGAACACCTGAGTATCTTTTTTTGATTGAGCACTTGGTGTATGAGTGGCTTTCAATTAGAAAATGATAGTCCTACAATGGATTGTATTAGGCAATTCTACTGCAAAAGACCTCTTTAGAGAGTTCAAGAGCAAAGATGTCACTTTGAGGATTAAGATGTACCTGATCCAAATCAGTATTTTCAGTCACCTCATATGCGTGTGAAATTTGGACAGTGAAGAGGGAAGACTGTAGAAGTACTGATGCGTTCTAGTGTTGGAGAAGACTATTAAAGGTACCAAGGGCTTCCAGAAGAACAAACAAATCTGTGTTGGAAGAAGTACAACCAGAATGGTCCGTGGAAGCCAGGGTGGTCAGACTTTGTCTCTCATATTTAAGACATGGTGTCAGGAAGGACCAGTCCCTGGAGAAGGACATCATGCTTGGTAAAGTGGAGGGTTAGCGAAACAAAGGAAGACCTACAACAAAATGAATTGACGAGTGGCGGTAACAGTGGGCTCAAACATAATAACAGTTGTGAGGATGAGGCAGGACCGGACAGTGTTTTGTTCTGTTGTACATAGTGTTGCAAGGGAACAGAAAGCCTCATCTTTCTCCTGCGGAGCAACTGGCAGGACCTTGTGGTTGGAGCCATGGACTAGTGTATGGAGCCATCACTTTCCCTACAACTAGCTGCTATTGGTATTAAACACAGGGTTTCCAAGGAGCTGCTGGTGGGTCTGAACCGCCAACCTTGCATTTCAAACTGACCTTATGGTCCAGTGCTTATCCTACAGTGCCAAACAAGGATTCCAGCAACTAGTAGCACAGTATTAATCAGTTTGTTGTACATTTATCATGTATTGTCAGTATGCTCATTATATTATTAAAATAATAGATTGTAATTTAAAAATAAAATGTAAGATCATAACCATTAAGACATACATTCTTTGTTTCACAAGCATAGTCACAGGGGTAAAGTAAGAATGAAACGAAAGGGTTTGTTAAATATATAGGGCGGAAATGGGCAAAGAAGAAAAACAGAATATCATGATTCTCTAATATGTAAACATTTTGAATCTTCACACAAGATTCATTATTTTAATAATTATATTTGAAGACTGTTTTCAAAGGCTTATAATGCAAATCTGAATGGGTAGTTTTGAGTACGTATGAGTAGTTTGTTTCCTTTCAGAGTTGTAAATAAATGATGGCCTCATCCACCAGTAGGGGGCGGGATCTTCCTATAGTAGGCGGACATTTGTTTTTCAATTGTTTTTTCAGACACTCAGCAAAGTCCTGCTTGCTAAGCACATAACCCTCCATATTTTGTGATATAATTATTCTTTTAACTTCCTTTTCTTTATTTCCTTGAATGATCATAAAAAATGTATATAATATCAATATGTTGGTTCAGTCCCCTTTGTTCTTATTGGTCAAAAGCAAAGGACTTTGCTGGGAGGAAGTATTCTAACAGCAAAATATACCAGATATACTACAAATACACTCTATGCCACGGGTGGTATCTAAAGAAATTTTCTTGATCTGAGTTTAAGAGAAAGGTGTCCGGTTGGGACTAATTTCTTGACCCTCAGACCTTTTGAAGTGGGAACGTTTATTTTAATGAAAACGAAAAGATTGTTGTGTGTAGATGTTCAGGCTTCATTAAACACTTACTTTTCAGATGCCTTGCTTCTTACATAGATTTCTGTAGGCCCTCTTTGTTACCTGGATCATCGTGGGTATTTTGAGTTGCCAGAGTTTTGTTCTGAAGGTATAAATAATATAAAAACATCTCCTTATTCCACAAAACTGGATTTCTGTATTTTTAATCCCCATACTTGCTTTTGTGATGTGTTTTCTGCTTTTACAGAATTTAGGACTTTACCAGTAAATTATGATTTGGGAATGACTCAGATATCTTTGTTTTCTTTCTTTTTTTCTCCAGTATAGGAAATATCGCTCTTCTCAGGCACATACTAACAACTTTGCTAAATCTGTGGTTAACCTTGTGGATTCTGTAAGTATCCTGGTCTTCTCAAACCTATTTTTAACAAGATGGAATGTTTTATGTCTCTATTTGCTGATTGATCCCTTTATAGTTATTTTCTTGGGAAAAAGCAAAAATAGAATGTTTAAGCTCACCTGACTAGAAGTTATAGAGTGATCTGCTTCATGATGAATAAATAGTGCTTCCAGAGTTGTAAAGAACTGCTGAGTTAGTCTCAGAATGCCAAAGATGCATTATGGATGCATGTAACTAATGTCTAGACCCCATTACCACAGAGCCTATATAAGACCAAAACATTGGAGAAAACTAGCTCCCCAAAACAGCATCCATTGCACTTGGGAAAAGAAACTGTGTTAATAGTAGCTGGTTGAATTTATTGCCCTTAATAATTGTATCATCACAAAAAAGAAATACTAGATTAATAAGTATTTTGGAGGTTACAAGTAATACAAAAAAGACCTTTAGAAGAAGAAAAAAAATTCCTAGCATTCTCATAAATAAAATGCTTCAGGCTTTATTTATAGATGATAGATTTAAGTGCAGTCCCCCAAATAGAGCTAAACTGAAGTAGATTTATGTCTCTAAAAAGACTTCTTACTCTTTCAGTCCACAATATAGATGGGGGCCCTCCATCATTTTGTAAGTTGCAGAGAATGATGGTTAAGATTTTTTTAACTTCTTTTCCTTACTGTAGGTCGGAACTCCATAGATATGAATGTTATGCATTATGTTTCAACAAATAATTCAACTTGGATAGTCAGAAATGAAATTATATAGCATATCTCATTGTGTATTTTAATGTAAAGTGCTATTTTGTTCTACTAAATAACTTTTATATGGTTTTTATTGTATGTTTCCTCTTAACTGGAAAAAAACATCTTTTCGTTATAAATTACCAATCATCTAAATGATGTTTGTTTTCTCTAAAGAGCTGCCTTCTTTTCTGCCTTCAAAATAGTTCATAAACCTCAGTCATGTACATGCTCAGATAACATCTTGTAGGCAGAGCTGAGCAAAAGTATAATTTTTAGGTAGATCTGAGCAAAAGAGTAATTTGTTAAGTTGTGGTTGAACCTTTGAGAACCAGCTTAGATTTGGTGTATTTATTTGCTTTTATACAAGAAAGTTTATTATTGTTGTAAGATTTTTTTTACCAGTCTTCTCAAAGGAAAACTATAAGCAAATCTAGAGAAGAGAGTAACAGACACATTTTCCCCCCCATGCAAAAACTGTTTCCTTGGCTTCTCTGCATGAATCATTCCAGCACGGTTGAATAGAGTCACATCTTCAAGAGCACCATTTTAATGTTGGATTACCATATCAGATACTGAAGCTAATAAACACTGATTTTTAAAAGACATTGCATTTAATTTGCTCTTATTGTTTTAGCATCTGACTGATTTAGGGATGGTGATAGTCCCATTCTTCAGTCTTAAAAGATTACTCATTTTCTTAATTAGTTTGAAAATAGAGCAAAATAACAACATTCATTGAAGTTGCCTTGTTATGTGACTTCTATAGCTATGGGGCCTAAAGTAGAGAAGGAGGGCAGAGAGAGAACAGTTTAATGGTATGGGTGCTGCTAGCCTGTGGTCAGGGTCAAATGGGTGTTGTTGTTGTTAAGTGCCACTGAGCCAGTTCCGAATCAAAGCAACCCTATATAGGGTTTCCGAGGAGCAGCTGGTGGGTTTTAACCACCAACCTTGTGGTTCAAACTGACCATGCAGTCCAGTGCTTTATCCTGCAGCATCACACCAGATGGGTGATTTGCTGTTGTTAAGTGCTGTTGAGTCGATTCTGACCCACAGTGACCCCATATAGGGTTCCCAAGGAACAACTGGTGGGTTTGCCGACCTTGTGGTTTACAGTCCATTGCTGGTCCTACAGTGTCACACCAGGAACCCAGATGGGTGATAGGTATCTACTCTTTCCTCTTTGGGCCTCAGATCCATGACTTTCTCTCAGTATCATTTTACTTTTCATATTATGCAACCTCCAAAAGCCAGCCAGCCATATTGCTTGATACTTGTCTAAAGAGTTAGTGACCCACTCAAACCCTGCAGAAAGAGCTAATAGCACTACATTTACTCAGAGTCTGTAGATCAGGCTTCAGCCTGATACTTGCCTATGAGGTTTGGACGCATGATTTTACTACATCTTGTCTTCTGCTGATGCCCCGACTTTAGACTCCACCACTAGTGAGCTGCCATGGAACTCAATGTGCTGATCTGGGATTGAAATAGCCTTGTGGGAGAGTAGGTGACATGAGACTGAATCTCCTTTGATATTTGTTTATTTAATACATGCTCTTGGCACAGAGGCAGGAAGCTTCTTTATGATGAGCTAATTATGACCCCATGTTCTCTCACCTCCCCCTTCCTGCCCTTCCACTGACTGACTCACTGATCATGCATGTTTGACCCAGTGTTTTCCTCCTGTACTTGTCCTGTTGTCTACCCTTAGATTTACAAGGAGCAGCTCAATACCAGGGTTGTCCTGGTGGCTGTAGAGACTTGGACTGAGAAGGATCATATTGACATCACCACCAACCCTGTGCAGATGCTCCATGAATTCTCCAAGTACCGGCAGCGGATCAAGCAACATGCTGACGCTGTGCACCTCATCTCGTATGTAGCTGGTGACACTGTTGCAGAGTTTGGCATTTGCCTGTATCTTTTTAGTGCATCAGTTAAGCTATATATATATATATATATATATATATATCAGAAAACAGTGATTTTAACAAGACTGGTGTTCATTCCTTTTTCTGCTATGTAAGCAATATGGAAGTAGGATGTCTCATGCTGGGATGATGGCTCCATAGACATGCACTTTGCTTTCAGAGCACCTTCTCAAGATGACCCAAGATGACTCGTGACTCAAGATGGCTGCTGGCACTCCAGCCATCATGTCACTGTAGGAAGCATGAATGACAGGCAGGGAGGAGGATAAAAGGACACTCCTTCCTGACGAGTCAGCTCTCTTAAAGAAGCTTTCCTGAAAATTGTGTGCAACAATCATATCAACAAGTCATTCACTAGACGTAGTCACATGGCCATACATGGCTACAAGAAATTTGTGTTGTTTTGTTGTTCAGTGTCATTGAGTTGGTTCCAACTCATAGCGACCCTGTATAGGGTTTTTTGAGGAACGGCTGGTCAGTTTGAACTGCCTACTTTGTGGTTCAGATTGACCTGATGGTCCAGTGCTTATGTCGTTTTAGATGGACCAGTAAAAAAAAAATGAGGTTCTATCATCAAGGACAAAAGGTACTGTAGTTCCCTTTTGATGTCTAGTAAGCTGTTGCCTTAAGGAGCTCTGGTAGCATAGTGGTTATGACTCGGACTGCAAACTGCAAGGTCAGCAGTTCAAAACTACCAGCTGTTCCGCGGGAGAAAGATGACACTTTCTGCTCTCGTAAAGAGTTACAGCCTCGGAAACCTTGTACAGGGTCGCTATGAGTCGGAACCGACTCCATGGCACATAACAACAACAACAACAAGCTGTTGCCTTTCCACTCATGGTTCTGTCCTGGAATCAAGCCAGCAAGGCTTCCTTCATTTCCTCTCACCTTTCCTCTTTTCGTTCTCTTCTCGCAGTCTTTAATGAGCACCTTCGAATAAGTATCAATATTATACTACTAGATATTCTCTGCTAGAAAAAAGGTTAAGGTTTATGTTCCTAGCCTAGCAGGTGGGACTAGGCAAGTGCTCAGTTAATGTTTGCTCACTGAAATTATTCTGTCAACATAAATTAAAAGGTATTTTAAACACAGTTCTCCATTTTTGACGGAGGCTTGCTTTGCTCTGCCGTTGTAGGAGAGTGGCCTACCCACATGGCTTGGGAGTTTATGTGGAGTTACTACATTGGTTTCTAATAGCACTTCTCTTTCTAAAGGCGTGTGACATTTCACTATAAGAGAAGCAGTCTGAGCTACTTCGGAGGTGTCTGTTCTCACACAAGAGGAGTTGGTGTGAATGAGGTAAACTTCATCAATTTTCTTAAAGTAGAGCTTTATCTTTGCATCTGATTTCTTCCTCCCCATGACCTAGTTTGCTGACCTTCTTGTGCTTGCTTAAAATGATCATGATTTTGAGAATACAGCACGAGCGGTTTATATTAGCAAATAGAACCCAAAGTGGTCTTTGGTAGAGATAAGAAGTGCTGTTTCATTTCATAATGAGTTTTTCATATTCATCAGGCAAATACAAGTCATAGCTGCCCCAGAGGTTTTTAGACCTCTATAGCTGGGAAACTATATTTAAAAATTTTTTGAATCCTTCTTTTATAACTTTTTTTCTTCTGTCTATATTAGGCTTCACTCATTTAAAACAAAGAGTTTATGAGTCTATACAATCAGTACTTTTCTTTTCTCCTTGTATAGCTTTGTTTTTCTAGTTGAAATCTTCTACTCACCTGTCTGAATCCGTAGAAACAAATATTTCCTTATTCTCACTGTTAATTTTTTTTCCATACCCTCACTTTTATAACGGAAATTGCTTGCAACAGTTGGGAACAGGACTCAAAAAGCCTGACCTCATTCTAAATCTGGTTAATACCAGGTTATCCAGTGACCATCTTCCAGTGGGGACCTATGTTGACTTATTTGTAGGAAGCTGAATTTATTCTTGGTTAGGTAGGAGCTGAATTGGGGCACAGTCTTTTGTGACTTGTATTTTATGCTTCCATGTGACAGCACCAGGTTCTAGGAGACACCACATAGGAAGAGGGACTTTCTGCTTCTTGGGCCCAGTTACAGGGAAGAAGTGATTTAAAAAAAAAAAAAAAAAGCGCGTATGTTGCTTTTAGATGTGTAAGGCTCTATCTACTTAGGGAACTGAGATGACATGTGGTAACGATTAAGAAATAATAACTAGCTTTGTGCACTCTCTCAAATGTTTCCCACACACTTTCAACTCTGAAAAACAGTATGGTCTTCCAATGGCAGTGGCACAAGTATTATCGCAGAGTCTGGCTCAAAACCTTGGAATCCAATGGGAACCTTCTAGCAGAAAGCCAAGTATGTACATTGACCTTCTTACTCAATTTCATGTGCCATTCTGTCTGTATAATGCATGTCCAGTCAATAAACAAAATATTTTTCATTCCTAAATTACTGCAGTTTAATTATAGTACATCTTCTTCCTCTAAAAAACTTATAAAATGAGTAACTTAAAGTAATTCTTAATCGGTTTCTAGAAATTTCCCTTTCAAGTACCATAAAATGGTAGGTTTCTCAGGGCATGAGTTAGCTTTTATCATATTGCAGAATGTAGGGCTTAGGGGTGTTGAATGCTCACATGCTCCTTTTGGTTCTAACCAATAGAGTGTAGCTGCAGGGTGTCAGGTGAGGTTCCAGCACGAGTTTAATAATGGTCCAGTTGGATTGGGGAAGTGCTGTCCTCCATCACTCACCACCACAAATTAAACTTTGTCATTTAGTTCCATCAGGAAAACCGGAGAAGAGTTTCTTCCAGGAAGACCCCACTCTTAGAGACAGGTGCAAACAGGGCCATAGATGTCACTCAGTAGAAAAACACAGATAGTGACTATTGGGCATCTCTTCTCTCAGTAACCAGATGTGAGGTAATTGGAAAGAAGTGCTGACTTCCCAGTGGGCATAGCATCTTAGGCACCACAAGAGTATAAGGAGCCCATGGAAATTTTTAATTTCTTTTAAAATCACAGAAAGACAATGAATATAATCCACATGGATTATATTCATCTTTGTTGTTGTTGTTAAGTGCCGTCGAGTCGGTTTCGACCCATAGCGACCCTGAACAGGGTTTCCGAGGCTGTAAATCTTTACGGGAGCAGATCGCCTCATCTTTCTCCTGCGGAACGGCTGGTAGTTTTGAACTGCTGACCTTGCGGTTCGCAGCCCGATTCGTAACCACTACGCTACCAGAGCTCCTTATCTTTATACCAGCACAATTAAAAAACATAATTTTAGTCTAATTTTTTGTAGAGGAAGGCAAAAGGGCTTAGGGCTCATGAAAGTCATAAGGCAACCGATTCTGTGGAAAGATAGATTCAGGTGTTTTTTTCAAACCAGTCTCTTAACTAGGGATCAAGTAGAAGTCTCCTCGCCTCTGAGAAAATATGAGATGCTAGTAGTGGGAATGGTCTCCCTTCCTGTTCCCACCTCCCCAGAAGTAAAAAGAAAATCTACCTTAACATTTTCCTACATCTTACACTTTAGTGACTTCTATCAAATAATTGCTATTAATGTATTTGTTGTTGGTGGTGTTGTTCATGTGCTGTCTAGTTGGTTCTGACTCGTGTTGTTGTTAAGGACCATCGAGTCGGTCCTGATTCATAGCGACCCTGTATGGGGTTTCCAAGGAGCAGTTGGTAGATTTGAACCACTGACCTTGTGGTTTGCAGTCCAGTGCTGATCTTAAAGTGCCACACCGGGAGTATGACTCAGCAATCCTTTATAGGGTTTCCAAGAAGTGTTTGGTGGGTTTAAACCACCAACCTTTTGTTTAGCAGTCCAATGCTTATCCTACAGCACCACACCTGGCATAGTCTTAATGTAAACTGAAATAAAAACTATGTATGAGGTCTTCTTGATACCTTTTATGGGTATATTATACTAGACCAGCAAGTAATATAGTTAGCATAGGTGTTTAGTGGCATTTAGAAAATCCCCATGAACTTTCATTTAGTAATATCTTGCTCAGACAATTTTTTTCCGTAGGAAAACTCAACATACACATTAAAGAGGTATTTAAAACATTGTCTGCTGGCATGTTATAGTTTTTATTAAGTGTTATTTTTATCAAGTTGAGTTGGTTCCAATTCATAGAGACCCTGATTAGGATTTCCAAGGAATGGCTGGTAGGTTTGAACTGACCTTGTGGTTCAAACTGACCTTGCAGTCCAGAGCTTATCCTACAGCGCCACACCAGGACTCTGTCAGCTGCCATAGATGCCTTAAAATCAGAAAAGAGGATGACTGGGGTTAGGACCTTGTTTAACAACCCCGGAGCTGGGGAGAAGCCAGTGCTTCAGTCAGCTGAGAGAGGGTTCTGATTGGATGACGGGATGGAGTGAGCAATAGGGTTCATTACCAATACCTGGCATGGTTCCTTCCTTTCTAAAATGTTTGATGCTTTGGTGAATTGTTTGCTAACATAAGTATTTCATAGTTATTGAATTTATTTAAGTAAATTTATTTGCAAGTTTTTCTTTAAAAACATCCTTATGAGCAAAAGAGAATAGAAAAACAATCAAGGCGGAGAAGAACTCCTCACAATATCAGTATTTCAGTCTCCGGTAGTTGCTCTCGTTGACTAGTCTTTAGCTTAGTGTTCAAGTCTCGGCCTCTAGCAAATTGATTTCCCTTCTTTAAGGGCCAGGGTGCTCTACTACAAGGACTTCAGGTTGAGTTGGTGCAACAGAGCTTTTCTCTGTTTCACGGAGTGTAGACAGGCTTGCCCTTTCCTGTGAAACCCAGATAGAAAAATGCTGTTACCAGTTTAGAGAAGGCAACGCTAAGACTCAACACATGCAAGTTACTTGCCGGTGGTAGTCTCACATGATAGAACTTGGACAAGAATCTAAGCTGACTTCTAGACCTGGGTGCTTCTCACAAGACGCTGGAATATGATCTTGAGTTATGTGAATGACAAAAATAAAGGCCCAATTTTCTATTTTTTGCCAGCTGTTGTCTTATAAAGTGATGTACTCATGTAATTCAGGAAAGGATATATTGATTTAAAAGAAGCAAACTTGGTTCTATGGGACCTTCTGGACCTATTTGGCATGGAATTGAGGATAAAGAATTATTTCAAGAGCTGTTATGCAAATGGAAGATGTGACTGTTATTTCATTTTCTTGTGTTGCTTTTGTTGTTTCATAACTAGAATGTGACTGCACAGAATCCTGGGGTGGCTGCATCATGGAGGAAACGGGGTAAGTTTTCACGGAGCAGGGATTTCCTGGATACCTTTCACTGATATTGCTGCATATAATTAGATACACAAGCTCTCAGGTCATGGTATCGCAGGCTGAGCACTTAGTCTAAATTCAATAATTAATTGTCGGGTGTTTTAGAACCGAAAAGGCTATTTCACTTTATGTATTTCAATCTCTTATTTAAGGTTGGTGATAACAGTAAAACGTGTTCTCTACTCTTACTTCTTGTTAACCCTTAAAGGAAGCACATTATTAAATGCTTCTGCATTTAGTAGCGGCATTAATTTTTTAGTACACTTAGAATAATAGCTGGTTGTCTACCTGAAGGAGACTGTGAAAATCAATTTAGTCATCCATTTGCTTTTAAAGAAATGCATAAATAGGTATGTTTGCAGTAATAAAATTATACTATTCTGCTTATATAATATATATGGCTTTTTTGTATTAGACAGATTTATTATATCTAAAATAAATGGTGGACATTTGGACATTCCTTCACTTGTCCATTCTTTTATTTTATGGCTACTTTGGGATGTGGAACAACTGCCCCAGACCTGCCAAGGTCTCTCTGGAACAAGGCTTGGAAACATTGCCTTATTTTCCATAGACTCCTGCTCCCGTGCAAGCCATTGCTTCATGGTTCCTTAGCTAGAGCCCACTGCTAGTACATGGGAGCATTCCTGTGTCCCTCCTGTCTCCTTTGCCCATCCCAGATACCTGCCCAGCACACCTGTGTATCTCTCTGGGTTGTTTCTGGCCCTTTTTCCATCCTGTAAACACCAGTTGCCTGAGACCTTAACTGCTTAGTAAACAGTCCCTTACTCATTCTTCTATCGACTCCCACAGCAGCCCAGCTCAAGGGGAGAAGATAAATGTAAGCTCAAGATTTTGAAGAGAGAATCAGTCATTATTCTTACAAATTCAGAACATACATTTGAAGAAAATATAGTTTAAACTCAAAACTGCTTGCATTCATAGTCTCCTTCTCAGTGTATCATCATTGTTGTTACGTACCATTGAGTCAGTAACGATTCACTGTGACCCTCTGCGGGGTTTTCCAGGATGTAAATCTTGGCGGGAGCAGAAAGCCTTATTGTTACCCTTTGGAGTGACTGGTGTGTTCAAACTGACAACCTCGTGGTTTGCAGTCCAGTGCTTACCCTACACCGTGCTCTGTATCATAGTATAGTAGTATAGCGTCAACAGACTTTTTTGAGAACTGCTTTAGAAAAATAACACTATTTAGGATATCTCTTATATGGGGAGATGCTGTCTGTGTTCTACATTCTCAGTTGCTAAATGAAGTTTTGGACTACCTACCAACGTTGTTGTTGTTAAGTTGTGTGGAGTCGAATCTGACTCAGCAATCCTGTATAGAATTTCGAAGGAGTAGTTGGTGGGATTGAGTTGCCAACCTTGAGGTTCAAACCAATCTTGCTTATCCTACAGCACCACACCAAATAGGGTGTAATAAAACTACTTAAAGTTTGTATGTGTATTCTCTCACGTATGCTTGTATAAGTAATTCTTATAAGAGATCATTGTCAACAATGGCAGATTTTGTCTGCCTCCATAAACCACCCTCATAAGATACAATACATAAAACTATAGGGTTGTATCCTAGACTCAGTGGCTTGCCCCTTTCAAATCAAGTATTAGTACCCATGTGCCCAAGGAGTCAGTGTGTAGGATTCAGCTTCACCTGGATCATATGGATAATATTCTCTTAAATACTGAGCCAGAGAAAATGATTTATTAGTCAGCCCTCAGAGAGGCTTGTATTATATTCATGTAAAATCGTCAGTTTCACCAAGTAGACTTTGAAAATGAGGATAAGAAAGCACTAAGGAGCTCTGGTAGCGTAGTGGTTACGAATCGGGCTGCGAACCTTAAGGTCAGCGGTTCGAAACTACCAGCCGCTCCGCGGGAGAAAGATGAGGCTTTCTACTCCCGTAAAGATTTACACCCTCGGAAACCCTGTACTGGGTCGCTATGGGTCGGAACCGACTCGATGGCACTTAACAACAACAACAACAACACTATTCCTAGGTGCACACATGCACACATATTTATACTAAAAGTACTATACAGACTTGTGTGTGCAGGTAACACATACCTTTGGGATTTCCTTGTTTACCTGAATTGCGTTGTGCAAGCCTGCATTGTACAGTCTTTAGTAAGCTTACTACTCTCTCCTTCACTATAAAATTGAGTAGGTCATGAGTTCCTTTTTATTCAGGACAAAAGCACAAAAGACATTGCCTTTACAGAGACCTAGAAAATAACAATTACCACGTTTAAAAATAGGATCTTTATGAGGAGGTGAGGAGGTTTTATGATCAGCTTTTCATGTACTGTGTCAAGCCAGCTACACAAAAGGGCTTGTCAGGTGAGCTGCACAGAAGTTGTAACTTATACCCCTAGTCTGTGATTTTCTTTGGGTTTCTTTTTTTTTTTTTTTTTCACAAAGGTCTACCACATACATTTGTTTGTCACTTTGTACATAAGTGTTTTGTAGTAATTTGTATAGATTCATTTGAACATTTTATACTAGCTCAAGGATTTTCATTTTCTGATGACTTGTTTGGTAAAACAGTGTATGTAATTTCTTTCCTCAGGGTATCCCATTCCCGAAAGTTCTCAAAATGTAGCATTTTGGAGTATAGAGACTTTCTACAGAGAGGTGGTGGAGCTTGTCTGTTTAACAGACCAACAAAGGTTAGTGACCTAGAAAGTTTAATTATTTCACCAATATGTTGCAGTGTTGATGGTGGTGGTTGTGTGCCATTGAGTCGGTTCCAACTCATAGCGACCCTGTATAGGGTTTCTAAGGCTGTAAATCTTTACGGAAGCAGAGAGCTTCATCTTTCTTCTGCTGAGCAAATGGTAAATTCAAACTGCTGACTTTTCGGTTAGAAGCCCCGCTTTTAATCTGCTACACTAGACAGTGCCAAATATCAGATGTTTATCTTGAGAATGAGGTTTCTTGCCAGTAAGATTTGTTTTTATTTATATGAGTCATTATCATGTTGCAGAGTAAGTCGGGTTTGAATGAATGACAAACCATAGTTTTGGATGATGTAAATCTGATTTTTCAGTGCCTTGGGAGAAAGATGAGGCTTTCTACTCCCAAGAAGATTTACAGCCTTGGAAACCCTATACTCTATGAGTCAGAACCGACTCCATGGCACTTAACAACAACAACCAGACCCCTCAAGTCCTTCCCTATCCAAACAAGCAAACAATGTTTTAATCAAAATATTATTGTAAATTTTATTTTACGGTTTTGCACCAAGTCTAAGGGATAGTGGGTTTGATGAAGGTAAAATGCTATGTTAACCTGTTTCCATTATTCCGTAAAATTTTCTTGAGGGGATTAACTACTAATTTCTTAACTTTGTTTGTTTTAGTTAAAGTGTAGTCTTTTCTCATAAGGCGGGAATCATTGCTAGTGTCAACTAGCCAAGAAAAGGCCCAAAGTATTTTCAGATACTCTTAAGTGCATGTATGTATTCATAGTATAGGCCCTTTATCGGGGCAGTTCTGTGTTGTCAGTTGGCATTTCATCAACATTGGCATACGTAGTCCCACAGTTCAGTCTACAATTCCATAATTCAGAAAGCTCTGGAAATTAGAAGTATTTTTCATAAGTTTGCAGAAAGTACTTTGGGCAATAAAACTTCTGAACTTGAAAATATTTATTAATCCCTCATCATGTGAAAATTCACCAATGTCCGGCAGCAGTATTAATGCATTTTATTACAGAAATATGAATGTGTTTCATAAAACCTCATGGTATATGCTTTATACTGTTCAACGCCAGAATTCTGAAACTTACCAGTTGTCAGATTTTTCAATGAATGGTTGCAGACCTGATTTCATGAAGTTGTTTTATTGACAAAAAACCATGATAGTATAGATAGTATAGAGCTTCTAACACTACATATGCAAATATCTTGCTTCCTTTTAAAATAGGACTTTGTAAGTCAAACACAAAATAGCTGATAGTCTTTGCAAATTGAGAGAGCAGTAAAATTATGTATTATTAACATTTAAAAAAATCAATGATAACTGACAGAATAATTATTTCTACGCCCATCATTAAGTGATACCACTGTAGTCAGGAGACGGTAGGGTGATGCCTGACATCTGTATAAAATCTCAGGAAAGCTGTGAAAAACGCAGCAGGAATTTCAATGTGACCTTGCATCATGAAACTGGGCTGTCTGCCCTTCATGACTCTGGTGTCAATGCAGCCAAAACCCCAAATCTTTATAGTTTTTTAAATGGGTGAAATGAGTAATGTTGCACTTGTGAGCTGCTGGCGTTTTGGAATGGCAGTGCACATCGCTAATCTTACCTACCATGCAGCTTGCTGGCTGATTGTAAATGTTATGCCTGAGGAAACATCACTGAGTTGTTTGGGAAATTAAGGGGTTTTTTTGTGTGTGTGCAGGATTCATCATTAGATTTTTAAAAGACTGCCAGTGAGTAGGATTCCTGGTGTGGTACTGTAGGATAAATACTTAATTGCCAACCACAAGGTGGGTAGTTCAAACCCACCAGCTGTTCCTTGGAAACCCTTTACAGGGTCGCGGTGAGTTGGAACTGACTTGAGGGCACTTAACAACAACAGGAAGAAAATTATTTCAATAATTTAGCAACTAAAAAAATTCCTTGGTTCAATTTTCATACGTTTTTCTCACCTATGTAGTTTTCCATTTTTTCAAAACTTCTTCATAATAAGCTCCCATAACTGTCCTATATTTCTCAAGAAGATAAATCAAGATTACCCCTTTGGAGTCCCAGAAAACAGTGATCAGAACCTTCTGAGCTGATAGCTCTGCTTTGATTTTAACTGACTCTAAAGATCCACTCGGAGTCTCTGTTTTAATTGGAGCTTGCTCTCTGGATTGTACTGGTAAATCCAAGATTCATCCCTGATAACAATTTGTAGCATAAAATAGTATTCATTCACTTCTGTCTTGCTTAAAAGACTGACCTTCGCATAATGCTTTTGGCACCTTTCTTGTCAAAAGCTTGCTGAGGTCAAGATGTTTGCGTAACATTGAAAATGCTGAACCATGCAAGATCCCAATTTCAGTAGGTACCGCATCAATGGTAACTCTGTGGTCCTCTTCCACCAGTTTCTGTACTTCATTCATATTTTCTTCATTTGTCATGGTTGACAGTCTTCGCTCTCTTAGCTTATGTTTTTTGAGATCTTCTTGATCTTGCTTAAAACTCTTGAGCCACCTAAATGAGGCTGTTTTGTGTGGGACAGAATTCTGGTAAACGTTGCAAAGCTTCAGTGATTTGGGAAAGTGTCCACCATGAGTTTTATTAAAAGTTTGCTATTAGCCCTGACTTCAAAATCATTTTTGCCCTATGACACAAAAGTTTCCATTTTTTTGAAGGCACCCTAGTAAGACTAATGAGAATATTACTGAACAGACTTGCATCCACTGATTGCAGACCATGTTTCACCCTGTAAATTTGTAATAAACCCATGCATGTATGAACTGCAATCCTAGTAGCAGTATTTTTTGACTTATCCGCATCTATTTCAAAGAACTAATTTTTCCAAGTGTTTTTAGTCACTGTCTACATGCATGTGTGTGCTATGTATTTGTCACACATTATGTGCATATTTTCTCTGCTTTGGGACCCTTCCCAATGCCATGTTCTCCATCTGCTTTAAGACTATGCTCCACCACAGGATGAAGGAAGAGTTATCCTAAGAATGAAACGTAGCATTGCTTACATGAAAAATCCGATACAAAGCCATAGTCTTGTTCCAATCTCTCCCTCCCTTTTCCATTTTATTCCTGTTGATCAAAATACCACAGACGATTGAACTGTTGATTTAACTCAGTGGACTTTCACAGAGAATATCCCACCCAAGTAGTCTGGAAATCTTGCTTGCTTCTTGAACAATTTTCCTTTTCTGAAAGTAGAAGGTCCAGGTCTTTCTCAGGCTGACTTGGTGGAAGGCAGTCCTCTATGCACTGCTTCTAGGGAAGAAATCTTCTCTCATGTTTATGATTTGGAGCATTTGGGTTGAGATGTGCTATTCCAGCCTTCATGTAGTTGTGGTGGCTGCTTAGGTGATGAAAAATGTAATGTTTCTTATGAAAAATCAACAGCTTCCACAATTGGTCAATTGCCTTTACAACTGTAAAAATACCATTTACCTGGAAAGCATGTTCATAGCTCTAACATTGTGGCTTATTCTAGAAATTAGACTCTTCCATTATTCCGTGACTGATTGAGCGATAGCTATAATTCAAGCCTATATCTGCACATTTACTTCACATGCTTCAGACAGTGCAGAGTTTTATTCAGTAAGAAGGATGAGCATGGAATACCAATCCTAAATTTGTGTTTATTTGCCATTACTTGATTGTAAATATCACATTTGGCTGTGACTAAAGCATATTGATCTTTTTGATAATTTTTGTCTTCTCAGATGCCTTGAGAGGAGTCAGCAAATTAGATGTCTGTGGGTCTTATTAGCAATGCATTTTAACCCCATTAGCAAATATGAAAAGTGATCTATTTCTTTTGACAGCTTATCTCCATAAAAAGTAACGCTAATGCTAGAGGTAGTCTATGGAGCTTACTGCCAGAGAATTTCCCAAGAGACATTACCCCATTTTAAATGTGATTTTCAGAAGTTTTTAGAAGTATTATTAGTAAATGAACAGTGTTTCCCAAACAGATGTTATTTATAAAATAGTATGACATCAGCTCACCGAAGACTATCATAGGGTAGCCGATTATAGGATCACGTCTGTAGCCAGGGTGGTGTATTGATTTTCTCTGATAAATGAAAATGTTTCTCTTTTTCCTCCCTAATCTCTTTCAGCTCTTTGAACCCACGGAATGTGGAAATGGATACGTAGAACCTGGGGAGGAGTGTGATTGTGGTTTCCATGTGGTAGGTATAAGAGACCTTTTCTACTTTCAGAACAGCTCTTACCCAGAACCAACAAAAATAGCTGTAGTGAAAGGCCCCATGCTATCATTTAATGTGTTTCGGTTGCTTTTATGATCCTCTCTCAATATTGTTTAACCCTAACTCATACTTGTAAGAATTAGTCACCTAATTGAAAAAACCTAATGAATCCTTCTAATCAAATTTTCTACCTCTTACATTTTATAGCTCATTGCCAACTCAGACAAGTCTTACCAAATCATGAAACATTCTTGCCACGTGTATTATTTTTCTTTATAAAACTAGATTAAATAGTAAGAGTATTGTACACTTGTGGTGCTGCGAGTTAATGCACTGGACCTCAAGGACAATTTGAACCACAAGGTTGGTAGTTCAAGTTCACCAGCTATTCCTCAGAAACCCTATACAAGGTCACTATGAGTCAGGACAGACTCACCAGCACTTAACAACAACAACAACTCCTTACTTTGGGTCCTTTTATGACACTGTAGGATAAGCACTAGACTGAGGTTCAAACCAAACAGTTGCTTCTCTGAAACACTTTGCAGGGTCGCTGTGAGTTGGAACTGACTCAACGGCACCTAACAACAACAACAACTCCTCACTTACTGACGGTCTCATTATGCAACATTTCGTATTTACAACAATAGTAGAAAAAGCCTGCTATCTCATTGTTTTGCACATTGATGAAATAGGTCTGGCAGTAACAATGGCCAGGGTCCCTAACAGTGCCCCTGACTGGTGGACACCACATGCAAACAGAAAGAAAGCTGGTACTGCATAGTATTTTAGCACTGGTAGAGGAGAGGGGACAAGGTTGGTAGTTCAAGCTCACCAGCTACTCTTCAGAAACCCTATACAGGGACACTATGAGTCAGAACAGACTTGCCAGCACTTCACAGCAATAGCAAGGTTGGTAGAACAAGGGGTTCCAGGCAGAGTGGAGTGGGGGTACTGGAGTGGGGCTGGTAAGAACTGGGCACTGAGCAGTGGATCCTAGTTACTCACAGGGACTGAGACTGGGGCAGCAGCAGGCAGTATCTTCGAGATGGGACATTCTTGGGACTAACATGACCCTAGTGTCTGACCTCAACTTCTAATCCCATGGGGCAACTGGAATGGGTTGGGGCATAGTCAGAAGATCTTTGAGACAGGACACTCAGGGTCTTGGGCCTGTGGGATCTCATGCCAGCTGACCAGCACCCGTATAGTACCTTATGCTTCTTCAAGACCTCTCCTGGGGGGCATAGGTGAGGGCTTGGCAGTCTACCTTGGTTGGAGTGGAGTTAGAAGATGAGGGCCAACAACAGTTGCAGTTTAGGGTCAATGGCAGAGGCCAGACCTGTTCTTCACAGTATCAGAGGAAGCTCTGGATCGTGAATTCTCATGGGAACATGGGGGCATATAGGGAAAGTGCTGCCCAGAAGGAGTTGAGGATGATGCTTTGTCAAGGGGCCGCAGGGGAACTCAGTGGGCAACATGCACCTCTCTTTCAGTACCCAGGCCCTCCCACCCATGGACAGGGAGCCTTAGCATCCCACCCTAACAAAGCACCAAGGACATTTTGGCATTGTTGAGAGATGAGTCAGGACCACACACCCTGAAAATGCAGTGAGGACAGGAGAGGGAAGGAACCCTGGGGATGGGGCTGAGGGCAGTACTTGGGCCCCCCTGACTCTGGGAGATTGGACAGCCCTCCCCTGCAGACAGTAGTGGGGGCTGAGCTCTTTTGAGGCCTTGTGGGAGAAGGGGAGGTGGTGGTGGCAGGTGACCTCAGAAAGATCTCAGTGGGACCTTCACAGTACACATGAGGGGCGAGGTGATGTGTCTGCTCACCCTCCATTTTTACATAATGCCAGTTATCACATAACGACCTGGCCTTTGGAACTTAAGTAGGTCGATAAGTGAGGAATGGATGTATAGTAGAACTAATCGAGGTTGGAATGTCTGCTAACAAAGAAGCATAATCCGTGTTAGGGTAGCCCTTTCATAGAAGATCATACATTGCTGAGAATTATGGCTTTAAAAAAATTTCATCATTTAAGTGATTGATTCCTTCCTAAAATATTTGCTTACTCTAGTATGAGTCTCCTGATTTAAATTATGCACAAGTCATGTGTGGAGAGAATGTTGATTCTGACCCACAGGAAAGATTCCTTGCTTATTCACGTGAAGTGTTTTCTCTAGGAATGCTATGGATTGTGCTGTAAGAAATGTTCCCTTTCCAATGGCGCACACTGCAGTGACGGACCCTGCTGTAACAATACCTCATGTCTTGTAAGTTCCCTAACCAGCGTCTTCTTTCTCTTACTTGCCTGATAAGCCATATAGCTCTGTGTGTACGCGATCGTGTAGTGTGTCAAAAACTCATTGGTTGACAGTGTGTGATATTTGCGTGGCAATTTTGTAGAATCAGTAAGTCCATCCAAATACTTTGGGTTACAATAGTTATCTTTACTATTATTTGCTATCAATTATCATATACCCCTAACCTCCAATGACACCTTAAGAAAATAGACCTTTCCCACTTTGAAATCAACAGTTTAATGTGATTGTCATTGCCTCCGGTGAAAACCACATTAAATTGTTGAGTAAAGAGGGCCAGTTCTTGTGGTCTTTAAAAATAATATGATGTCCTCCTGACACTTTTAAGATTGACCCATATATTTTAGACCCTGAGCATAAAATGTGTTATGTGTTACCTAGTTGGCTTAGGCTCCTAGCAGCTGTATAGGACAGAGTTGAACTGCCCGCACAGAGTTTCTCTGGCTGCAGTTCTTTACAGGAGCAGATGGCACAAACATTTTGCTCTCTACTGCCAAGTCTTCAGTTGGCAGTTTAAACCCACCCACTGAAACGACTTTGATAAAGGTCTGGCAATCTCCTTATGCTAAGATTGCAGTTAAGAAAAAACCCTAAGGAACTATTCTGTAACACATTGGGGTTGTTGTTGTTAAGTACCGTGGAGTCGGTTCTGACTCATAGCGACCCTGTACAGGGTTTCCATAAATCTTTACGGGAGCAGAAAGCCTCATCTTTCTCCTGTGGAACAGCTGGTAGTTCCGAACTGCTGACCCTGAGGTTAGCAGCCCGATTCGTAACCACTACGCTACCAGAGCTCCTTGTAACACATTGGGGTCACAGACTTTTCCTCTGTAACTCATGGGGCTTCCGTAAGTCAGGTTCAACTCAGTGACAACCAAGAGCAGGTACAACAGTTTATATGTATATTTTGTGGTGTGTAAACACTGGACTGCTAACAAGGTCAGCAGTTCAAACCCACCAGCCACTCCTTGGAAATAACTATATAGGGTTGCTATGAGTAGAAATCAACTCAATAGTACTTAACAACAACAGCAACAACACAGAGTTACTTCCATCTACAGAGGTCTCCAGTTAATTTTGAAAAATCGTATTTTTTGGCCAGCAGTTCGAAACTACCAGCGGCTCCGCGGAAGAAAGATGAGGCGTTCTGCTCCCGTAAAGATTTACAGCCTCGAAAACCCTGTACAGGGTCTCTATGGGTCGGAACCGACTCCATCATAACAACATTTCTCATCTGTAAAACAGCTTGTATTTCTTATAGCTATAAAATTAGACAGATTTTATTATTTTCTTAACTACCAAAAGACGTTATGATATTCCAGAAAATTTTTAGCTTTGGTTATCTTACCTTGTGTAGGGTAAGCACTGGGCTGGTAACTGCAAGGTCAGCAGTTCAAACCTACCAGTTGCTCTTGGAAACCCAGTACAGCAGGGATGGGGAAGGTTTGGCCCATGAGTTGTATGTTGTTGTTGTTGTTAAGTGCCATCGAGTTGGTTCCGACCCATAGTGACCCTGTAGAGGATTTCCAAGGAGCGACGGGTGAGCTTGAACCACCAACCTTGCAGCATTAACCCATTAACCCACAGTGCCACACCAGGACTCTGTGGGTTGTATTAGGCCCTTGAAATCATTAGGTCTGGTCCCACCAATGTAACCACAGTTCCAGCTGTCACATGAGTTGGTTGGTTGGTTATGTGCCATGGAGTCGGTTCCAACTCCTAGCAACCCTGTATAGAGTTTCTGAGGCTTAAATATTTACTGGAGCAGAAAGCCTCATATTTCTCCAATGGAAAAGTTGGTAGTTTCGAACTGCTGACCTTGAAGCTAGCAGCCCAACTTGTAACCACTGCACTACCATAGCTCCTTAGCCATCACATGAGGGGTGAGTTAATTAAATGCTTGACCAAATATAGAATGCTGATTTTAAGATGATACTTTTGTATGGCCGGCAAATGATGTTACAAATATTCAAATGGCCCTTAGCAGGAAAAAAAGTTTTCCCACCCCTGCTATATAAGGTCAGAACCAACACAACAGCACTTAACAACAGCATGCTTACCTTGTACATCCTACCAGATTATAAATTGCTTGAAGATAATGGGCTATTTCCTTCATATTTTATTCATCCCCTTTCTAGATAAACAAAAGATCTTATAGACATTCATTGATGTTACTTAAGCAATCCATATGAATTCATTAAAAATTAATTTTATTTATTTATCAGAGATAAGATTAATATCCAAGCTTGGAGATAAATTAGTAAAGGTTGGATGTGTGTTTATCAATCTTCAAAGAGAACTTAAATATTAACAGTGTTTCGTAATTTTGTTGTAAGGTAAGCCAGTATTCCTTCTTTATACACATCAGTGTTTTTTTCTAAAGTAATTTTCTGAGACAGTGGGTTTTGAAATCTGAACATTTAATGTCTTGACTGTTAATTTATATTTAATACAGAGAGTGACATTTGGACCTGTTTATAATCTGCAAGTATCTTGCTAATTCATAAAAAGAGTTTGGTGACTATGAGAGAATCTTGAGGATTATTGATAGATGGAAGAATGTTAACTGCTTGGAATGTTAATACTATCCCCTGAGTAATGTCCCCTGAGTAATGACTTTTGATTTGCAGTTTCAGCCACGAGGGTATGAATGCCGGGATGCTGTGAATGGTTGTGATATAACCGAATATTGTACTGGAGACTCTGGGCAGGTATGGCAAACTGAATGCTAAGTAATGCATTTTACATATAAATACATATTCTAAAGCTTCAATATCGATTGCATCTGTGAATAGCCTTTGGTTTCCTTTATTTTGCTTTGTCTTCTAGTAATTTCTAGTTTTCATCATCCTTTTATTTTAGGAAAGTTTATTATTTCTATTTTGAATATAAATCCCTCTTTTCAAATTTGCCCTTCTTAGTTATTCTCCTTTAACTGTTTTTTAAATTATTATTATTATTTCCTGGGGTCCCCACATGCCTACAACAGGGTTTTCATGTTGACTGTCTTCAGAATTTTTCAAGCTACGAACCTCATTCTGGATCCAAAATTTTGAGTGGAAATTCAAAGTAAAAAAACAGGGAAAGGTAGTGTTATTCTGGTTGAAATGGGGATGGAGCCGAAGCCCTCCTTCCTAAGACTTTTCTGTCACCGCCCCTTTCACCATGACCCTGGCTTCAGAGGCCAACCTTCTGGGTTTCTTCACAGTTTGGCTCTTCTTCATTCCGTAGGTATTTTTGGAGTCCTGGTGTGGTGTTATGTGCTGGACTTCAAAGTTGGAAACCCTATACAGGGTTGCTATGGGTCAGACCGACTCAACGGCATTTAACAACAACAATAAGTATTTTTCAGCATCCTTTCCTCACATAATTTTTTTGTTTTTTTAAGCTGTTGTTGGTAAGTGCCATTGAGTTGGTTCCAACTCAGCAACCCTAAATAGGGTTTCTGAAATGCAGCTGCTGGGTTTGAACTGCCAATTTTCGATTAGCAGTCTAGTGCTGATCCTACAGTGCCACACTGGAACTTTATATCATGTTATTTTATCTCTTTATCAATCAGAAAAAGACTTAAAATAGGCCTACTATGTGTCAACCACTACAGGTAGTCCCTGACTCACGACAGGGTTCCATTCCAATGAATTCATTGTAAATTGATTTGTTTTTGTTTTTATTATTGTTATTGTCTTTATTATCAGTATCTTTACAAACCCAATCTTTATTTGGTTTGGGTGGTTGGATGCATTACATATAAACTTACAGATATATTTTCATGCGTGTATACATACGTAAAAATGCATTAGTCATAAACATTTACTCTGATGATAAAGAAGAGGTAGGTAGCATTGGCGTTTTGTCAGTTGTGGTAATAATTCCACTTGGAGAAAGTTCTGGATCATATGGACTATCCCAGGGAATGAGGATGGTGTTAATAGTCAGAAAATTAGTGAAACTTGTTAGTATGGTCCTTTTCTTTTTTTCTTCATATATTTTGTGCTATCATCTCACTGCTTCACAAATTTACCTATTGATCACAAAACAGTCAATGCTTGGTGGGGGGGCATGCTTTTTTTTTTTCTTTCAACTTTTTATTGTGAATTAAGTGAAGGTTTACATTCAACAAATCATACTTTGTTTCATTTCAATGATTATAATCCTTTCGTTGCAGTAACAGTTATCCCACTTCCTCCCTGTGGTTCATATTTCCATTCCATCTTCCTTCCCATCCCTCCTCAACTGTTTTCTTAGGTAAATGTTACCCTTTTGATTCTGAATGATTGGCCATTTCATGGTGATCATATCTTACTAGTGTTGCTGTCCCCCTTATATATCTGTCTATGGCTTGGCTGAAAATTGGGCAACAATGATGAGTTCCATTCCAGACCTGAAGGATGGTCAAAGGCCATAGTCTTGGGTTCTTCCAGTCTCTTCTGATCAGTAAGCCTCATCTTTAAAAAATATATATATGATTTTTGTCGGGGACTGGCCTCGACATAGGGGTTCGGTTCACGAGGAGGAGATACCTGGCGGTGGTAGAGATAGCAAAAGAAACACAGAGACGCAAAGAGAGAGACAAAGAGGCACCCCGAAACCAGGGTGAATGCTGCACCGGCATCAGGCAGATCCGGCATTGCAAACATCTCAGCCACGAAGGCCGTAATATCCTGCAAAGTAAACATCTTAGCTAAACAGGCAGTATGGTTGCAAGGCTGGACTGTGCCTCCTGCATGCTGTAACACACGCCTTGCCAGTCATAATGTACCTGGATTCATTCTGCGCCTTCCTTTTATTTAGGGAGGAACTATACACAAAGCTAGGAGGGACTAAGACAAGGTACAGCTGTCAATCTTAATTTTCCAGACATTCAGGCAATGTTACATCATACTTTGCAGGTTCGAATCTCACGACCGCAACTTGGTTTCTCGAGCTTAATTAACATACCTTTTAGCACCTAGCCTCAAATGGAGGGAGGAAAGGGAGGATCGAGAGGATTCCTATTGTGTCGGCTGCCCAGCCCAGTTTCTTCAGGAAAAGAGAGGCCTGGGTGAATGGGAACATCTGGAAACACTTTAGAGAGGGCATTCCTGTTGTCCTTAGAACAGAGAACGGGGAGCCATCCAATTTACCTTGAATGCATTCTCTGAGGGAAGAACTTTGCCTGTTTGGAATTTTACAGTCTTGGCTTTTAGGAAAATATTACATTTATCTGTGGATATCAAGGGCTTCATGTCTGCAATTAATAAAACATAACTGAATATTAAGATGAAAAACAATTTGTTATGACTGCACGGTGGCTAGATCTGTTTCTCAGAGCCTGCGGCCTGCATTGTCTCGGGCCCTGTGGGCCTCGAACTTCTGACCAGGTTTACACAGTCTGCAACAGATTTTGAGTTTTGTTCCTCATTTTCTCCTACATTCTATCCAGGACCATTTAATGTGACTCTTTCAGAATAGTTGATAGTGGTATTTGGTCACCATCTAGTTCTTCTGGTCTCAGATTCATGGAGACTGATGTTCACATGTTCCATTAGTTCAGTAGACTTAATTATTCCAAGCACCTTGAATTGTCGTCACTCTTCTTTCTTCACATGGAGAGACCAATAGTTACATCTTAGATGGCTGCTCATGAGCATTTAACATCCCGGACGCTACTCACCAAAGTGGAATGTAGAACACTGTCTTTGTGAACTATGTTATGCCAACTGACCGTGGTGTCCCCTGAGACGATGGTCCTGAGCCCCTAGGACCAGCAACTTACTGCCTTAAGATGTTTGATAATAGCTAAGAAGTTTTCATCATTTTTCCTGCTGTATGCTCTGCCACATTCATACTTGTGTTTACAGCAAGGTTAAACACCCATGTACAAATCTCCTCTTTCAAACTTTGAGTCATGTTTTTAAGCAACTGAAGCCCCTGATTTAGTTTAGAGAAAACTTCAGCTAATTCTTTCACTGTAAATCATAACATTGAACATCTGCAAATGAATATCGGAGACTGGTGACATTAGCAAATCACGCACTGCAACATTGGTTTTAGTATGTATTACTAATGATAAGATGTACAAAAAACAGGTAGTCATGTGCAGTTGGTTATAACTCGAATACTTGTAAGCCGGGCACTTCCTGTACTATAAATGTTATATATGGCAGTTAAGGGAGCAAGGTAAGTCCGTACAGTAAACACTGGACTACCAACCACAACATCAGTCATTTGAGCCCACCAGCTACTCTGCAAGAAAAAGATGTACAGTTTTTTTCTGTATACAGGGACACTTATGAGTCAGAACCAACTCCGTGGCACTTAACAACAACAACATGGCAGTGAACAAGATAGACAAGACCTTGGTATTATGGAACTTACCTTCCACTGTGTGTAGAAATGCAAATAAGTAAACAGAAATATCAGATGGTGACAGATGTTAAGCATAAACTAAAGTGCTGTGAAAAGAATGTGGGTGGGGCCTTTAGGCACATCCTCCTAGAGAGCTGACTTTGAAGTACAAACAGAATGAGAAGGAGCCAATCAGAAAACAGTGAATACAGAGGCTTGGTTTATTTCAAGAGAAGGAATGAACGTGAGGGTAGCTGGGAACTTATGAAAAAACCACTCAAAGAGGAACGCTGAACCAGGGCAGGAAGACCTTGTAGGTCACGGTGAAAATTTAGGATAGGATCCTGTTTTTATTTTCGTTCTAGTATTATTCAAACACATCCCCTCTACGATTACAGCCTTTCTCAGTCTCTTTTTTATTTTCTATTGTTGAGTGAAGGTTTACAGAGCAGATCATTCGTTTCACATTCAACAAAGCTATGCTTTGCTTCTTTTCGGTGGTTGCAGTTACTGCCGTGTAACAACAGTTATCCCACTTCCTCCATGTGATTTTTGTTTCCATTCCATCCTCTTTCCTAGCATTTCTGAATTTTGTCCTTAGATAAATGCTGCCCTTTTCATCATGAATGGTTGACCATTCCATGGTGTGCATACTTCACTAGTGTTGTTCCCCCCCCGCCCCCCATCTACTTCTTGACTGAAAATTGAGCCATGGGGATGAGGAGTTCAGTTCCAGAATAGAAGGGTGACCAAGGCCTGTAGTTTTAGATTCCTTTTTTTCCCACTCTATCCAGGACCCACTAATACGATCCTTTCAGAAAAGTCATTAGTAGTTGTCAGGCATCATCTAGTTCTTTTGGTCTCAAGATCATGAAGTCTGATGTTCACATGCCCCATTAGTCCACTGGACTCAAGTGTCTTCAGTTTTCTTCACTCTTCGTTCCTCTGCACTGGAAGAGACCAATAGTTGTACCTTGTTGTTGTTGTTAAGTGCTGTCGAGTTGATTCCAACTCATAGCGACCCTGTATAGGGTTTCCGAGGAGTGGTTGGTGAGTTTGAACCACCAACCTTGAGGTTCAAACTGACCTTGAGGTCAAGTGTTTGTCCTACAGTGCCACACCAGGACTCCTTAGATTCATTTCACCTTATATGGCTGCTAATGAACTATTAAAATCCCACTATCTCGCACATTGCCTTTGTGGAGCATTCTTTATAAATAACATTTCTTATGAGTGCATGAGAGTCTAGCATGTGATTATGTCAATTGGTTTCAATACCTAGTGGTGACTATTTAGACTGTTGACAGTTTTTCCCTATTATGATTAATACGACAGCATTTTTTATACTTTTAAGATGTGTTCTTTGTTTCAGTTTGTTCCTTGGGATAAGCTCCAAGGGATAGGGTTACTTGTTGCCAAATATTGTGGCAGCCAAGGAGTTCCCAATAACAGAGTAAACTTAGAGGTCAAAATACCACTTTTATTATTGAAATAGTCAAATTCAAGGCTAAGACCAAATGAGCTGCTTTATGTATTCCCAGCTTCAATCTATAATAAAAGGTGACTGGTAAATTGGGTCAGAATGACCTGTTCCTACAGACGTGAAGCCTTGCACAGTGTATGGCATGGGGAAGCAGTAGAGAATGCAGGCTGTCTGCAGGTAGACTTGGTCCCTAGAAAAACATGGCACAATTGAGCCAGAATGCCATTCATTTCTGCCAAGCTTATCAATCAACCATCCACCTCCTTGAGTTACAAATGAGTTAAGGAACAGAGAGTGGAAAGAATTGCACCAAATGAGTTTCCTTTGTTGACAGGAAACAATATATTATAAATACATAAATAGGTTTAGTTGCATTTTTTCTGTAATGTAGTGATAGTAAAAGAATTGTAGATTCTATGTTTAATGACAAGGGTATTGAAAATCTTAGTATATATTACTTCACAGAGTTATATTTTAAGTATTCCAGGCTACTACTGTTTTTACGGAGTCCTGATGTAGCCTCATAGGATAAACACTGGACTGCTAACCTCAAGGTCAGCAGTTCAAACCCACCAGCCATTCCATAGACACCCTATGCAAGGTTGCTATGAGTCAGAACCGACTCAATCACACTTAATAACAGCAACAAATTATTTTTATACCTGTCATATGGTTTTGGTTCTTTGGATTTGGCCTTTTAAGAAGCATAGTTCTTTCATTTCAATGTTTAACTCATCAGTTGCCATAGGATTTATAGGAAATAATGCTTTTATAATACATGCTGTATGCTTGTAGTGTAGTAGTTACAAATCGGGCTGTGAACCGCAAGGTCAGCAGTTCGAAACTACCAGCGGCTCCGTGGGAGAAAGATGAGGCATTCTGCTCCTGTAAAGATATACAGCCTTGGAAACCCTGTACAGGGTCGCTATGGGTTGGAACTGACTCCATCATAACAACAGGAACAATATGCTCAAGCTATTATTCTATACTCTAAATAAGAAGGAAGCTTTTCTTTTTTGTCTTTTGTGTCCAATATGAAAATTATGCAGCTAAAATAATTTCACAAAGGCATATGAGAATAGCATATTTTTTTATGAACAAATTCTTAACATGGCTAGAGCAGGCCTGAAATAGTTGGAGCAGAGGGAACTAACCCTCTCTCCACACATTCTTTTACTCTCTAAGAGAATGTGAACCTTGAATTTAATGGATACCAACAATGATTAAGAAAACAGGATTCCTGAGAATCTCTATGATTGCAAAAATTATCTCTAAGTAACGTTATGACTTTATAGCTTTTACCTCTTCAGTTTGTTTTGGCTTAATTATGGTATTAGCATTTCCTGATGTCTTTGAAATACTTTTTAAATTCATAGTTTATAACAGAATAAACAAAAGCATGCGATTTAGAGAAAGCTTGGCAGATCGTATTGGATGATACAATAAAGGTATTTTTGAAAGATATGGGGAATGTTTGTTTTTATTGTTGGTGTTGTTGTTAAGTGCCATTGAGTTGGTTCCGACTCATATATAGTTCCACCCTGTATAGTGTTTTCAAGGAGCAGCTGGTGAGTTTGAACCTATGAAATATGCCACCTAAATTGGTGGTATAACACAATTTAAAATAAGCACCATTAACTTCTGTTACCCTATTGCAGCCTGACTCAAGTGAGCCATTCTGCATAACACAAAACCAAGGAATGGCATATGATAGTTGAATCCAGCATAAGGTGCAGGCAGAATAAAGTACGTTTGTGTTATCAGAGTCTTCAGAGAACACAAGGCATTCCATGATTGCCCTTAGTAAATATTTCAGTGATAAATAACTGGCTTTTACTAACTCGAACTAAGAAGAATTGCTTAGAAATCCTTTCCTGTGGTTCTGACAGCTTCATAGGAAGGGTTTTGTTGTTTTCGTTTATAAAGGATTCATGGGATGAATTTCTAGGAGTGGGCTTACCTATTGCCAGATATTGTGGCTTCCAAGGGGCTCCAAACACAGAGAGTAAAATTGGGGGTCAAAATACTGCTTTTATTAGTGAAATGAGCAAGTGCTTTCCTTCATCTTGAAGCAGCACAAAAGAATAAAGTCATGTAACTGCTCTGGTAGCAGCCATTCTTTTGTATTTCTATTCATGGTGGTAACTTTAGTTTTGGAGAAAGTGAATAATTATGATTGTTTGACTATATGTCTAGAATGACTTTAATTGTATTTGTATTGTTCATTTATTTATTTGCTCAATTAGCCATAGGAATTAAGCACCAGCTATGAACCTAGTGTTGTTTTTAGTACTAAGGTAAAGCAGGTCAAACAAGCAAACAAACTTATATAGTCTCTGCCCACATGACGCTCACATTACAGTGGTGACATAGGAAACAGACAAGTAGAACATATGAACTCAGTTGGTGATAAGCGTTACAGAAAAGAAAGAAAACAGAGAATGGAGGCACAGTGAATACCAGTCTGGAAAAGGGTTCTCGTTCTGAAGAACATGGTTACAGAAGACCTTACTGAAATGATGGTATTTGAGCAAAGACCTGAAGAAGTTGAGCGACTGAGTCCTGCAGACATTTCTGGGCTAGAGGAGGAACAAGGGCAGAGATTGTAGGTATGTTCACGTGGAGACAGATAAGCAAGGGAGAAAGCAGGAAATGAGATTGAAAAGATGAGGGGGTGAGGTGAGTGGAAGCTGACCATGGTGAAATAAGAAGCCATGAGAGATGTGAACAGAAGAGTGACCTGCTCTTCAAAGGCGTCCCTGAGTAGCTGTGTCTGCTGTTGGGAGTGAGGGAGGAAGCAGGTGAATGAGTGAGGCAGTTGCCTCAGTAAGCCAGGGGAGAGACCAGGAGGGCGTGGCCGGGTGTTGGCAGCAGCGCAGAGGGGCTAATGGTCAGATTGTGAATTTATTGTGAAGGTACAACTGACAGGATTCATTGACAGACTGGATGGAAGGTTTTAGTCTCAACTGTTGGATGGGTGGAACTGTCATTTCCAAGGGAAGTGAAGACTTAGGAGGAGTTCAGTGCATGTTGCTGTTTCTTATTCATGTGCTGTCTCTGGTCTTTTATTTTTCTTTTCACATGTGCTTTTAACACTGAGACTGAGCCATTGACTTTATCTTTTATCCCATCTCTTTTAAATGTGAAAATTTTTACTTACTCAGGGTAACGTCTGGAAAAAATGAAGTGTACTTTAAAAAAATTGATTTGGTAAGTTAACCATTACACCACAGATTGGTCTAATAGCAAGTCTGTGGTTTGAGAGGTCAGAAAGTGGATGAAGATACAGCATTCCAGCTGAGTTCAAAAGCAGGCCTAGTAGCTTTTTACAATAAGGTGGGTTTAGCATAGATTCTATAGGTGAGCCACTGGAGTGTCGTTGGAGATTCAGCATTGTCACTGAGCTGAGCAAGGTTCCTGAATGTGTCCTCTCCTATATAACAAGCTGATTCGTTTCTTTCATTATCCATTTAAATCTCTTCTACTTTTAACTCTGTAGGCATGGGAATTTTATTTGTTATTCTAGACCACTTCATGATAAACAGAGAAACAGAAAAAGCTTTCACTGCATGGATCTAATTGATTTGATTTTTTAGCAATAGTAGAATTAATTTACATAACCTATTTCAGAAATTGCAGTACTTGGAAAAAACATCCCCTGCGATATATTCACTATGCTTGCCTTTTTTTACATTTTTATAGCACATTATGCACATCGTCCAAAGGTGGTTAGTTAATATGTTGAACATTTACTAAAATGGTTGTATTTTTCAGTGCCCACCAAATCTTCATAAGCAAGATGGATATGCCTGCAATCAAAATCAGGTATGCTGAGCTTTAGATTTTAAATGTAATTTTAAAAAATTTCATTTGGGAGTTTTTGTTTTCTTCTTCTTCTTTTGGTAAGTATGACTTTTGAAGGGAAATTGTAATTCAAATTACAGTAAATTATTACAATGATGTAATTCAAAGCTGTCTCACGTCAAACTAAATACTAGCTCTATGAAGTTTAACTCTGATGATAAATTGTCCAGATGGAACTAGAGAAAACAAGAAAAAGGTAATGGATGGAGAATTAGGAACCCCATTGTGACCTTGTCCATCTAATATAGGAGAATCTGATAATACAATAAGCTGATAGAAAGTTTTTGTGTATCTTTTTTTGAAGCCCAACAGAAGAGAAGATAAAAATCATGTTGTTATCTCCCAAAGAAATATACGAATGTTTTGCTTTCCTTGAAATGTAAAATTTTACATGACTAGTTCTGATTCGGGAGTCCTGGTGTGGCGCCGTGGATTAATGCACTAGACCGCAAAGTCGGTTGGCTTTGCAGGGTTGGCAGTTCAAGCTCACTAGCCGCTCTTTGGAAATCCTATAGAGGGTTGCTACAGGTTGGAATTCATTCCACGACACTTCACAACAACATAACAACAGTTCTTATTCAAGAGCCTTGGTGGTGCTAGGGTTCAGCACTTGGGTTGGGTGCTAAGCAAAAGGTCTGTGGTTGTGAACCCACCAGCCTGTAAATATTGTTGTTGTTAAGTGCTGTTGAGTCAGTATAGCATTTCCGAGGATCAACTGGTGGGTTTGAACCGCTGACCTTATGGTTCACAGTCCAGTGCTTATCCTGTAGTGCCATACCAGATTGTAACCTTGAAAATCCTATGGGGAAGTTCTACTTTCTGTCCTGTAATGTTGCTGTGAGTCCTAATTGACTTGATAGCAATTGTTTTGGGGGTTTTTAGTTTGCATTTAAGGCATTGTCCTATGAGGTCAGTGTTCTGAGTTTTAGATTTTTACTGTCCATTATTCTTACACATCTTTTACGATGTATGTGATTCTATTTGATCTCTATAAAAATATTGGAGTCCTGGTGTGACACTGTAGAATAAGCATTGTACTACTAACTGCAAGGTTGGTAGTTCAAACCCAGCAGCCACTCCTTGGGAATACGATACAGTGTTGCTATGAATTGGAACTGACCCAACAGCACTTAGCAATAACAACATGTAAATATTAGGATATGGAATTTAAAAAAAAAAAAAAAAGAGCTTATCAAGACAACTAAAAGAAATACTTACAGCAAATATGTAGAAAAGGATCCTGACTCCATTTGCTTCATAACCTGTGTTCTCTTGTCCCAGGGCCGCTGTTACAACGGGGAGTGCAAGACCAGGGATAACCAATGCCAATACATCTGGGGAACAAGTAGGTCCCGGGACCAAATGTGTGGTTTGGTTTTCTCTGAATGTTGTTCTTTTCTGCCAGTCTTGCTGAAAGGGATGCACAGTATTGCTGAAAGAGTGATGTTTTGTTTTAAACGAACTCTTAAATGCAAGTACGAAACTCAGTCGCAAAGTGTCCAGAAGACAACTGCTCTCGTTGGGGACTTGTTATCAGAGAAAGGAACCGATTAGGGCTTTCTTCAGTGATCGTGGCTGTCTGAGACGAGACGTCACCACAAGTGTGTTGAGGGCAGTGGTCACATTCATTATCCAGCCTCTTGCACCATTTACTACGCAGTTTAGATTTAACGTTTATCCCATCAAACTAGCTCTGTGTTAATCCCACCAGGAAAATACCGGGCTTATTTTTAAAGTTATGAAATTTACGGTCTCAGTGTGAAGGGGAGAAATGCACATATTTCATGAGATGCAGACAATTACCAATTCAGGGACATAGTCATGATTTTCTGTACATTCCCTACATGTCAATACACCTCTTCTCTCCCTGACATTACAGTGCTTCTTTAATGAACTTTTCAGTTTATGAGGGTCAGTCTGGAGGAGAAAGAAATGGCTCTGGCTGCTGGCTGAGGCTAGGTCACTCCAAAGGATAAAAGAAAGCACACAAAGGGATAGCAGAGCTGCTGGCACAAAAGACTCAGAGTTTAGCAAATGCTATTTCACTTATAGATTCCCATTGGATGCTTCATTTTTTACAAAGTGAAGATCATGGAAACATATTTATCTTTTTTAAAGTTAAAATATAGAAACCCAAGTGTCAACATAAAATCTCAATAGACTAAGGCTTTACAATGTCTCCTGATATCAAACAGAATTAATAATGTTTATTAATTTTATTATCAACAACAGTGCATGCTTGATGGCTCTTTACTCAAGAAATGATATCTTTTCAGAGCAATCATTAGCAATATTTCCTCTTCATTAGGAAGTAGTTCCTCTTCATTTGAGGAAAGTTAGAATTGTGATTCAATAATCTTTTAAGGTTAATTCATTATTACTACTTCATATGGCTATTCCCACTGCAACCTTCAACCCTGCCAACTAGAATGGAAAAGGAGTCTCTTTCTCTGGTTAACACACAGTGAGTGGTGTGTTGGAACTGTAGTCCAACAAGAGTCAGTTGTTACATTTGCAGGAATTTTGCAATCCAGTTGGCATTACATTGATTTCTTGAAATCAGACGGGAAATATTTACACTATGGAAATTGGCAAATGCTACAAATCAGGATTTTTTCTCTCTCTCTTGGAGAGCCACTTGTTAAACATTTCTCAGCATGCTACTGGTTATAGACAATAAAGAGGACTGTGATAAAGTTTTCTCCTCTTGCCTGTCTCCAAAAGAGGCTGCAGGATCTGATAAATTCTGTTACGAAAAGTTGAATACGGAAGGCACCGAGAAGGGAAACTGTGGCAAAGATGGAGACCGATGGATCCAATGCAGCAAACAGTGAGTGGTCAGCTAATTGGCAGAGTAATTGGACTATATAATGAGAACAATATGTTACATATTTTTTTTAATAAATACTCAACTATTTAAAGTTTTTAAAGTAATTATTTAAAAATTACCTTAGAGGGGACTGCAAAAACTGTTTGACAAAATGAAACTAAAAGATGGTGGAATGTTTCCATGAAGTTTCTGAAACTCCCTCATATATCTAGAGAACAAATAGCCATGTGCTAAAGTATGTACTGCAACGTCAGTGGTTCAAACCCACTAGATGCTTCTTGGAAACCCTATTCAGGACCACCCTGAGTCAGAACTGACTTGACGGTACATAGCAACAACAGCAAACTATGTATAAACACATCATTTCTATAAAGTTTTGATAATTTCTTGCCTGCTGTAATTTCTTGATGATTGATTTAAATTGATATGTTGCCAAAATTTTACAAATTAATTATAAAGTTTTAGTATTCTATTTTGCTAGGTAACATAGCCTATAAATGGACTATGTATTGGCAAAAGAATCTACAGGAAATATTTCTGGGACCATTCATAGTGAAATAATACACATTTTTAATCATTTCATGAATGCAACATCATTTTTTATATAATTAGACATCTAGCATGTATGGCATAAACTTGTTTTCTTCTAAATAGCATCCAATTAATGCAGATTTTAAGGAGCCCTGGTTGTGCAGTGGTTAAGTGCTTGTCTGTTTACTGAAAAGCTGTATATTGTACTTTGGACTCCTGGTATGGCACTGCAGTATCAACACTGAACTGCTAACCTCAAGGCCAACAATTCAAACCTACCAGCTGCTCCCCGGAAACCCTAAACAGGGTTACTATGAATCAGGACTGACTCACGACACTTAACAACAGCAAAAATGCTGTACTTTATGGAATTTTACAATTTTTTGTAGTCTTTGGTGACCGAGGAAGAAACAAATTTTTGACTGTAATTTCTTTAAAGTTAAACCAAAGTAAGGACAGAGGTTCCTATCCAACATTTCTCTGTTTCTCTATGACTTTCAAAAAGTTTGAGAGGCAATGGGTTAGATCGTTATGAAAGATAGCTGATAGCAGAAGTCCCAACCACCAATGAGTTAAGGAAAGTTACTGTATGTTTGTGAAACTTAAAAAAAATGGTGAAATCTAACATAGCAAGTAGTTATGGAATGGACTCACATGTAACCCGTACCTGGGTCAGGAAATAACGCCTAGCAGCATCCCAGCAATGTGTCCGATTCTTCCCAACACTGCCCTCTCTGATCCTGATTTTTATAGTAACTGTTTTCTTGATTTTTAAGGAGTTTTACTGCCTAAGTTGTCCTCCCTAAACATTGGATTTTGCATTATAAAGGTTTTGTAATTTTAGATGAAACCAATCATGCTGCTTGTTATTTTGGAATTTGCTTCCTGAGTTCAGTATTTTTAAGAGTGTTGTGGTGTGTGTAGCTGTCTTTTGTCCACCTTTATTTGTTTCATATTCATATGGACATTCCATGATTTCTTTTTCCATTTTTCATTGGTGAACATTTTTTTCTTCATATTTTGGCTACTACAAACCATGTTGCTGAGAACATTATCTGGGATGTGGTTGTTGTTAAATGCCGTCGAATTGGCTCCAAATCATAGTGACAGGATTTCCAAGGAGTAATTAGTGGGTTTGAATTGCCAGCCTTGTGGTTTGCAGTGCAATGCTGATCCTTGTTTTTTGCCAATGCGTTGTGTAGCTTGGACTGCCTCCTTTAGTACCATTGGTTCTTGATCATATCAACCTCTTGAAATGGTTGAACATTGACTATTTCTTTTTTGTACAGTGGTTTTTGTGCATTCCTTCCATCTTCTTTTGAGCTTTCTGCATCATAAAATATTTTGCTTATAGAATTCTTCAATTTTTCAAGTCAAGGGTTGAATTTTTTCTTCACTTCTTTCAGCTTGAGAAATGCTATGCATTCTTCCCATTTGGTTTTCTAACTCCAGGTCTTCGCCTGTTTTAGTATAATATCTTAACTTTGTCTTATCATGCTTCCTTTTGAAATTTTCAGTTCAGCTCTTTTACTTTCCCATATTTTTCTATTCACTTTACCTTTTCTGTGCTCAAGAGCACGTTTCAGAGTCTCTTCTGACATTCATTTTGGATTTTTATTTCTTTTCTGTATTTTAAAATAATATTTTGCCTTCTTCCTGTATGATGTTCTTGATGTCATACCACAACTCTTCTGGTCTCAGGTCATTAGTGTTGAGTGAATCAAACTGTTCTTAAGATGGTCTCTAAATACAGGCAGGATATATTCAAGGTCATATTTTAGCTCTCATGGGCTTATTTTAATTTTCTTCAGCTTCAGCTTGAACTTGCACATGAGCAATTGATGCTCTGTTCCATAATCTGCCCAGCCTTGTTTTGGCTGATGATATGGAGCTTTTCTACCATCTCCTCCCACCGTTGTAGTCAGTTTGATTTCTGCTTTGCATTTGTGAGGCCCATGTATATAGTTTCCTTTTATATCATTTTAAAAAGGGGGTTGCATTGAATAAATCACTGGTCTTGTTAAATTCTATCATACAGTCTCCAGCATAATTTTTATCACCTTCTATCATCCTTCTTCCTCTTTTTTTCCAACCTTTGCATTTCAGTTACCTTAATTATCAATGCATGCTAATTGCTTCTTTGATCAATTTCAGACTGAAGAAGTTGGTAGAATTCTTCAGTTTCCTCATCATTGGTGTTAATGGTTGTGCATACATTTGAATAATAGTGGTATTAACTGATCTTCCTTTCGTGTGAATGGATGGTATTTTATTACAGAAAGATAGATCTTGAAAGGTTCTTTTTGACGATGAATGTGATGCCATTACTCTTGAATTTGACATTGCCGGCATAGTAAATCATGTGATCATCTGATTCAAAATTGCCAATACCAGTACATTTCAGCTCACGAAAGCCTGGGATATTGATATTTATGTATTCTATTTCATTTTTGACAACTTCCAATTTTCCTAGATTTATGCTTCATACATTCCACATTCTAATTATTAATGGATGCTTTCAGAAGTTTTTCCTCACTTTGAGTTTGGGTCCATCAGCAAATGAAGGTCCTGAAAGCTTTGTTTCATTCACATCATAATGGTCTACTCTACTTTGAGGAGGCAATTCTTCCCCAGCAGTATTCTGAGTGCCTGTCAACCCAAGGGACTCATCTTCCACCATTATATCTGGCAATCTTCAGCTGCTTTTCATAATGCTTTCATCCTCCAGTACTATATCTGACAAGGTTCAGCTGCTATTCATAAGGTTTTCATTAACTAACTCAAATGCATCAATGATTGTGAGGTTGGAGCAGGACCAGGCAGTGTTTTATTCTGTTGTGCATAGGGTCACTCACTACGAGTCGGTACCAACTCGATGGCACTTAACAACAACAAACATTCAGAAGTGACCCACTTCTTCTTCTACCTAAATCTACCTACTTCTACCTAGTCTGTCTTAGTCTGGAAGCTCTGCTGATAACCTTTTCACTGTGGGTGACCCTGCTGGTATTTAAAATACTGGTGGCATAGCTTTCTAGCATCACAGCACCATGCAACTCACCACAATATAGCAAACTGATAGACTAGTAGTGACTGTCTGGGATATTCTTTGCCGTTGCCTATTTAAAAAGCTGGACAGTGAATAAGGAAGATCATAGAAGAATTGATGCTTTTGAGTTATGGTGTTGGAGGAGAATATTGAAAGTGCCATGGGCTGCCAAAATAACCAGTAGATCTGTTTTGGATGAAGTGCAGCCTGAGTGCTTGTTGGAGGCCAAGATGGCTAAACTTCATCTCTCATACTTGGGACATATTGTCAGGAGGGACCAGTCGCTGGAGAAGGCTATCATGTTTGGTAAGGTGGAGGGTCAGAGAAAAAGAGGAAGACTCCCAATGAGATGGATTGGCAGAGTGTCAGCATCAATGGACTCAAGCGTGGCAACAATAGTGAGGTTGGCCCTCGATCGGACAGTGTTTTGTTCTGCTGTGCATAGAGTCACTATGAGTCGGTACTGACTTGATGACACCTAACAACAACAACAACAACTTAAAAAGCTAGAGTTAGGTGCCCTAGATTTGGGTGAGTCCTTTTATGATGTTGCCAAGAACTCAGACCCTTACTGCCCTTCTGCTCTGGTTTTTTTTCCTTGTGCTTGTGAGCTCATGAATGCAGGGTAAATGTAAGGTGGTGGATTCTACAGCAAGAACAAGAGTAGGAGAAATAAGCCTTTACCTAGAGAACAAAAGTCTCCCCAGCAACTCCTTTTCTTCCTCTCTCTCCAATGTCAGAACTGGCTCACAGTGGCCTCTTCTAGGGACAGGGGATGAAGATGGCTAAGAAAGCAGGCAGAGGAATCAGAGTGCCATGACAATCTTAGGCACCAATCATAATTCATCTCTTAAGGATGGGCACTTTCCTGTCCCTAACAAGTGTGATTCTGTTAGGGAGGGAGGGAGGATCATAGACAACAATATCCATTCAACAATAACCATTCTTCTGTTGATGGGCATTTAAGCTGCCACCATCTTTTTGCTATTGTGAATAGTGCTGCATTGAACATAGTTGTGCATATATCTACTCGTGTCAAAGCTCTTATTTTTTGAGGCTATATACAAATATTTTTTATTAAAAAGGAATGAATTCTTTAAATTTAAATATATATGGATTGAATGGTGGTGGTGGTTATGTGCCGTGGAGTCGGTTCCGACTCTTAATGACCCTGTACATAGTTTCCGAGGCTATAAATCTTTACGGGAGCAGAAAGCCTCATCTTTCGCCCATGGACCAGCTGGTATTTTCGAACTGCTGACCTTGCACAGTTCGCAGCCTGATTCATAACCACTACGCTACCAGGTTGAATAGTTTAAAATATTTGAGCTTGATTCTCCTTTTATTTATTTTTTTTCTTTCTTTCTTTTCTTAACATGTTCAGTGATGTGTTCTGTGGATTTTTACTCTGTACCAATCTTACTCGAGTTCCACGTATTGGTCAACTTCAGGGTGAGATCATTCCAACTTCCTTCTACCATCAAGGCCGAGTGATTGACTGCAGGTAACTGATTAAATGTTGGAAAATGTAATGCACCATGAGGATAAATGTAGTAAAATCAAAGGAGATTCTTTCTAGCTCTCACAATCAAAAAATTACAATCTTTCATGTTGAGAGTCACTTAAAAAGCAAAGTTGTATATTCATTTTCAAATTATCAAAAATTTGCTTAACAACTATACTAGTTTTTAATATTGAGGGGTTTTTTTTGTTTTGTTTTTTTCTTAATCTTAAAAGAAGGAGAAGAGGAGGGGTATGCTGGAAGAAACTCATGTTCACTGACGACCGACCTCTTCTGTTTCATGTTACTTTGAATAGCTTTGTACATTTTATTTTTATATTTCTAAGTGTGAATCTAATAGTTGTGTGAATATTTTCTCCTTTAAGTGGTGCTCACGTGGTTTTAGATGATGCTACAGATGTGGGCTATGTAGAAGATGGAACTCCATGTGGCCCATCTATGATGTGCTTAGATCGGAAGTGCCTGCAGATTCAGGCCCTGAATATGAGCAGCTGCCCACTGGATTCCAAGGGCAAAGTCTGCTCAGGCCATGGGGTAAGTAGGTGTCAGTGTTCCAGCTTCATTGTCTGACATCTGGAAAGTTCATGGTGGTTAGACTTTCGGTTCAGTCTTCCTTTTTCTGTGGCTGCTGCCAATGTCTGTGCAATGACTGACTATGAGTAAACCTTAGCTCCCTTATCCATTGAGAAAAGCAACCAGATATGCTGATAGGTTTTATTTTCATTGTTTCTTTGATTACTGGCTAAATCTAGTCATCACAATCTTTGGATATTACTTGGAACCTAAGATGTTGAATAAAAATTGATACGGTTCCTAAATAAACTGTAGACTCCATGTGAACACTTTGTACCATTCAACATCACTTTTTGAAATCTTTTTTTTTTTTTTACTTTTTATTGTGAAATGAAGGAGGGTTTATAGAACAGATTATCAGTCCAACGTTCAGCACATTTTGCACTTCATAGGCAATGCATTCCATGTTCCA
>NW_006408563.1:2199432-2205181 GCF_000296735.1 Chrysochloris asiatica | reverse complement strand
CAGGATCTCTTGTTATAGGCCTGTTCAAATTTCCTACGAAAGCCTATTAGTTTAGGTGGGTCATGTGTTTCTAGAAATTTGTCCATTTCTTCTAGGTTTTCAAATTTGTTATAGTACAATCCTTCATAGTCTTCTATTATCAACCTTTTTATTTCCTTTGGCTCTGTCATGATGCCATCCATATAGTTTCTTATTCATGTTATTTGTATCTACTCCTCATCTTTTGTTAGATTTGTCAGTGATTTGTTGATTTTATTAATTCTTGCAAATACGAACTTCTTGTCTTGTTGATTCTTTCTATTGTTTTTCTATTTTCTACTTCACTTATTTCTGCTCTAGCCTTTATCATTTCTTTTCTTCTGGTGGCAGTAGGTTCACTTTGCTGCTGTTTTTCAGGTTGTTGGAGATATTGATTAAGGTGTAGTTTGAGTTCTTTCTTCTTTTTGAAGTGTGCATTTATCGCTGTAAATTGCCCTTTCAGCACTGCTTTTTGCTGTGTCTTAAAGATTTTGAATGTTGTGTTTTCATTCTCATTTGACTCAAGAGATTTTTTATTTAATTTTAATTGATCTTTTACCCAGTAGCTTTTAAGCAGGGTGTTATTCAGTTTCCATGTATTTCATTTTATTTCCTTGATCTTCCTATTGTTGATTAAAATAATTTTTACTGTTGTTGATTCAGTTTTTGCATGTGCAATTCAGTGGCACCACTTACATTCAAAATAACTTTAAAATTTTCTAGTAATCAACTCTTATCTGTTCACTATGCATATTGAGTATCTATGTGTGCAAGATTGTACACAGGATTCTACACTAAAGAGGTTTAAAGGTGTTCAATTAAGCTTGGACCAGTCTCAGTCAAAATGAAATTCTCTCCCTCTTCACACTTGAATGCATTGATTTTCTGAACATTTTTTTTGGACAAGCTGGCAAACCTAACCTTAATATCTAAAAATACATGTTAACAATTATTTAAATTAGACACAGCAATAAGAAGTTATCTCAAGATTTATTAAGACTTCAGAAATGAAGAAAAGAAACATGAAAAAGCAGAGAGGAATAATATAAAAAGGAAATGCTGGAACAACGGTAAAGACAATCCAAGATACATGGCACGTGATATGGAGTAAAACAAGGTGGAAAGGCCTAAGAAGCTTTTGTACATGTTTCTGGAGTTTTGGGTTTAGTAGAAACTTAGGCTCACAAAAACCACTGTCATCACAGTGATTTCAACTCATCATGACCCTATATAGGACAAAGTAGAACTGCTCTTTAGGATTTCTAAGATTGTTAATCTTCACAGGAGGACAGTCAGAGCAAGTGGTGGGTTTGAACCACTGATTTTTTAGTTAGCCAAATGCCTACCCCACACCACCATCAGATCTCTTTTTAGAGTCACAGGGGAGGTATTATAGCCTAGTGATTATAAGAGCATGGATTTTGGAGCTAAACCACATCCTGGGTTTGAATCCTGGCTTAGTTACTTGCTGTATCATTGACTTTGGGCAAGGCACTTAATGTTTCTTAGCCGTTAGGGTTCTGGTATAAGGATGAGAGGCAGTGAAAAAAAGGAAGACCCTCCATGAAGGGATTGACAGTGTTGGTAGCAATGGGCTCTAGCATACCTTCTGTTGTGAGGTTGGCACAGGGTGAACATCCTTTTGTTCTGCTGTATGAGTCAGAATACCTAACAACAGCAACAACATAGAAAGCACTTGGTGCATATGTCTGGCACCGACTAAGTGCATTGTTGTTGTGAAACGCCATTGAGTCGGTGCCGACCCATAGCGACCCTGTCTAGGGTTTCTGAGGAGCAGTTGGTGAGCTTGAACCACCAATCTTGGAGTTCAAATGGCTTTGCAGTCTGGCGCATTAGCCCACAGCGTCACCCCAGGACTCCAACTAAGTGTGTTGTTGTTGTGAAGTGCCGTTGAGTCGGTTCCGACTCATAGTGACCCTGTATAGGGTTTCCAAGGAGCAGCTGGTGAACTTGAACCGCCAACCATGCAGTTCAAATGGCTTTGCAGTCTGGCACATTAACCCACAGCGCCACACCAGGACTCCAAGTAAGTGTCTAGTATTTGTTAAATTAAAATAGATCCGTAGGAAGATCTTTATGCTATTTCAATGATTTCTCTAAAAGCAGTATAAACGTTAATACATGAAAAGAACCTAATTTTCCCCTACTTACTCCCTCTCACTTTTTTACCTTGTTTTCAGAGAAGTCAAATTCTGGCATGTTGATCATGATCTTGGTTTTATAACTTTTCAGATTAAAAAGCTCCTTATATCAGTAAGATTAAGTGTGATTTTATCATCTTAATCATCTGTCTCTGAATGTATTTCACAGAGAGATAAGGCTTTAAACACCACTGTCTCAAGTTTTACAGATGGTTTATTTATTTCACCTAAATTACAAGTCCATTCTAGTATGCTGCTTGGTCCCCAGAGGAAGAGAGAGGAGACTAAGATTACACTCAGATCTTCAGTTGGCTGACAGAGAGAAGGGTGATAGTAGGCAAGGAAGATGGGAGAGATGCTCATTTGACAAGGAGCACAATGAGTTTGGTGTTGAATGTGGTGAGGTAATGCAGTGCATTGATGATTTTTGTCTCCTGGTCTTTCACTCTCTGGCCATGCCTATTAAAGCCCAATACCTATAAATGTACATATATACAGCTATTTCAGAAAAACTACATTGTCAAGACACACTTGTATATAAATAATATCCACATCAATAATTAAATTTCTATTTAAATTCTCTTCTTTTAAATCTGATTCTTTCTATGATTAACTAAAAAAAGCACATTTCAACAATTTGATCTATACATTGTTTCCCCTTTCCCCAGAGCTCAAGACCATAAAAAATTTTCAAATCATTTTTAAAGCTTCCTCCCTGTCCCCTATGCCTTTTACATTTTCAAGTGCTTTTCTTCCAAATGCAAGGAAAATGGCCTCATTCTGTTCTTCCTTCTTCACAGGTGTGCAGTAATGAAGCCACCTGCATCTGTGATTTCACCTGGGCAGGAACAGACTGCAGTATCCGGGATCCAGTCAGGAATCTTCACCCACCCAAGGACGATGGACCCAAGGGTTTGTGTGATTTCAGTTTTCAATTCATTGCATACTGAATTCATGGGCACTCTTTGGATGGTGTCAATGTAAAAATTTAGTAGATTTGAAGGGAGACACATAAAGATATCTCTTTGTTAATATAGTGTATAAATCATATTATTGCAAAGTTAAAATTCTGTGTATGCCATATTGAAAACAAAAAATGTGTTTAAATTGTATATTCCTTACTATGGTACTGAGATTCGGAGACGTAAGTATTCTGATTTCTTTTCTTCCCACTTCCTTTTGTATCCTTTAAACGTCATTATTCCCCATGCTTACAAATGGTACTTCTTTTAGTTTGTCTAAACTATGCCAGTGTTCTAATAGTTAAAATAGTTTTGCCGACATGAGGCTCTGATCATTCCCCAATTCTTGAATCTCTCCAGAAGGAAGTTGCAGCCTTCAGTGCTCTTTTTAAACACTGAAGTTTTCCACAGACATCTAATTCTTTGAAGAAAACATTAAAGATGTGGAACTTTGCTTAATCAGCCATTAAAAAAAGAGAAATTACAATTTTGGGATTAACAGAGTCATCTCCCGCAGATAGGAAACCTCAGGCCCTAAGGTCAGGTGATGTGCTGTGGTTCTCCAACTAGTGGGAGACAGGGCTGGGGCCAGGACTCAAGTGCTCCATCTCAGGCCCAGACTCTCTTCCATTGCATTATGTTATCACATGGTCTCATTATTTTCCCCATCGCCCTGCCATTATATGCTTCTCAGTTCTAAAGATCTAGATAAGTCATCAGTTGCAATAGGTTTACGATAGTATCTATTGCCTTTTTCCTGGAAAACTTCATTAGTGATTTAGTCAGCAGATTACTAGGGTTAACGGTGTACCTGAATAACATTGTATCATAGGGTTATTGTTTTTTGTGGTGGAGCTCATGGTGGTATCTTATAAGTAAATGGCATGCTTTTCTCCTGCAGGTAGAATTATAATTAGAAAAATATGTATAGAGATATGATCATCTCAATCTGCTTAGTATTGGATGTAAACTCTCTGAACTTCAGGAGAGTCCACATAGAAACAGGATTCCAAAAGCAAATGAAACACTATGGTCTTCAATCCCTGAAGAGATTTAGGCTGATTTGTGTGAATTTCTCAGTAATTTGTTGTTGCTACTAAGTGCCATAGAATGAGTTCAGTCTCATAGGTATCCTGTATAGCGTTTCCAAGAACAGCTGGTGGATTTGAACTGCCAACCTTGCAGTAACCATCCAGTGCTTATCCTATGGTGCCACACCAGGACTCTGCTCAGTAATGTTGTTGTTGTTGTTAAGTGCCGTCGAGTCGGTTCCGACCCATAGCGACCCTCTACAGGGTTTCCGAGGCTGTAAATCTTTACGGGAGCAGAACGCCTCATCTTTCTCCCACGGAGCGGCTGGTAGTTTCGAACTGCTGGCCCTAAGGTTCGCAGCCCAATTCGTAACCACTACGGTACCAGAGCTCCTTCTGCTCAGTAATAGTGGTATGGTAAAACTCATTGCATACATTTGCTTAATATGCTGGTGAACCCAAAATGCTGTACGAGTCATAATCACAGCCTTACAGTCTATTCCTGTTCTTCTATTTCTAAAAAGTAAACAATTCTTTTTCTACATTTAGTCCCTTGTGACTTCAGAACACAAAATTCTTAGATCCACCCTCAGAAGTTAGATTTAGAAATTTAGACTATAACAAGAGAAACAGAGGGTTGCTCTTTCCACATTTTCTCTCCTTAGCAAGTCTGTGATTCTTTTAAAGATCTACATGTTATTTTCCCAAGTAATGTTTGAGAAATGATGGTACAAGATCCCTGAAGAGATGAACAGAGAAAAATCTGCCTCGATTCTGTCTTTTCCTCTGAGTGCACAGCAGAATTATGAATTGTCTGGTTCTGTTGTCTAGTCCTTCACTTACTCATTCCTAGAAAACTTATTTGAAGTCACAAAGCAAAGGCTACATTCTAGAGAAGAGGACACTTGTTTTGTTTTGTGATGTAGTGATTTTTAGGCACTAGCTTTTAAAATAATTTTTTGATTATTCAATCATACGATTGCTTATTGGAGGAAAAATATCATAATACAGAAATCAGTTTTAAAATCATCTCCTTTTTCTGATTGCATATATTTTTTAAAATTCTTAATGAAAACAATGGCATCTCACTAGAGTAAAGATGTCCATTAGTTCTAAGATTGTTAAAATGCTGGTGAATATTTTTATTAACTTAAAATAATCCATTAATTAATATGAATGTAGATCAATTAGAAATGTAAATTGTTACATTTCCAGAGAAAGTGAAGTAATTTTAATACAAGTAAATAATAACTCAATCTATAATGGCTGGTTCCAGTATGGTTCCACAGAATAAGTATTAAACTGGTGAAAGTGAGTTCAGTGGTTCAAACTTACCAGCTGCTCCTTGGAAACCCTATACAGTGGAGCCGACTCAATGGCACACAACAACAACATGACTTTATCTTTCTGACCTCTTTAGAAAAATCCATAATCTATTAATATACTAGCAAAATGGGAACATCAGATATCACAGTTTAACACTTTCTTATGAATTTGATGTTCTGGTTAAAAAAAGATGCTAAAGAGAAACAGTGTATATATATTTTTAATCTATTTAACACATCCTTGCTACATA
>NW_006408563.1:2193674-2198432 GCF_000296735.1 Chrysochloris asiatica | reverse complement strand
TAAGCGATCTTCCTTTCTCTAAAGCATTTAGTCTGTTTTGTGAACCTTTGTCTATTTACTCTTGGATCATATGAGCGAGACTAATATCCCTAGACATTTGATTTACATGGTGGGCAGGGCAAAAAAAAGTTAACAATTCCTATTTGCACAGTGATTCTTGACCTGAGAGCAAAGGCACGTGGCACGTTTAAGGGCCAGACATCGCAATGATTTGCCTAGCTTCTGAAAACTTTACAGGGGATAAAACCTATGATGGTTGATGCACGATTGCAAAATCAGTAACATCTATTAACTCCCCATTCCCCATGCCCGACAAGCACAGCAGCAGAATGTCTCTGAGGTTTATCCAGTTCCCTAAGGGTTAAACAGTTCTTAAAGTCTTCTCTGCTGTGGCTGGCTCGTTGGTGCTCTTGCCGGGGGGGCCTCAATGGAGATGCAGATGACATCCTTCTTTCAGGTGGGTCTTCGGTGAATGCTGGCTCCCTCAGGCACGCTCGCTCCAACATCACTTCCTTTTGAGAACTTAAATTTTACTTGTTAGTGCTTATCATATGCTGGGTTCTTTAGAGAAGCAAAACCAGTGAAGTCGATATATGTATAAAGAAAAGTGTACATTGAGGAAATGGCTTATGACTGTAGAGATGGGAGAGACCCAAGTCTGGGTCAGATGAATCAAGATCAGCAAATAGGCAGACAGGTAGACCGACAGATAGGCAGGCAGGCAGACAGGCAGGCAGGCAGGCAGGCAGGCTGGTCCAGCAGATAAGAAGGTAAGCTGCTGATGACTTCCAGGATCAGCAGATAATAGAACAGGCTTTTAGCTCAGGTTCAGAGAACTGGAGGTCAGAGGATAAGCCAGAAGTAAGATCTAGACCCAGCAGAAAAGCAAACACACTTTGCCTGAGTGTCCAATATATTGGAGGCAGGAACCACCACTAAGGAAACATTCTTTCAATTGATTGGCTGCTAACAGCCAATCATCACAGAGTTAACTACACTGTATTAGATCTCACTGTGGGGATAGCCACATCTCAAGTGCCAAACCTCTGAGAATGCTGGCCCAGTCAAGTTGACACAAAACCTTAACTGTGAAAACCTCAGTGCTGATTTTCAGTCTATCCGTGTCTGTTTGTTGCACAGTTTTGCCAAAAAGTAGTAGGTAATAAAGTTAAGATATTGAAAAAAATCAATAGTTTCTTGACTGTAGATTCACCAGTGAAGTGCCAGAGTTTTTCTTTATAATTACATGTTGTATGTTCTTACTCCTGACCAAATTGGTTTGGTTGGTACTTGCCTTAATGAGCAAAGGATTTGGGTCCTCCACAAATGCTTGCCACTTAATGATAAGCAGCACGTGTTATCCATTGTTGTTGTTATGTGCCGTGGAGTCGGTTCCGACTCATAGCGACCCCATACAGGGTTTCTGAGGCTGTAAATAGGTGAAGGTTTTTCTGTGAAGGTTTCAAAAAAGACTTGTGTAAGTTCAGTGTGCTTCTTTGTTAGGGAGAGAAATTCAAGAAGCTTACTGAAAGTATAGCCTTTTAAAAATCATGATTACAGTAGACATCAGCCACAAGTTGTGCATAAGTAATTGCAGCCTGTTTGAACCAGATCAAGTTGGTAAAAATAAAGGCAGATTCAATGATTCTATGTCCATTGAATTGAGAATATTAGAAGTGACACAGTGTATTTTGATTATTTCTTTCATTTTAACTGTGAGTTTCAGAAGAATCAGAAATCCAGCTTCTCCATCTGGGAGGGACTAAAAGCGCATACAGGAAAGCATTGTGACTGAATTCACTCCAGCTTCTCAAACCAACATCACTGAAAGATAACAAATAGGATCTCACAGCACCAAGCATTTGTTCAGGGATTTTTTTTTTTTTTAAAGATTTTTTTAATATACATTGCTTCATTCATTTTTTTCTACATTATTACTTATTTCTCAAGCCAAAACTCTTCTGTTCCCTCTTGTTCCAACTTTTTTCTACTGAGCTCACTGAAATGAATTATTGTGGTTTGCTGTACAAAAGTATCATCTGCTTTAACTGTGTTTAAAAGACCTAGAATTCCCACTCATGTCAAGGACACTTTGTCAATCTACAAACATTGTTGCATGGTGCCATTAGAATGGGACACATTGGAACTTTTCTCATTTGATGATGTGCATACCCATCAAGTGAGAAGAAAGAAGAGAAGAAACTGGAACATTTAAAATGTTTTCAGTGATATGTATGGGCAGAGAGACTACTGCTAGGAAGCTTCAGTCCATTTCATCATAACCATAGTCATCTGGTGAGAGACAGAGCCATCATTTTATAGATGAGATAACTAAGTTAATTGCCCAGGTTAGTTAGTGGCCAATGAAGAATCAAACAAATGAAGAACTGAACTTGAGCCCATTGTTCTGTTAGTCCACACTGCCTCATTTAAAGCTGAGTTTTAGTAATCCTGCTACTTCTCAAAATACAATAATAAGTGAAAGGGGAAAAAATTGACTAATCCTGCTACTTCTCAAAATACAATAATAAGTGAAAGGGGAAAAAATTGACTAAGGAATGACTAAACTTGTTGGCTGATCCATTCCTTGTCTGTGGAAGTATTCTATTATTAGGGCTTGAAATCAATCATTCTGAAATCTTAATAAGGAGGACTATTATTTGGTGTTACATTTGCCTTTTGTGTGAATCCTTCGGTGGTATTCTTTGTGACTGGCAGATCTTTGATTTTGTAGTTAGGATGGTTACATATGAAACGTTATGATTATCCTGTGTGATTATGCTCATGTATTAATTATGTGCCACCTAGCTATTTTTTTCATTACAGTGGTCTTGCTGATAACTTAAGGATTTAACAGGTCTTAAAACTTTTCAGTAACTGAGTTTATTTTGTTTTAGTTCCAAAAAAATGCCATGATGTTTCATCGACAGCGTTAAGTGAAGTAATATTCTGTATGAATATTTTCACCCTTTTAAACATTTGTCCTAATGTATTAATAATAAGCTTTAATTTTTTCTTTATTTCATGGAAAAGATAAATGAGCTCTGGTTGGATGTCTAACGTACTGAAATATTAAGCTAGATAAAGATGTTTTTTATACCATTCTTAAACCATAAATGATGTGTTTAGTATTTATTTCCAGTTTTCATTTTTAGCTAAATTATAAATCCCCACGGAAAGAAGATAGGTACAGTTAGTACAGAGAGTGGCTTTCATACCTTCTGACTTTGGAGTCTTCTGGGATATAGGACTCTAGACCTTTTGGCTCACTGGAATTGCATGATTGACATACTTCACCTTCTTGTTTCAGAAGCTCCCTAAAAGTAAGAAGAAAGGAAAGGAAAGTACACAGGTTTAAAAAACACTTTCAGAACTTTTTAAGCATGGCTTGTCTTCAGAAGAATTCTATATATAAAATTGAAAGTCCTAAGAAAAGGAGAAAAGTGAATTGTTTGACAATATTACATACTCGAAAATGCTACCTTTTAACACATATGAACTAGACAATAAGGACCAAGACTAATAGTAATAAACCAATAAAAAGCAGAAACAAAACTGAGAATTTGCTTCTAGGTAATAAGCAAGTTCTACAGACAAGTTATAGTGAAGGGTCATGGTGGTGGTGGTGGTGGTGATGTGCCCTGGAGTTGGTTCTGACTCATAGCGACCCTGTACAGGGTTTCCGAGGCTATAAATCTTTATGGGACCAGAAAGCCTCATCTTTCTCCCATGGAACCGCTGGTAGTTTTGAACTATTAGCCTTCAGGTTAGCTGCCCAACTCATAACCACTATGCTACCAGAGCTCCCTATAGTGAAAGGTTAGTATGTCCAAAAGGTGCAGTTAAGTTCCTAATATAAGGTATGATATGTGTTCATTGGTTAGAATCTCTAAGAGCTCCATCTCATAAAGGTACTCAGATTTATCTTGTATGCCCAGTGTAGCTCCTGAACAAAAACAGACATTCAGTAAAAGAATGAATAAATGAATGAATGAGAAAATGAATGAATACAGTTACATAACAAATTAGCATAGAAGTGAAACTAGATCATAGATAGGCCCCTCATAGCCCCAAGGGTATTTTTCTCTCTAATGAGATGAAAAATTCTTTGTAACTATGAAGAGAGGCTGAGGCCTCAGTTCTTTAAATGTGTCCCCTGTAAAAACCCACCCACCTGTGAGCCACTCACTTAATCCAAGCCAGTTTGAAAATAGGTTGAGTCACTACCTACTCAAGGAAACCATGTTGTTAAGTATAATGGCAAAATATCAAATGAATCTTTACATATATTTTCAGTACACTAGAGCTAAACTTGGTAGGAGAGAAGAAGAGCTAGGAAGGGAGAAATACATTAAAAACCTATTTTCCCACTTTTAAAAAATCCTGTTTTGATGTTAAGAGTACTTATCATTGAAGTATTTGAAGATACATACTCTTATTCAATAAAGATTATACACAGTATCTGTTTATTTAGAATAAACATTTGAAGAATCTTCAGAAATGTCTTGTTCCTGTAGTTTAGTTTATAAACCCTTCATGATGGGCTGCTTAATTTTCCTGTTTCCACAGTAAGAAGTTATGTCCATAAAAATACAAAAGTCTTTAAAGATGTTATTTTTGTTCATTTTTACACAGTTATTATAATTTTTTAAATCAGCAAATAATCATTTAGCATCACATTTTTCTGGTGAGGGGAGCTTGTCTTTCCTGGCATTTAGCATAGATGATTTATTTTTATATAAAACATTATTATATAAT
>NW_006408563.1:2189606-2193574 GCF_000296735.1 Chrysochloris asiatica | reverse complement strand
AAAAATAAAACAAAGTTAGAAAAATTTTTATTCTTATTAATTTAGTATTCTGAAATACTTTCCATCCCAGAGTTTGCCTCCAAAGTTTAAAAATCTGAGGTAAAGTTTGGTTTATTTTGAATTATAATGTGTTAGTCTTCTCTTTTTCCTCAAAGCTCTGGTAGACTGTCTGTGTTTTCTATTGTGTTCCAGTCTTTTATTTATTTATTCATTTATTTTTTTTAGTAAACCAACTCAGATTGTACTCTGTCAGTAATAAAGCTAGACTCTATCCATCCTACTATTTACCTTATTATACAGTTGCTCAACAGGGCTAAAGAGCCAAAGTTCTCTCTCTGCCTTTGGTAGAATATTTAGCTTAAAAGTCAGTGATCCCAATAGTGATCGTTAAAAAATTGTGACTCCAAATCATGGTTCTTTCACTGTGTCTTAGTTCATGGTTTTATTTCGCTGTGTCTCATAGTATATAGTCTGTGTGAAGTGTAGCATTGTTGAAGCTAATCTCTATTTTCTTTGGTAAAATAATTTGAAGCCAATACTTCACATAGAAATCTTAAATGTCAAAGTGCCTTACTGTATACTCACACACACACACACACACACACACACACACACACACACACTGAAAACTAAAACCTACTGCTGTCTAGTGGACTCTGGATCATAGCGACTCTATAGAACAGAGTAGGACTCTCCTACAAAGGTTCCAAAGCTTAAAGTCTTTATCGAAGCAGACTGCCTTTGGTTTTTCCCAAAGCAGCTACTAGGTTTGAACCACCAGCGTTTGTGTTAGCAGCCAAGTACATCATCACTGTGCCACCAGGGTTCCTTACATATGGAAACACACACTCACATACACGGACACCTAAGTAATTTGGCTACCTACCCCAAACTTAAAGTGTTGAAGAGCAAAGATGTCAGCTTGAGGACTAAGGTGCGACTGACCCAAGTCATGGTATTTTTAATAACCTCATATGCATGTGAAAGCTGGGCTGTGAATAAGGAAGACCGTCAAAGAACTGATGCTTTTGAGTTATGGTGTTGGAGGAGAATATTGAAAGTGCCATGGGCTGCCAAAAGAACCAACAGGTCCGTTTTGGAAGAAGTGCAGCCAGAGTGCTCCTTGGAGGCCAAATGGCCAAACTTCGTCTCTCATACTTCAGACAAATTGTCAGAAGGGACCAGTCACTGGAGAAGGATATCATGTTTGGTAAGGTGGCGGGTCAGAGAAAAAGAGGAAGACCCCCAACAAGATAGACTGGCCAAGTGGCAGCATCGATGGACTCAAGCATGGCAACAGTAATGAGGTTGGCCCAGGATCAGGCAGTGTTTCATTCTGCTGTGCATAAGGTCACTATGAGTCGGTACTGACTTGATGGCACTTAACAACAACAACCACAAACTTTATTTTGCCTGTGCCCAGAAAGGAGTCCTGGTGTGGCACTGTACTGCCATCCTCAAGGTCTAAAGTTGAAACCCACCAGCCGCTCCTTGAAAACCTGTTATAGGGCTGCTATGAATCAGAACCAACTCAATGACACAACAACATGTGGAGAAAACCCCAAGGATCCTAACTTACACTAGCCTGCATTTTCAATATAGAGAAATTGAGTGCCTCCAGTCAGTAGAAATCCACAGGTTCCCAGAGACCTCTACTTTCTCTCAGTGCATAGCTTATAAAACAGAGAGTCTAAACCAACAAGAAAGGTCCAAACACTGGGGCCGAATAAATCCAAACATGATTGAGTTATTTAAAATATACTTTGTAATTACTTCCCAGGTAAAAATGGCATTCAATTTGAAAAACATTTCATTTAAAATATGCAAGGCTTTCCACAAAACTGTGAATTACAGGCTCAAAAGTTTTAAAGTCTTTGCTTCTTATGCCTAGTTTACAGTTTGAGAATTTTATAAAAGTATGCAAATTGTTTTTTCCTTTTGTGAATGAAATAGAGATTTGCTGTTAGGCCATTTAAGTTACATTTTTGCTTTACCTCACGTTTTGCAGAAACTATAGCCAAAACTGGTTTATTTGTATGTTTTCAAGTACTTACAAAATAAAATACTTTGTTTTTAAGTAGGATTTGTGGATTTTGAAGGTAAATTCAAAATTAGCCTTCAAAAATAGTCAATGCATTTTAAGCTCTTAATTTCAAATCTTAATTTTAAATCTTAAAGATTTCTAACTTCCCGAGAATTTCCTGACTAGAATATTTTGTATGTGAGTGAAATCCATGTGTTATTCCTCTGTTAAAAAGTCTCCATTTTCCCTCCACACAGTGAACTTGGCCACAAGCAGGCTAATAGGGGCCGTGGCAGGCACGATTCTGGCCCTGGGGGTGATTTTTGGAGGCACAGGGTGGGGAATAGAGTAAGCATCTTTCTGAGTTTCCGAGTGTTTCTGTTTGGTGCCTGGCGTGTGAACTGACCCTTGGCACCTGACTCCTTCATGTATTGCCTATGTTTCCTGTGTTTAGTGCAATGTGTGGTGTGATTTGAATGTGTTTGTGTCTTGTGGTTTTCTTGTGCAGGTAGAACCTTCTCCTGTCTGGAACAATGTGGGGCATAAAATAATGTTGGGGTGCTTATCGTATTTTCATACTTAAAGCAATGGTCCAACAGTTTCCATGGCTTCTCCATTTAGGAAAGTAAATTTAAGACATCGATTTTTCTTACTACTTAGTAGCAAGCACTCATAGTGAATTTAATCTTCACCCAGTCAAACAGATCCACATAAATTGAAATATCTTTATAAGATAATCTAAATGACAGCCACTAACATTTTATCAATTTTATAGGAGGCTTCAACTTTAAAAAAAGAAAATATGTTTAGGATACTGCCTTCACTTTTTCATGTAAAACAGATTCATACTATAACTTTTAAGTTTTCATAAATACTTGGGAGCCAGCTCAATTAAGAAGGGAAAACCAACACAGCCTTCAGTGAATGTTTGGAAATTTTCTGGTGGATTAGTTTAAGAAATCGCCAGGACATTAATAACTACTTGATGCCCCTTTCCTGTTACACTGTCACAGATGTTCAGCTCTCCTGGTAGCTCTGTACTTAGTCCACACCCTCAGAGAAGTTGTTGGTTCTCTGTGAGATACTACGTTCATGAGATTGCTAATTTGTAGACCAAAAGATCATCATGATTATTTTCCAGTTACAGAGAGAGCATTCACAAATGCCAACAACACCCCTTTGCTTACCATCTTTTCTGTTGGTGTCACTGTGGTGGTGGTAATACCTCAACGTGGTCCAGGCATGAATTAATGGCATCTTATGGAATCATGAGATAACATGGACTCAACCGGGCCAAATCCCAGACGTGTTCTTCCTTAGTCACATTGGTTGGGACACACAGATCTCTTTCTTACACAGTAGGGTTGGAAGAACCAGCACCGGAACAGCAAATCTGGAGATTACACATGGGGTGCTGGAGACATGAGTTTACTCTCCCCTGGCTTGAAGGACTTTAACCAGATTTGAATATTCTAACTTACATGCCTTGGTATGAACTGCCAAGCTAATTAGTTTAGTGGAAGTTAGGAATACTAAGGATGGTAGAAATATCAGAAAAGATATTTTGTTTCTCTTTATTTGTTAGAAGATAAAATATGTGACAGAGGCATACGGTATTTAGAGAAAATATGTCATTTGCCCTGTAGATTGTCACCTTGGATCTGTTGACTGGATTGTGTACAGGAGTAACATTCCTTTTTCAGCGGGAAATTTCTCCATGCACTGAAATTACTCATTAAGTTGCTTTCTAAAAGTCATCCCAGATCAATTTCTTACATAATTTATTGATCTTAATCATGGCGTCCTGATGTGACGAATTGAAGGGACGGGTTTTTAATAGTCCCTCCTTCGTTGTTAGAGATGGGCAAAATGAAAAAGGCTGTTCTAAAGCATGGTCCTTGTTACCAGCATTTGTTTTCCTCCATCCTTTCCAGTGTTGTTGGGT
>NW_006408563.1:2166398-2189426 GCF_000296735.1 Chrysochloris asiatica | reverse complement strand
CAAAATGAAAAAGGCTGTTCTAAAGCATGGTCCTTGTTACCAGCATTTGTTTTCCTCCATCCTTTCCAGTGTTGTTGGGTTTTGTGGTTATTTCTGGTTGTGACAGGTAAGTCCATACAAGTGTTTTTGTTTTTGTTTTCTAAAAATAGATGTTATTTATTATTTTTGACTTACATACTCTTTGTGTCTATTATTTCCTCAAATACTAAATTTTGCCAGACTTGCTAAGAAAGTAAACTTGGTTTTAAACAATAAAATTAACGCAGCAAAATACAGATTGTTTTCATTAAACCATCTAGTTTAACTCTCGGTGTAATGTTCATATAGTTAGTAAGGTTTTCATGTGTAGAGGTCCTTTTTGTTATAACTTCTATTCCTTAGCTTAGAATCATCATAAATCAGGAATTCTCTCTAGAGTTACTTATTCGAATTGCTACTCATGCCTTCTCGGACTAATATAGTATAAATCGGAATCCTGGTGTGGTGCTGTAAGATAAACACTGAACTGCTGCCCACAAGGTCAGTGGTTCAAACCCACCAGCCACTCCTTGGAAACCCTATGCAAGGTTGCTATGAGTCAGAACTGACTTGATGGCACTTAATGACAACAACAGTATAAATTAGTGCCCTGCTGTAATGCTATAGGATAAGCACTAGACTGGTAACCATAACCTTGATAGTTCAAACCCACTATCCGCTCCTTGGAAACCCTATACAGGGTCGCTATGAGCTGGAACCGACTTGACGGCACTTACCAACAACAAATCTTTTCTTAGCATGGAGCACACAATGTGCAAACAAATGAGGGCTGTGTTCCAATAAACTTTATTTCCAAAAACAAGTGATGGATGAGATTTGCTCTATGGATTGTAAATTCTGTGGCCCCTGATTTAGAGCATAAGTTTTAGAATCAGACAAACCTGTGTTCAAATCTTGCTTCTATCACTTACTGAGCTTTTAGAAACCTTTTTTCTCATCTATTAACTAGAAATAGCCATCAAAGTTCCTACCTGTCTTGGATTTTGTGAGGATCATGTGAGATGTATGTCAGATACTTAGAACCATACCTGGCACATAGTGAGTGCTCAACAGATAGTAAACTGTTTTGTAGAGCTTTTGTAGTGCAGTGGTCGTGCACAAGGCTGCTAACCAAAAGTTTGGTGGTCCAGACCCACCCAGCAGCTCCACAGGAGAAGGATCTGGTAGTCTGCTTCTGTAAGAATTACAGCCAAGAAAACTCTTTGTGGCAGTTCTACTCTGGCACGCATGTGAGTTGGAATTGACTTGATGGCATTGCACAACAAGAAACTGATTTTACTGCTCTCCTTCTTATTTATTGTTGCTGGTCCATATCTGAGGGCTACTGAGGTCCATGTTCTGTAGAACTCAGGGTTCATCTTGGGATTGTGTCCGAAATCCCAGAGCCTGAAGAGACCACCATCCCCCCAAGAACTCCACTTTTGGTTTTCTCCACTTGCGTCACCCTTGCCCACAAACACTGAGTGGTCTCTGCGTAAAAACACACAATACACACAGGTTTAGTGGTACCCAAAGTGGCATCCATTTATGTACACAGTTGAGGGCATTAATGACATGATAATGTGAGCAGAAAAGAGAATTTTCTACATAGAAATGAATATATACAAAACTTAAGATTTTACAAGAAGTTGCAAAATTGCCCTTGTAACAAGCAAGAGTAGTGAGGACTGAATGTTTTTTTTTTTTTTTTTGCTGTTAGGAGCACAGAATCTGCATGGCAGTTTCCTGAGGGATTTGATGTTTAAAATAATTTGTGTCCTCAGTTTAATTTTGTTTAGATTTAAAACGTGCTGAGCTACAGTGTTTCCCATATGAGTGAGGAAGAGTTACTCTAACGTCTATCAGCGCTTGTTCAAACAACTGATGGAAACACCACCTTGTATTTTTGTATTTTCTTTCTTGATGTTCTCTTGCTCTCTTCATTTCTCCTATGTCTAAGTCTCAGATTTCTCTTTGCAATAAAAAGCACCTTGAAAACAACACTATCAATTTTACCTAAGGAACCTGTGATCTATTTCTAAAAAGTACCCAAATAAGGTCCATGCTTCATTTATAACTTGCCTTTTGGGTCCCACTTTGCTGATTAACTCTGTTAGGACCGTGAAGAATTATGCCTCAGAGAGAAAGGGCAGAACTTCAGGCTCAGATCTTGAGAACTTCCTTCTAGCTTTCTAATTCCAAATGACTCTGAGTGAGGGATAAAAAAAAATTAGTACTCCACCAATTTTATGTGCTGTTTGAAAGAGCACTGGAGTAGAGTATTTTTCTTTCTTTCTAGATCCATATTTTGTTAGGCTGAACAAATACGAATGCATTTATATTCTTCATAGGTTTCTATTCGTTTGATTTGTGTTATTGAGAAAGGGGAAATGAAAGATATGTAGCAACAGCAATTTGGGCATATCTGCTGTTGAATTTAATGGAACTTAATCACCCGTGCTACAGAAACTTCTGACTTAAAGAAATACATATCCAAGCAATAGATATTCATAGCATCTAAAATGCAATTAAGCTAAGTTAATAAAGGCTCTTTAAGTGTTTAGAGATCTTTTACACAGGGCATTTCCTTCCTGAAACCACTAAATGCCTTTCCCTTGTGGTAATGAAATTGGTTGGCTCATATGACTTTCTTCCCATGATCCTTTGTCACAGGTCCTAGTGCCACCAATCTCATAATAGGCTCCATCGCTGGTGCCATCCTGGTAGCAGCTATTGTCCTTGGGGGCACAGGATGGGGATTTAAGTAAGCAATGCGCATGTCTTCTTCTAGTGGCTCTGGCTCTTCTCTTTTCTGCTTACATAACCAAGTTCTGAGTTCCTGCTACAAGATTTCGAGTTTTAAAAGTAAAAATGCTAAAAATATATTTTTTCCCCCAGAAATGGGTAGGAAAGAAGAAACACAAAGCTTCAAATGTCATCTTCAGGCAAGTGGGAAAATATGAGGTATAGAAGGAATCCACATGTACTGGCTTAAGGAGAGAATAGTATAAGCTCTTTAGTAGAACACATTCCAGCTTTCAGAAGCAACGTTCTGCGATACATTAGTTTATAAACAGATCATTGAAGAAACCATGTAATTGGAAATAAGTGATTATATAGTGTTCGTATCTGTTTAAAACTGATATATATTCCATTGATATAGACCACTTAAAATTTTTATAATCTAAATAGCCATTGGCCATTATTTTTCACATGTAGCATTTGTGGTTTGCAAACCTTTATTATTTTTTTAACAACACATTTAAAAATATATATATTTCTATGAATTTCCTAGCACAGAATTGCTATTTGAAATCAATGGCTTCGTGACAGTTAATATTGTCTAACTGCTAATATTGACTTGACTAGTAAGTCTGGTGTGTTTTATTGTGACTTTTTAGTTTGGGTTTCACATTAATTATTGAACTTGGTTTCTTTAAATAGACAAGCCAGATAATCAATCACAAATAGAGCTTGATTATGACCACACTTTTCAGACCTCATTTAGCGAGTTTAAATGTTTCTACACCTCAGATTCATTGGATAATTGCTTTTTCACCTTCTCATGCTGTGATGACTTGATTATGATGATTTGTAGGTAATACCTCCTAAGCCAAATCTTCCTTGTGACAAATTACATTTCAATCAGATCTATAAAATTTTAATTATGAACTTCAGTATATTTTATATTTGGAATTATGAATTTGATGTATTTAAACCTGGTAAAATATTATTATTAGAAAGTTTTTATGAAAACAAGCAAAAAAAGATGACTTAAATAAATGTAGCATTTCCTGCTTCTTTTATCATATTGAGATTTAATGAGGAAGCCTTTAGTTTTTTAGTGGTTTCAACTTAGAAAGCTGCTATCAAATGGCACTTCTTTCCAACAGAAGATATTTATAAACTTCAACTGGTTTAGGGAAACACTTTTGGCACCCGTGTGTTTTAAAAGTACACACAAAATGTACAATTGACATTTGAGTTCCTTGTCATGGTGTTAACACCACCACCCTGATCAGTAGTGCACCTGACAAGAGTATGGTTTTATTTGTGTTAGCCTAATGCAAGCATAGCCTTTCTTAATATCCAACTATGATAGGATCCTGGTGTGGCGCTGTAGGATCAGCACTGGACTGTGAACCACAAGGTTGGCAGTTCAAACCCACCAGCTACTCCTTAGAAACTCTACATAGGATCACTATGAGTCGGAACCAACTCGATGACACTTACCAGCAACAACTATAAAAAAAGTCACAGTGCATTATAACAGTTCCGCACCCAATTACTATTTTATTAAAATACTCCTTTGAACTTTTTCATAAATACACGTCTAAAAGAGATTGTACCCAGGCTTGTGCCGACTTGGCATTAGGAAGCTTCAGTTTTAGAGGCCCAGAAAACTGTTAGAATACACCTCTGTCATCCAGCCACGTGCTATACCAAATTGTTCATTTCCAAGTTTGGATATAAGAGCACTTTTCTGTAGCAGGACCTCAAAACAGTGGCCTGGCCTAGCTCACAGCTTGAACTGCATGTCTCTTTGGGGAAAAGTGGAAAAGCCTTTATCACTGTGTATATAAGTGGATTCGGCCCTGTACAGATTATTTATATGTGAGAGGGATGTCTGAGCATCACCAGAGAAAGGGAAAAAACCGAGAGGAGACTGACACACTGTGAGGTGAGAAACAGCTTTGTTGTGCCATGTGTGGGATTAGGCACACTTAACTGCTAAACCAAGTCGAAACCCCTTCCTGTGACCATTAACCTCATAACCACTTTAAAGGAAACTGGGAGAAAGGTGCACAGTAGTGTCAACTAAATAGTTCCATGACCCACAGCAAAGGAAGAAATGAAGACAATCATTATTGAACATTTCACTTTAGGAGTTTACATTTGGAGAAGGTGCTCTTACTTTGCTTTCAAATTTCATAGTAGCCAAAAATGAGGCTTTCTGCTCCCCTAGAAATCCACAGCCTCAGAAACCCTGTACAGGGTCACAATGAGTCAGAACCAATTCGATGGCACTTAACAACATGTAGTTTTATTACACTTTAGATGACTGCTTTGCAATAAGATACTTTGGGTATTGAAGGAGAGTGTTTAGGATTTTCCACTGCTTTAATAACTTTGGAGATGGTTTAGAAGTATAATTATTTGCTATTTGAAAAACTTTGAATTTTTCATTAAGTTCAGTGTAAATAAAGAAGAGTTGCTTTTAGACTCTAAAGTTGAAAATAATCTGTTTTTAAAAAGCTTGCTTAAAATACTTCTATTATAAATCTTCCTGATTAATGTTTTATTACTAAAAGAGAAATAAGCAAAGTAGCCTGAAGATATTAAAAGTGCATAAACTTCAAGATTAAAGGAAAGTATATCCCATGCTCAGATAAAGTATTGCTGTTGTCTATGCTGACATTGCTTTAGAAGGTGTAGAGCTGAGTAACTTAGATGTGGAGCGAGTATCATACCATACATGACCTGCTTAAGTACAAATGGGATGGCAACTAGGCCCTGAGCCCGAGCATTCTCTGCCATTTTTTATTATTTAAAAACCCATCTTTCCGCAAGTAGATGGTAAAAAAATGAGCAAATGTGTGTATGAGTGTGTGTGTGCACGTTTGTGTATATAAAGCAACTTTATCAAAATCATTGTACTCTGAAATCAATATAATTTTATATTACTTCTTTTCAGCTGTATAGTGGATTCTGAAAGCTTTTGGTTCATACAAACAAGGCTTCCATGTGCTAGTATGTGGATTCCTGAAAGAAAAAAATTATGTATTTGGAGGATGATTTTTTCTGTTATGCTTTGACACATTGAGTTACATGGTGGATGCACTTGAGTAAGTTTGATTAACTAACTCCATTGCTGTTGTTGTTGTTAAGTGCCGTCGAGTCATTTTTGACTCATACTGAACCTATATGGGGTTTCTAAGGAGTGGCTGGTGGGTTTGAACTGCCAACCCTGTGGTTTACTGTTAATCCTACACCACCACACCAGGAGTCCAATGAACCCCATACTCCAGAAATATGGTGATTTACTAAGGGATGGGTTAGTCTGTGGTTTCCCAGGTCTTCAAGGTTTTAGGATTTTCTTTGAAAGATCCTGTGAAAAAGAAACGTAAGTAGTTGACCCACCAGTTTGTCCAAAACTGAGGATGTTCCCAATATCTACAGACTTCTCTGCAGCCCCCTCTCCCTCTCCTCACCATCACCTGCACACAGAGACTGTAATAATGGCTTGAGAGGCAAAGGATGGTAAACCCTTGTCCTCATTGACTCATAGAGATGAATGCTGCTCAACTGGCCTACTAGTGCTGTTGTTTTCATTGGATATTGAGGGTATGTGGAATGGAATAGATGAAGGGTCATTTTAATAGCATATTCCCTACAGTTTAGGAAATGTGAAAACTACAACAAATTAGCCCAAAGGATATGGTGGTAAGAAAGAGACTTTTTAGAATATAGTAGGAAAGAACTTGCAGTTCACAGTATTATACAGTTTGCTGACAAATTTAAGTCACAAGGATTCCAGGCCATATATTGAGTTCTAATACAATAGCTCAGCTTGGAGAACCCTGTCACCATGTTCTACTCTCTGCTTGTCCTGGGAATCGGTGGCAACGTGGCTTCCACCGCTGCAAGTATTGGCTGTAGTAAAGCTGCTCATGACATTAAAGATAGGTAATTGGATAAGCTTGTTTCATTGTCATATGTGCTTTCCTCTCTTTGGGAAGTTACTTGGGTCATAAATTCATATGGAGCCTGGTTTTGGTTCTAAGAAATTCTACTTGGCCTATGTGGCACGTAAACAAAGACTGCTCATGTCCTCACGTAAAAAGACATGTAAGGGAGAATATCTGGATTACATCAAAGCAAGTTAACGGAATTGCTTGATGTGAACTGGTGATATTTGAAAATATCTTAATATTGATAATGACACTTTCTTAAAATATTAAATGTTGTCATTTTTATTTTGACAAAATTAGAAAATAGAATTCATTTTAGCTAGTTTACCATGAGGAAGGTAACCGGAGTATTGCTTATCTGAATTCTATGACCAAGTCCCAGTGTAAAATAAATAGCCCACTTCCCCGAGATCAGAGACTTTTTGATCCTCATTCAGAGTTTAACGGGGTGGGGGGTGGAGGGGGTGGTTGTTCAGTGTACAAAATAAGCAAATGATACTGGGGGAGAGATAAATACCTCTGGAAGAAGACCGAAAAACTCGACAGCTGAGATGGCGACTGATACATGAAGAATTTTGGTTTTCTTTTGTATGTGGTGGTTGGTTATGTGCCATGGAGTAGGTTCCAACTCATAGCTACCCTGCAGAAGGTTTCCGAGACTGTAAATCTTTATAGGAGCAGAAAGCCTCATCTATCTCCTGCAGGATCACTGGTAGTTTCGAACTGCTGACCTTGAGTTTAGCAGCTTGACTCGTAACCACTGCGCTACCAGAGCTCCCTTTGTATAGCTGTATATAATACATGCTGAAGGTAGAAGGACAGATTTTTCAGAAGTAGTAAAACTGGATGAAAATGTGTCAATGCTAAAATTTTATAATGATCCAGAAATATCTTACAGATTATGATGAAAAAGTGTTATGCCTTCAAAATTCGATTGAGCAGAGGCTATTCAAATTCAGAGAAAACAGTTGCAGATGGAAGACAGCAAGTACCTACTCAGAATAGTTCTACTTTCACATTCAAATTGAACAAAAGAAAAAATATATATATAATAGAAAATTCAAGTCAGACAGTTCTCACCATATAGTGGCCTGCCATTAATGCCGGAGGACCCCTGACATTAGCATTACCACAAAGTGCCTTTCTCTTGTTTCTTTCCTGTATGACAGTCCTGCCTTCCCCTTGCTGGGACTTCAGTGGAAAAGAAAGTTCCTGGAATTACCCAGTGGTAGTCAGCGTCTGTTTTTACATGGGAATATATAGTTCTTCAGTGTGACCCAACCTTCTGTGCTACCCTGGAAGCCTAGTCACCCTGTAGAACATTGTTTCTATCAGCAGTGACAGCTAATCTTGAAAAAACAGTTATGTTAAAGGTGTGGAAGCTTTGGAGAGCCTGAGCTGGAATGGAATTTTCTATCTTCATATAAAAATGAACAAGATTGCTGTTATTAACTAAGACGTGGTTACTTATCTGGTGGTGGTGGTTATGTGCCGTGGAGTCAGTTCTGACTCATAGTGACCCTGTGTAAGGTGTCTGAAGCTGTAAATCTTTACAGGAGCAGAAAGCGTCATCTTTCTCTTGAGGAACTGCTGGTAGTTTTAAACTAGCTGACCTTCAGGTTAGCAGCCCGACTCGTAATCACTTTGCTAGCATTCCTTAAATTCGAGTAAAGGAATTTAAATATGGGCAATATGGTTATCTACATGCATCGTGCTATCTGGTTTACTTTTTCCTGTATTTCCTGTATTAATTGAGCAGATATTACGTTACCATTTCTCCAGCAATATGTAACTGAAAAAATGTTGGGCCCCTACTTTTTCAGGGCCAGGTTTTTCTCACCTTCCTTACACATCTGCCTTTGAGGGGTCTGAGCATGGATCGCAGACATTGTCCCTGTGCTCCATGCCAGCTAACACAGTGAAGGATCGGGGTAGGGTAAGGCGAGGCTTTGGTATCACATCTGTTACCTGGGCAGCATCAGTAGTGCCAACTTTCAAGAATATTGACTCAAAGAGGATTGGGTTGTAAAAGTGAAGCAAAGGAAATCGCTCCAATTCAGTGTTTGCAGCACTGATGGCTAGACTCAGGAATCACATTCTGAGACCATCAATGAGGCTGTTTCATAAATACTTTAAAAAGAATATCTTCTTTAAAGATAGTCACAATTGAGACTTCAAAAAGGAAGGGTTAAAGTGGTCATCTTGGGTAAATTCAGGACTTTGCAGTAATTCGTGCTTCGATTTTATTTTTGCCCGAGGGGAAGGTGGAGTCTCCTGTAACCTTTTGGCTACTTAGGGCCTATAAAGGTATCAAACTGGCCCCCAGTGATGGGTAGGGGAATAGGGATCTCGGGGACTCGTGGGTCTCCCGTTTTGCATGACGCCTCTTTGGCAGCAGCGTTGCACATGCCCAGTCTGCAGACTAAATGCATGAGCCCTTTGCTTGATGCCCCACATGAAGCCAGACCATGGGGAGGTTGCAACCAACTTTTGTTGTTGCCTAGTAGTGTCTTGCTGGTTCTTTCTTTTCTCTTTCCAAACATAGGAACCACTTGTGAGGAGACTGGACACTGAGCAAGGCATTTTAACTTGCTTATTTTCAACTATGCTAAACTGCTGCATTTGCCTAACTAACCCAAGCCTGTGTCCATTCTCCTTTGAGTGTACTGACTTACAATGCACTCGATTTTCCAACTTTCTAAATATGAAAAATGCTTGATTCCATAGTGGGGTAATAGCTCATACACCCAAGGCAGCAGCAAGAGAACTCAATGGAGCAAGAATTTTTTTTTTTTGTTGTTGTTGTTGCTTTGGCAAAAGTGAGTCTTTGGAGTCTAGGAGGGCAATGGCACAAGAGACCTTAGAATTTTTCTTGGTTCTCTTAATAGTCCCCCTTGATGGAAGAGTTCTCTGTATAATAATTTTCATCTAGTTAATTAGCAATGCCTTTTGCTCAAAAATAAGGGACAAATTGGGCCACTGAGACTTCCTATGATTTAAAATGAACAACTTCAAGCTTTTTTGGCCTTGACAATTGGACATTCTTTAGTGGCTATGTTGTACAGACATTCAAAACTATCCGCTCCTCTGTGTTTCAGTTTCAGGCTATTCTGGAAAGTCTGCCTTGGTGGGAGTTGATTACTTTACTCTGGAACTAGCATTATTGTCATCATCATCACCTTTCTCTTATCACAATCTGATTAATATTGTGGATTTTCCCCCCTTTGCTTTCATCTTCCTTGACGCACTCTGGAAGAAATGTCAAGAAGAGGAGATTTGATCCTAGCCAGCAAGGCCCCATCTGATTCAGCTGCACTGGATGAACTTCACCTTGTGCTGTTGGACTCTGGGTATGGCATACTTACAGTGACCGTGCCAGCACTATTAAGTCTGTAAACAAGAACACTGGGCAGTTATGACTGCAGAACTAATGTTGGGGTGACAGGGATGGGGGAGAAGGAAACTGTCCCTTTTGGAGATAATTTCAAAGAATCCTTCCCATCACTTGTCAATAAAGAGGGGGCAAAAGACAATGTTATAAAAAGAACTACGTCAGAATATTTTTTTTTCCTAACTAAAGGAAGAAGAAAAAAGAAAACAACAACAAAAAATTAAGTGCAATAAACAAACCATTAAAAAATAGCAAATGATTTTTTTTTTCCCCCCTCAGCCTGCTGGCACTTAATATCTTTTAAATGATTCGGCATGATTTATTTATTTTCTTTTCTTACCAATGACAAACTCCATTGGCATGAAGATCTAATTTTCGAAAGGGTAAAAACTGCATGGCATATATACAACAACAAGCTAGCAAGCCAATCCTCAGCAAAACCTGCAACTGAATTCCTGAGGTGAAGATGACAGATGGACACCCAGAACTAGCCTGGGCCTCTTCACATAGACTCCTGCCCCACCCTGCCTAGAACACACAGGCCATGCGCAACTCCAGGCCCTGCTCTTGTTGATCCACTTACCCACTGTTCTTTCTCCTGGACTTAGCATCCTTTGGGAATGGGAGCTGGAATTTGGACAGTGATGCTATTGTATAGTTGTTTTATAAATGTAAATATGGAAATATGAGATTTTGACACATCATTTTCATGTCTGTATTGAAATGTTTTTTCCTTGTAAAGATTCTCTGTAAATTTGAGTTTATCATTTGCTATTCATTTTTGTTTCTTTTCTCTATTTCTCTCTTTCTCTGTCCTTCTCTCTTGTAACACGCTATACAATGGTTGTTGGGCTTGCTTAAAAAGACAGATGTCAGCACAGATGCATGTAGTTTGGGCACAACACAGGTGCAATTTAAAGTTGGTATGCTGGAAACCAAAAATAAACAAAAGAGGGGGGACACAAACAACAAAATACCCATATTAAAAAACACAAAAATTATGTAAATGCAAATACATGTACTGACAACAAGTTTAGAAGTTTTTGATGTCATTATAAACATATGTATATAATGTAAGAAAGTAGATACCCTCTCAAATTAATCACAAAAGTGCCAAGCTCATGATTTTAATTTTCGGTTTTGACAACTTTCTTTCCCTGTCTTTAATGTGAAAGAAGTATAAACTTAAAGCCTTAAATAAAAAAAAAATAATAATTTTTAAGTCTTGAAAGCTTGGGGAAAAGTTAAGCTTTCCATCTTGTTTGTATCTATTGTCAGTATTTCATTCATGCTTCATCTTCTTGGCTTCAAAGTATATATGGTAGAACCCTCTTGTAAAACTGCTAATGAAGACAACAGTGGCAAATTGGTTACTTTGTTGCCAACATTGTTCTAGAAAGCTGTTACAGGAACCCCGGTGGTGGTTGGGAGCTCAGCTGCTAACCAAAACTCAGCAGTTTGACCTCATCAACTGTTCCATCAGAGAAGGGTACAGCAGTTGGCTTCAGATACAGATTGTTGTTGTTAAGTGCTGTTGAGTTTGTTCCAACTCATAGTGACCCTGCATAGGGTTTCTGAGGAGTGACTATTGAGTTTGAGCCACTGACCTTGCGGTTCAATCTGACCTTGAGGCCGAGTGTTTATCATATGGCGCCACTCCAGATTAAGATTGCAGCCTTGAAAACCCTATGGGGCAGGTCTACTCTGTCCTGTAGAGTTGTTATAAGTCAGAATGCTTTCAAAACATACTGTTTGACCCATAACGTTTGTTGATCCTCGAAAGTTACACTGGGTTCTGATGGGATTCTACTGTATACAGATTCACTTTCCTCTCCAGGCAGATGTGCACCTGTAATCTGGGTTCCAGAGTCATGCTGAGTTTCCTTCTACTTTCTCAGTTCTTCCACTTATGGTCAAGATAGTTTTCCATTCAAGTGTTAAGTGAATAAGTTAACAGGGAAATTTGGTTCTGGCTTTGTTCTAGAATGTAGAAACTAGCATATGATCACTTCAGTGAGGATTCACCTCATTTTGTAAAGAGGTGAGCTTTACTAAAGACCCCAAAGAGCCCACAATTCTCTAACATTCTGTTCTTGAAACAGGATTTAAAATTGCACTATTCTTCATGACACACAATCAGTTGCTATCTTTAGCTTAAAGTCCCTTTTCCTTAAGATTCGTGACAACAGTCACACAAATTTTTCTTTGATTTTGGGAAAGATTATTTCCTGCTTTTAACAGTAGGTTCTTCCACCTCCCTACCCCGACAAGGTATCTTTAATTGTCTAAGTATCACAGTCATACAGCAAAAACCTTACATCCCAATCCTGCTCATTGCTTTCTGAGTAATAGGTGCTACACAAGTATGCAGTCTTTTTCTAGAACTGGCTCTATGCTTATATTATAACAACAGGGCTATCTACAAAGTTTATCAGCCTTCTTCCGGGCCTCATAAAACACAGGTTATATCCCTCTACTTAGGGGCAATGTCTCTTTCAATTTGAGGGAAACTTGGAGGAAACTCAGATTATTTGGCATCTCTTCCTATTGAGGAATTGCTTAGTGTCTTCCTGTAGCAGACTCCTACTCACTAGTGGATACTAAACTGCTGCTAAATACACCATGCACATTTCACTACGATTCCAGAGGCAACATGGCGACATCACAGCAAAACAAACCCTTGGTGGTTACAAAGCAAATATTGTTAACTGTAGAGCATTTCACAAACAACATTGTCAATGTGCGATGTTATGTTTTAAATCAGACCACAGTGGTCCCCAAATATTATGTACATATGGCAAATGTCAGTGTAACTTTTTGTTATACTGGCAATTTCATAGGTAACCAAACCTATGCTCCAATGTTAAATTGTTTGTATATGTAAAATACACAAGCTTCAAGCTGTGTGTGTATGAACATGAAAGATGACGCAACCACAGAAATTGTAAATTATTTTTGGTGGTATTTGGTTTTGTAGTTCCAAACTCTTTGCTGTATTTTTTTTTCCTTGCATATGCCATTCATTTGCCAATTTTTGTGGTATGACCACTTGTTTTATTAACTTGAGCTCAAAGCACAAGCATATCACTGTTTAATGTTACCCAACAAGAGTTAGTGTTAAGTGATGACAAGTTCCCATTTCACCGGCTATACTTTGGCCGAGTTAATTAATGACACCTGGATAAGGAGATGTGTGCTAATTTCATTGCTCACCCCAGGATACTGCATGAGCCCATTGAATTAGAGCTACTCCTACTAAATGAGCAGTACACATAAGTGCATGTTATAAAACATGAATCACATAGAGCTGTGGAGTTTGATCAAGTGGTGTGTGTATGTGTGTATGTTTTGTTTTGTTTTTACTATGCAAAGATGGGAATTGCACAAACCTTTCAAAGACTAGTGTCTGAAAAACTTTACAAACAATACTTGAACCCTTTCTTTAAAGGCATCCCATCATGTTTTCTAGTCGTTGTTGCTTCCATTGTTAATTTTCATATTTTTGAATGGTTTGTAATTTTTTAAGTGCACAACCTGAGGTTTTGTGTGAAGTTGATAACTTCATTCACAAGTTGTTGGCTGCCTACGAATGGAGATTCAGTAGTCATTGTATGCATCTTTTAGTCAAGTATGTATTAAAATTTCTGTTAACATAGAATGTTGTAACATTATACTTGGATCATTTTCCTGAAACCCTTTTTTTTTGGTGTTCTCCTGCATTGTTGATTACAGGGCCATGCGCCTGATATCCTCAGTTTTAGCACTGGTCTCTCAATCAAAGGTTCACTGAAAATCTAAGCATTCAATGATGCAAAATAAAATCTCTGATTAATGACAAAATATTCCTGATTAGGATTCAGTTTCATTGGGTTCATTTGAAGTGCTTTGCTTCTTATCAATCAGAAAAACAGAAAGAAAGAAAGGATCTTAGGCACTGCCATTAGATTTTTCTCTTTAGTGTCCCTTTTCTGAGTTTAAGGAGGTCACGGCTAGTAATAACATTCACACTTTTGACCCGGCATCACATTTACAAACTATAATGAAAATGGAGTCCTGGTGTGCCACTGTAGGTTAAGCACTGAGCTGCTATTCAAACCCACTAGCTGCTCCTGGGAAACCCTCTACAGGGTCTCTATGAGTTGGCACTGAACAACATAATGAAAAGAGTTAGCTGCTTTTACAAAGTATCAAAAGCATTCAAGGAAGGTATTTCCTCATGCCTCACTCGGCATTGGTCCACAAATTATATGACTTCTTTTATAAATGCCTTTCAATATGCCTCTTCTCCATGCCCACTGCTGAAGCCTTGGGTTTAAGTGAACTAGCAAAAGAGGGTTCTTCAAAGATACTAATCTCACCACGTCATTCCTTGGGTGAAAGTCTTCTAAGAACTCTTCATTTTCTATAGGATATGTCCTGTAGCCTTTAGGCTAAACTCTAAAATTAATAATGTGACTTAATAGTTATGCCAGCCTTTCATGATCTTCCCCATTTATTTTTTTTTAGAGCTATATCAGCTGTCACCCTTTCCTAATCACCCTACTTAAAGTTGCTTAAAAGGGCTCCTTCAACTCAAACTTGAATCTCCTTATGTAAATTTATGTCCCAGGAGCTCTGGTGATGCACAGGTTAGCACTTTGGGTTACCCAATGGGGAAGTTTTACTCTATGAGTTGAAAATGGACTTCACAGCACATAAAAACAAATTTTATGGTCATTTACTGCAATTCATCACTTGTTTCTGTGTAATTTCCTGTAACAAAGGAAAACATTTTTTAAATAGCATGAATAATAAAAAGCATTGTTGCTGCTAAGTGCCAACCAGTAGATTCCACCTCATAGCAACCCTGTTTAGGGCTTCCGAGGAGTGACTGGTGGCTTTGAACCATTGGCCTTGCCATTAGCAGTTCTGTGCTTATCCAGGACTACCCAAAAAAAAAAAAAAAAAAAAGCATTAGGTTGCCATTTATATTTGACTTGGAAGGAATAACCTGATTTTTAAAAATATGTTTTCCTTTAAGTTATTCTGTTTTTCAGGTTGATATTGAAATGAATTCTGCTCCATGCTCCCTTGGTAACTGACTGGGAAAGGTGAGCTAGAAACCAGAAACTCCCTAGGTAGTAAAATATCAGCCATAAAATTAAAAACGTAAAAAAATAGATCCACTTGTTCATGATAGAATGCTTAAGTAATTTTTGAAACTTAAGATAGGTGGTCTTTAGGTCAATGTACAATGTTATTAGGCGCTTCCATTCATTAATTTATTCATTCAGCAAATATTTAAGTATGTCCCTTGTGTCAAGAATTCCAAGGAATTGAAGAAAGAAAATAAATCTCTTGACCAAAAGTTATTCACAATTTAGTAGAGACTGTCACATATTTAACACAAAATCCTCCATGACCCACAGCTATTGAGACAATTCTGACTTTTAGTGGCCATTGGTGCAGTATTGTAGGATAAACACTGGACTGCTAACTGCAGGGTCAGCAGATCAAACCCACTAGTCATTCCTTGGAAACAGCTCATAAAGTCACTATGAGTCAGAATTGACCCCAAGGCACATAATAACAACAACATAGGACAGAGTAGAACTGCCTCGCAGGGTTTTCAAGACTGTAAATGGCCCCATCTTCTGATCTTTGGTTAGCAACAGAATGCTTTAACCACCAGGGCTCCCCAAGCCCAAAGCTATTAGCACAAGGGTAGTAAAAAGGAGAAAATTGATGTGGGGTAGGTGAGAAAAGATGCAAGAAGACTTCCTGAAAGAAGTGAGTTTTGAACCATCGAGGATAATTTAAGTGTCCACCAGCCACTGGAAGTCCAAGAAACAGCACCTTCCTGAACCAGGAGCAGGAGGAGAGCCCAGACCTCAGGTAAGTTGTGCTCTTTGTCTATTTAACTTGTTTCCTTCTGTCTACTCTTCCTCCCTTTCTCCCTCTCCCCTCTCTATTTTATTTCCTGAAAAGCAGCTGCCATTGAGGCAGTTGCTTTTTATGGAAACCCCAGGTTTGTCAGAGTAGAACTGTGCTCTCTGGGGTTTTCAGTGGCTGACTTTGTAGAGTTCTAGGCCTTTCTTCTGAAGCCCCACTGGGTAGACTTTTAACCTCCAACCTTTTGGTTAGTGGCAGAATGTGCTTGCCATTTATACCACTCAGGGATTTCTGATTTCATCCCCTGCTGAGAACTTGTGTTTCCACCCCAAATATACCAAATCAGAATCTACATACAAGATCTCTAATGATTTTATATATATAGATATAGATAGAGAGAGAGAATGAGTTCTGGTGTGGCGCTGTGGGTTAATGCACCAGACTGCAAAGCCGTTTAAACTGCAAGGTTGGTGGTTCAAGCTCACCAGCTGCTCCTTGGAAACCCTATACAGGGTCGCTACGGGTTGGAATCGACAGCACTTAACAACATATATATATATGTATATATATACCTGGAAATCTATAGGGATCACCTGGGGATCTTGTTCAAATGGAGATTATGATTTAGTATTTCTGGAGTGGAAATGCAAATTCTCAGCAGAGGATTGAACCAGTTTGAAGCCTCATATTTACAGAGGAGGTGGCACTGGAATAAAAGATTGTTGTCATTAAGTGCCTTTGAGTCGATTCTGACTCATAGCAAACCTTTATAGGGTTTCCAAGGAGCAGCTGGTGACCTTGAAGCACTGACCGTGCAGTTCACATTGACCTTATTAACCCACAGTGCCATACCAGTAAAAGACTGTTGTTGTTGTTATGGTTATGTGTCGTGGAGTCAGTTCCGACTCAGCGAACCCTGCATAGGGTTTCCAGAGGCTGTAAATCTTTACGAGAGCAGAAAGCCTCATCTTTCTGCAGCAGAACAGCTGGTAGTTTTGAACTGCTGACCGTGAGATTAGCAGCCCAATTCCGTAACCACTATGCACCAAAGTAAAAGACATGCCTATATAATTGGACCCATCCATGACCATCCATGACCGTAAGGTGCTCTGGTAGCATAGTGGTTACAAATCGGGCTGCGAACCTCAGGGACAGCAGTTCGAAACTACCAGCTGTTCGTGGGAGAAAGATGAGGCTTTCTGCTCCTGCAAAGATTTATAGCCTCGGAAACCCTGTACAGCGTTGCTGTGAGTTGGAATCGACTCCACGGCACATAACAACAGCCATGACCATTTGGAGTTCTGGTGCAGTGCTGAGGGCTAATGCACTGGACTGCACCATCATGTTAAACCAGAAGGTCTCCAGTTCAAACGCCTTGGAAACCCTATACAGGACCGCTATAGGTCAGAATTGACTTGATGGCACTTAACAATAACAACAACATGACCAATTATTGTTATGTGTAACCAGGTCTCATTTGGGTGGGGGACAGTCAACTTATAAATACGTTGGAAGTAGAAGGATGTTCAGACCTATAATATGTAGACTGAATTGTCTTCTTCAGGCTCCTGGGTTTCCTTTGTTTGTATGGAATTGATGATCTCAATCAGGAACTTATATTTCCCCATTGATGTGCTCATCAAGGATCCGTGTTTTAAATGCTTCAGGCTGTCAGTAATGATAGAGCTTCTTGACCTGACTGGTAAATCTCTAATATTTTCTCAGCAAAAAAATCCCTGACTAATCTCAGCTTGGAGTGTGGGGGTGGATAAGACGAGCCATCAAAGCTTTTAATGCATCATTTAGTAAGTTCTTCAATTAATGAGGGGTCAAAATGATTTTAAAAGTTCAGCCATGCTTCCTGCCTACTAAATAAAGTTCGTGGTTTTCTATCTTTTGTGCCTTGGCGAGAACGTTCCTGTTCCTTAATCTTTCCATAACCCCCAAACATAACTCCTTGCCTAGAACAAGTATGTGACTGTGGGGAAAGAATTATTGTGCCCTCTTGTCACATGGAAATACTTGTCCTGTTGGGATCTATCAGTTGATGGTGAGTGCACCCAAATGTGTCCTGGTGTAGCTGCAGAAACAGTACTTGTATTTTCAGAGAGTCCCCTTTCCGACAATGTTGATCTAAATGTGATGACTATTGAAAGATAAATGAGCCCAGTACATCAATTAGTCCTGCAAAAACAAAGAAAGGCAAAGCAAACCCCCAATATCATTACCATGAATGATCAAGAGTTTTTCAAGAGTTCTTCAGATCTCTTTGGAGCTTTAAATAACTTAGAATCGTCGGGAGGTAAATGAGCTAGCAGCAGAGCTCCTTGCTTCTTCAGACCCAGGTCTGAGGGTAGAACTAGAAAAGGTATCTTGAATTGTAAAAGATTTCAGGGAGGCTTTTATTCTGCAGCAACAAACACAGCCTTGTAGAGCCATTGTACCTTTCATAAAGACAGCAAGTGGATTTAAGTATAAACTGTTTTCTACATATGTGAAATGTGTCTAAAGCAAGTATCTTATATTCTAATGTCTAAAGGAGCCAGTCCCCTACCAAAATGAGTAGAATGGGGCAAGAATTGGATGCAAAAGGAGGGAGATTGCTGAGCTAAAAAGCACACCTGTTCTGAAGGGACAAGCCTATCTTGTTGTTGTTGTTGTTGTTGTTGTTGTTGTTGTTAAGTGCCGTCAAGTTGGTTCTGACCCATAGCAACCCTACATAGGGTTTCCGAGGTTCAAACTGACTATGCAGTCCAACACATTAATCTACAGTGACACGCCAGGAGCTCTAGCCAATTGTAACCAAGGACACAGGCAGGCCCATGACTGCCCATTCCTTTCATTTTTTTCAAGAAGTCAGAGCCCACATTTGCATAGAACATTTCCTAGTTTTAAAAAAATGATGTGGGCAATTCACAAGCTAAAAACACTGTGTGCATCAAGACTGCAAACAGAGCCCATCTTCAGATAGGACTGAGCCTATTGATCCCGAGTGTTTACTTTCTGCTTAAAATAAGGAGACATTTTCGTGTGTGGGTCCGTGAAATCATCTGATAGCTCCACTGAAATCTATACACAGTCATGGCCTGGCCCCCTGCTAAAGTTTCAGGTAACTACGTGTACAGTCATGGAGGTGTTCTCGTGCCTTGTCACTTGCAATGATGACTTACTATTGTTTCGTGTGGTGAAAGAATAGTAAGTACTTGAGATACTTCTTTGGGTGATGCTTGTGTATCAAGCATATTCAAATGTGTATACTCTAACCTGTTTTGGCAAATAGGTTTCATCTCAGTGCTATTTCCATTCAATTGGTAGTAGCTGTCTGGAGCCTGAAGCTGTGTCTGCCATCTATTAGAAACAGTGCTGAGCTTGATTTATGGGTATCTGCTCCCTGGCTTCCAGGTGGACCTGACTAGATCTGCACAAATCTTACAACAGTTTTTTCTTTCAGCCTATGGCTCCTAAGGCCAATTGGCTGTAGGAACAATTCAGCCAATTTAGCTAAATCAGGAGTAATTTTCTAGATCCACAGAAATGAAGGAATCTTGAGCTAAAAATGACAGGAGCTAAAAATACAGTAGGAAACAACAGCTGTATATTTTATTTCCCTTTTGATTGTTTCTGTTTTGTTCTAATTATTAAGTCCTATGTTCATTTCAGAAATTTTGGAAAACAAAATCCAAAAAAGAAAGTTAAAAAAAATCACTTTACAGGCAACTCTCAGATTATGAATGAGTTCCATCCTAAATCTGTTGTTAGGTTGGATTTGTCCGTAAATCGAACCAGTGGGTATGATTTGTGTTATATGTCAGTTAATCAAATGTTCATCTTGGTATGTAAAATATTGTATACCTTTCTATGCATAAAAATCACTGAAGAAACACTTCCAGACACACTAAAATATCTTTAATATAATAATACAATAGTAATAATGACAATGTTTTGCTGTATGTTTCAAAGTAGCTTCAGATTGTTACTAGGAAGAATCATATGTTGGTGGAGTGAGGCCAGCATAGGCGGAAGAGGCACCATGGCTGCCCTGGCCAGCCAGCGTTCGACTTTGCTGAGATCTTGTCCTTCTTGCACTTGGACTCTACCTGTCCCCAGGAGCCTAGTGCCTAGGTAGGGTTGCGTGACAGAGGGCTGGGGACATAGCTGAGTTAAGGTTGGTCCAGGTACAGTCAGGTATGGGTCAGAGTTGCCACACTGGTCCATGTATGTGGTTTTCCTGCCTGGCCTGGGGCCTATACGCCTTGTGTGCTGCCATTGACTCGCAGCCTCGGGTCACTTCAAGACAGGTGACTTAGGGTCACATAGGTGAGGGGAGTGACCTTCTACTGATGCAGGACAATCAAGGGCAAGGTGAAACACCACCCAGCCCCAGGTATACTATCTCTGGATTTGTACTCGAGTACATATGGGGTTGGTTCATAACTATGGGTTGTATTTATGTTAGCCGTTTGTAACCTGGGAACTGTCTGTAATGGACCCATTAATAATTTATTAACATCTTGAACCCTTCATTTTCTTGTTTGTTTGTTTTTCTCCACAGTCTCAACATTGGCCCACAAAGGTAACATACGTAAATGTGTGTGTGTTTGTGTGTGTGTGTGTGTGTGTGTGTGTGTGATGTACTATGGTTCTTGTTCCACTTGGTTCATAAAAAATTGGGAACAGTGGGATATTAGGGCAAAGAGGTAATTTCTCATATCTGGACCTTGACTTAGCCTGTTTCCACTGCTAGGAGGACTCCCCCTTCCTCTCACAGACCCAGTCAAATCCTGTGCATTGGCAACTGTCACCTGAAATATTATCTCCTTTACAAAGGCTTACCTGATCCTTCCACGGCTTTTTAAGTATGTACAGAGAGCTGGCTTGAAACCCCAGGTATTTTAGTCTACCAAGCCCGTGTTCTAATCACATCATTTTATTGATTCTTTTATTATTCTCATTTTATAATGGAAAAGTCTCAAAGTTGGAGACATTAGTACCTTCCTTGAGATTTCCATTCTAGTATATAAATAAGTCAGCACTAGAGCCCAGGCACTTCCATTTTTTAATCCCTTTTTGGACTCAGCGGAACATGGAATATGGCACATGTGACACAAAAAATGACCTGGAGGTTATAAATCTAGATTCCCAGAGTATCTGCTTCCTTCATGGCCTGGTTCTACAGGGAGAACTGTGAAAGCCACTACATCACCACTAGTATGGGAAGCAGAAGATGTCCATGATTGTTGTTAGTTGTTGTTGAGTTGACCCTTGAGTTATGATCACCCTATGTAGGATGGAGCAAAATACTTCCTGGTCCTGCATGATCCCCATGATCCGTTATGGACTGAGAAGTAGGGAAAGAACGATAAGATATGATGCCAGCATCACACTAGTTAAATGAAATACAGATAAAATACTACAGGAGATGGGTGGAACAAAATAGTCTTTCCTGTCTTAGTAGTGTAGGGAGGAGATCGATTGGCATTTGAGCTGTTGGGAGAGAAATGGAGAGAAAAGTGTTGCAGCTTGTAGTAATTAGTAGCAAATGTCAGTGGCTTAAATGAGATAGAAGGTTTTTCTCTCTTGGGTAATGATGTAGGCATAAGCTATTCAGAGTTGGTATGAAGACCTCTTTTTGCTGTGCAATCCATAACACACAGCTCCCCTATCATGGAACAAGTAAGCTGTTCACGTTCCACTACCGTGTCTGCCTTTGGCTCAGCAGGAGAAGACATGGAGGATCTGCTGTTTCCCCTAGACACCAACCTAGCAGTTGCTTGTATTACTTTTGGACACACAAGCACACTTGGTTGCAAAGGAAACTATAAACTGTCATGGGGGTAGATTTATTAGTAAAATAAGAGGCTTAGAAAGGTCTTTTGAGAGACAGCTACCAACCTTCCAGCAAGCATAAATGAAAGTGCTCTTGAGGATGTGAGGTTAGATGGAGAAGAATAGGCCTGGTACTGTCCTGCTCAGATCTGTTTTGAGGCAAAAGGGGTTGATGTTAGATGTCTTTGAGTCAGTTCTGACTCACAATGACCTTGTGCACAACAGAGTAAAACACTGCCTGGTATTTTGCCATCCTCACAATTGTTGATACATTTGAGTTCATTATCACTGCCACTGTGTCAATCCATCTCCTTAGATGTCTTCTTTTTCACTGACCCTTCACTTTACCAAGCATGACGTCCTCCTCCAGGGACTGGTCCCTCCTAATGACATGTCCGAAGTATGAGAGATGAAGTCTCACTGTCCTGACTTCTAAGCAGCATGCTGGTGTTAACTCTTCCAACATAGATTTGTCCTTCTGGCAGTCCATGATACTTTTAATGTTCTTCTCACACCCCATAATTAAACTACATTAATTATTCTACAGTCTTCCTTATTCACTGTCCAATTTTCACATGCATATGAGGTAATTGAAAATTACTTGGCTTGGGTCAGGAGCACCTTAACCTTCAAACTGATGTCTTTTCTTTTGAACACTTTAAACAAGTCTTTTGCAACAGATTAACATAATTAAATATGTCATTTAATTTCTTGGACTGCTACTTCCATGTGTGTTGATTCTATATCCGAGCAAAATGAAGTATTTGTCAACTTCAGTCTTCACTCCATTTATCATCATGTTGTTTATTGATTTGGTTGTGAAGATCTTTGTTTTTTTAACATTGAGGTGTAATCCATACTGAAGTCTGTGGTCTTTGATCTTCATCAGGAAAGATTTTAAGTCCTCTTTGCTTTCAGCAAGCAAGGTTGTATCATCTGTATATGGCAGGTTGTTAATGAATCTTCCTCCAATCCTGATGTCATGTTCTGCATCACATAATTCAGTTTCTCAGATTATTTGTTCACCATATAGATTTGAATAAATATGGTGAAAGGATACCATGCTGGCACACACCTTTCCTGATTTTAAACTATTTAGTGTCCCCTTGTTCTATTCAAACAACTAGGTACAGGTTCCTCATGAGCACAATTAAGTGTTCTGGAATACCGATTCTCCTCTATGTTATCCATTATTTGTCATGGTAAGGAGCTCTGGTAGCGTAGTGGTTA
>NW_006408563.1:2148205-2165918 GCF_000296735.1 Chrysochloris asiatica | reverse complement strand
GACTCTTTACAACAACAACATACAGTCAAAAGCCTCTGCATAGTTTACAAAGCACAAATAAACATCTTACTGTGCTTTAGCCAAGATCCATCTGTTGTCAGTAACGATATCCCTAGCTTCATATCCTCTTATGAATCCAGCTTTAATTTCGGTTGATATACTGTTGTAACCATTTTTTAGTTACCTTCAGAAAAACTTTACTTGAATATAGTATAAATGATATTATTAGATGATTTCCACATTCTTTTGGGACATCTCTCTTTGTAATGGGCACAAATATGAATCTTTTCAAATCTGTTGGGCATGTAGCTGTCTTTCAAATTACTTGGCATAGATGAATAAGCACTTCTAGGCTACATCAGTTCATTGAAACATTTCAGTTTGTATTTTTCCGATGCCTTCACTGTTGCTTGGATATCTTCCTTTTAGTACCATCAGTTCTCATTCATATGCTACCTCCTGAAATGATTGAACATTGACCATTTCTTTTTTGTGCAGTGACTCTGCATATTTCATCTTCTTTTCATGCTTTGTGCATCATTCAATATTTTGCCAATGCTGTTGTTGGTAGTGTTAAGTGCTGTTGAGTTGGTGCCAACTCATAGTTCCGACTCATAGTTCTGACTCATAGGGACCCTGTATAGAATTTATAAAGAGCACCTGGTGAAGTTGAACTGCTGACCTTATGGTTCAAATCAACCTTGTGGTAGAGAACATTAACCCACAGGGCCACACCAGGTGGTTTATGTTATATATCCTTGTAGGCACATGGATATTATCATATCACAGACAGCATTATACTTCAAGACAAATCTTGAAATACTCTTTTTGATGAATAATGCAATGCCATTGATATTTAATTTGTCATTTCCAGCAGAGTAAAGCATATGATTATCAGAATCAAAATGGCCAATACGAGTCCATTTTAGAAGTAGATCATCAAGCTTTTCTTCTTAGTTCTTCTTAGTCTGGAAGCTCCAATGAAACCAGTTGTACGTCATGCTCTTATTGCTGTTGTTCGGTGCCATCTAGTCAGTACTGACTCATAGCAACCCTATGCACAAGAGATCAAAACACTTCCAGGTCCTGAGCTCTCCTCACAAGTGTTGATGCATTTGAACCCCTTGCTGCAGCCACTGTGTCAGTTCATTTCCTTGGGGGTCTTCCTCTTGTTCACTGACCCTCCACTTTACCAAGCATGATGTCCTTCTCCAGGGACTGGTCCCTCCAGATAACATGTCCTAAGTGTGAGAGATGAAGTCTCACTACCCTGGCTTCTAAGGAGGATTCTGGTTGTACTTTTCCAACACAGATTTATTTGTTATCATCAATGCCATAACTTAAATGCATCAATTCTTCTACAGTCTTCCTTATTCACTGTTCAACTTACACATGCATATGAAGGTCTATTGAAAACACCATGGTTTGTGTCAGACACAGCCCAGTCCTCAAACTGACATCTTTGCTCTTGAACATATTAAAGATGTCTTATCTAGTAGATTTGCCTAGTGCAATATGTCATTTATAATTTTTTTTTTTTTTTTGACTCCTGGTGTAGTGCTGTAGGATCAGCACAGGACTGTAGACTACAAAGTCAGCAGTTCAAATCCACAAGCTGCTCCTTGGAAACCCAATACAGGGTCACTGTGAGTCAGAACCAACTTGACAGCATGTAACAACAGCAGCTTCCATTAGTGTTGATTGTGGATCCAAGAAAAATGAAATCTTTTTACCACTTCAAACTTTTCTCCATTTATCATAATGTTATTTACTGGTCCAGTTATGAGGCCTTTTATTTCCCTTACATTGAGGTGCAATCCATATTGATGACTGTAGCTTTGGAGCTTCATCAGTAAGCATTTTAAGTCCTCTTCTCTTCCAGCAAGCAAGATTGTATCACCTGCATATCACAGGTTAATGAGTCTTCTTCCAATTCAAAGGTCATGTTCTTCTTCAGATAATCCATCTTCTCAGATTGTTTGTTTAGCATATAGATTGAATAAGTGTAGTGAAAAGATACAACCCTGGCACACAAATTTCCTGATTTTGAACCATTCAGTGTCCCCTTGTTTTGGTGGATCAACTGTGACTTAGTCTATGTACAGGTTTCTCATGAGCACAATTAAGTGTTCTAAAATACCAGTTATTACCCATATTTTCTCATGGTTCACATAGTTGGAAATCTTTGCATAATCAATAAACCACAAGTAAACATCTTTCTGCTTTCAGTCAAGATCTATCTGATGTCAGCGATGATATCCCTGGTTCTGTGTCCTCTTCTGAATCCAGTTTGAAGATCTGGCAGTTCCTTGTCAATGCACTGTTGCATTTTTTAATTATCTTTAGCAAATTTTTACTTAATATAATATTAATGATATTGTTTGATGATTTCCACATTATATTGGGTCACCTCTCTCTGGAATGGACACCAGTGTGAATCTCTTCCAAGTTTTCCAAATTTCTTAGCATAGATGAGTGAGTACCTCCAAGGCTCCATCAGTTTTTTGAAAGATTCCAATTTGTATTCTACATCATAGCAACACACAAGCCTTTGTTGACAGACAAGTGGCAATTGTAAGTGAGGTTTATTAGGTAGGAAGCAAATTTGAGTCTCCTGCCTGGAAGGCGGGAATTCTACCATTCAACTGTCATGTGTGAACTTGGTTCTACAGGCAATTGCAAGCAGTTTTCTAATGCTCTGAGTAAAGGAACTACTCAGTAAGGTAATATATTACATGGATTGAGGGTAAGAGAGGCAGGAAATGGGCAGAACAGTTAGGATTCTAAGATTATACCACAGATTTAAAATAACAGAGAATTGATTCATGGCTTTGAGAACATGAAATCGTAAAGGAGGGACATCGCACAAGTAGAACAGGACTGGACATTTGATTGTGAGAAGCAAGAGAAAGGGATGGGTAAAAGATGAGGACCAGGTTTATTTAATACCTGGTAATTGGAATAATGGGAATAGTCTGGGGGGAAATCCTGATTTGGGGAGCAAACATTTATCTAGTTTAGAATCTGCTGGATTTGAGGACTAGCAGAATATCTAGGCAACAATGTCATGAAACTAATTATAGGTTTCAGGATATAATAATTTACACTGTAAGATAAGAGGGTATTTTTACAGAAAAGAAAGGGAAAAGAAGGCGACAAGTTGAGAGAGCACGTGAGGATGGTAAGAGAAAATCTGAAATAAATGAAGCAAGGAACCAAGGTTACTTCCATGAGATGGAAGCTGTATGCTAAAACTACTAGATAGCATAACTGAATAATGTTGGTCCCAAGAAGGGTGAATCAGATCCTCCTGTGGTAACCACAATTCCAACAGATATGGAATCAATAGTGGCTTTCATACTAGCTACATTCAACTCCATTACCCAAAATCCTGGTACCTTTATTGGGATATCTGGAAAAAATTCTTAGAAAAACTGGGATATGGCACCTGAAAAAACTTTTGCTGATATTATTATGCATCAAAGGATTATTTTTTTATATCTATTATTTCTGTTACTATATTCATATTGCACTTCACTGAGGTTGAAGTTGAAATGACAAGTATTTGGCATTTCAGGAACAAGGGATAAGAACAATACTGCCGTACTTATTCAGAAGATAAATGCTGATTTATCAACAGCAGAGTTATTTATCAATAACACTACGCATCATAGAAGAATATTCTTCCTGGGTCACTATGACAACAGAGCAGAATTTTCGTGTGAGGTGGAACTCAAAAAAAGTTGGTAATTGTTCTTCAGTCTCCAAATGTTCTCAGTGCCGAGCAAAGACACAGAGAGACATTTAAGTACATTTTATCAAGTAGTTTGAGAAATGTGAAACAAAAGGGCCAAATCAGGTAGCAAAGCATGCGCGTCTAGGCAACTAAAATTGTTCTGATTATATTTCATTGAGTTCTTAGAAATTTGGATAACCTGTTCTTTTTAAGTAATATATTTATCACTCAGGGATACACTTAATCATCTATAGTTGTACATAAAAAAAGAAAACTTTTTTTTTTTTTTATTAAAGTTGAAAAACTCTGAAAGGCCTTGTACTCAAATATTTATATGAGACCAAACATTCAGATGAAAGGAGGAAAATGTAGTCATTTCAATCAATTTTTGCTTTGTTCTCCGGATATATACTGAGTGGAAAGCTGCTCATATGGGATAAAAGGCTTCTATGTTTTCATAGATGAAGGAATTGCAGATGACTATCCCTAGAGAAAGTTTTTTACTACTATGGCTTGTATAATCTGTATTTACCCAGGAAGGCAAACAATTCAGATATCTATAAATCACAAATCATTTATAGTAATGGAAAATTACAAATACTTGGAAGCATAGATAATTTCTGTTTGGCTGACTTGTTTGCAATGTTTTTATGACTAACTTAATATTTAGTTTGGATAGCAAATTTTGCCAGCTACTTTTATTATGTTGTTTTATTATATTATATTTTATGTGCTGTTGTTAAGTGTCATTGAGTCAGTTCTGATCCATAGCAACCCAGTATAGGGTTTTGGAGGAGCACTGGTGAGTTTGAACCCCTGACCTTATGGTTAGCAGATCAGTGCTTATCCTATCGTGCCACCCTAGGATTCCTATTGTATTTTTGTTTAAAAAGAAAAAGTTTAAATTTCTTACACAATAAAAGATCAATATCTAAAACTGAACTCCTTGTACATATAAAGTGATTGCTATCTAAAAATAAAGTTGACAACTTGTTTTTGAAAGCAGAGGTTTTTTTCAACATGAGGAAGTTTAACCCTGCTAAGTATCCGTAACAGAATGGTTCCAACTCTTCATGATAGTCTCTCTCCCATCCCAAATTTTATGAGGGCCCAAGAATACCTCTAACCTCATTATTCAACCTGACAGATGTTGTTCTATAGACTATATGGACCTAAACCTTATTTGGAGTCCTGGTGTCGTACCGTAAGATAAGCACTCAACCTCAAGGTCAGTATGAACTGAAAAGCCAGTGGTTCAAACTCACCAGCCACTCCTTTGAAACTCTATACATGTTTGCTATGAGTCAGAGCTAACTCAACAGCACTTAACAGTGTCATGGAACAGATGACAAAATAACATAATAAAAGCAGCTAGCAAAATTTGCTATCCAAACTAATTGCAAAGCTTCTTCGCTAGCCATCAAAACATTATAAACACATTGCATTCATGACAATAAAACCAAACCCTTGTTTACCATTTTAGAGAACGAAAGAGTGTGATGTCAGCAAAGCTACTTGGGACTGTGCTTAAATGAATTGGGGTGATTTCAATGGGGTGGGATAAAATTGTTAATACGTCTTCTCAATAATGTCAACAAGAGTGGGCTTGAACCTATTGGCAGATGAGCATAGCTTTAACTTTACTATTTTTACTGTTCAGATTTTCCCCTCTACTCTAGGATTTTATGTCTGAAACATTTACAAGTAGGGAAAATAAGGAAGAGAGCCAACCATTTCCACAATCAGCAGCTCACTAGAGTGTTTCAACAACTGCCAAGCATTGGATGAAATGTCTGATGAAAATGTTGCCAGATGTCTTTCTGGTTCTGAAATGAGTCAAGACAATAGTTGCCTAATAGAATTCCTAAGTAATTTTCTGATATGCAACTACCTAGTCAAGAAGAGATGTTTAACTGGAGACTCAACAAATTTGTTCTAAATGAAAATTATTACTCTGTTGGAGATGATAATCTATATTGGAAATAGATACCATGTTTCAAAGCAGAGGTAGCCATTTTTCTGGTGGCATCTCTAGATCAGATTTGTAAGTAAGAAACCAAAAATCACAATGTAATAGATAGGAATCTGTGAACTTCTCACTAAGATTTAATTGATGCCCTGACTGATGTCGTAGAGTTGTTGGATTCTAGAAGTTTCTGTGTAATTACTAATTTAAAATCAGGTTTGAATGGTTGCTCTAAAATGGGTGTGAGATATAACTTAGTCGGAAAATGGGATCACGGATGGAAAGGAGAGTAGATAGATATGGGAATTGGATTTGTAATATGCTCTTTTCGGTTTATGGCTACATATATAAGTGCAAATTCCCTTAGGATATAACACTAAGGTATGTTATAAGCATGGAGTTTTGTTAAAAGAAAGTTGTTTATCTTCATGAGCTGCTGATTGGTATAGTAAGAGTGGGTCACCTGTCTTTCTGAAAGTTTTCAAAAAAAGGGGACTAAATAGTTAAACAGGACCTTGATTGCAGAGTCACTGAATAGCAAAGAAGTCTATGCTCTCCATATACCTTATTTGCATGTGTAGATGGCCATGAGACCTAGTCCACGAATATCAAGCCTAATTCTAATAAGGAGGGCTATAGAAATGCTTGTGCTTTCCTGATTAAAAAGGGACAGGGCTGGGCTATAGCAGTTTTTGCCCTTGCTTCTTGCCTTGAATGCAGATATGATGTCTGGAGCTGAAACAACTATCCTGTGAGTATAAGGCAAGGTTAAGGAATCATAAACTCAGAGGAAACAATGTCTAGTATCCTTAGGTCTCCGAAGTAACATCGGCACCACAGGTCTCCAAACTTCTTATGAGTTACAAAAAATAAATCCTTTTTGTTAATCTACTGTAGTCATGTTTTTTATTACTTGCAGCATAATAGATTTATAACTACTAGCGCAGTGGTTACGAATCGGGCTGCGAACCTCAGGGTCAGTAGTTCGAAACTATCAGCTGTTCCGCAGGAGAAAGCTGAGGCTTTCTGCTCCCGTAAAGATTTACAGCCTTGGAAACCCTGTACAGGGTCGCTATGAGTTGGAACCAACTCCACAGCACATAACAACAACAACATTATGTGCTACAGAAATTGTTATATCTTAAACTATATTTAGCATGTTTCTCATTTTTCAGTGACCAAAAATTAAAATCTCATCATTGAATGGAAAATACTTTTTCCCCTCTCTCAAGGAAAAATGATTTCATATTTTCATACATGGTGTCTACTTTTGCATTATAGTCTCTCAATCAAAACTTTTACTTCTAAGGCTGTGCCCATAATCACATCAAAGTAATATCTTCACTCAACAAGAGCAAAATAAAACTTTTTGGTATTGAATAAAGAAAAATAGAAACAAACTGACTTCTTTACTCCTTGAAATGTTTGTCCGGACATATGAAAGAAATCCCATGAGTGCAAAGTCAATACCTACTACTACTCAGGTTCAAAATGAGACCATTCTCATAAATAAATTGAACTAAAATTGACTGAAATATTGCTATGTGTGTGCTTGGTTCTATGTCTGCTCAGAAAAGTTTGCAGTGATTCCCACATTGAAGGAGCCCAGTGTCTGGTTGGGATGGGAGTGGGAACGTGAGAGACAGATAGATATGCATAATAACTAGAATACAATAAGTACATGATGAAAGTATGAATACAATTGTTTAGGAACTGTCATGGGTTTAATTGTGTTCCCTCCAAATATGTATCAGCTCGACTGGGCCATGATTCTTAGTGGTTTGGCAGTTATGTAATGATGTAATGTGGTAGTTATGGGATGAGAATTCCCCATGATGTGATTTGATGTGATAAACCAATAAGATTAAGAGTGGGGTGCTAATCTCTTGATTTCATCATAGTCTTGATCATATATAAAGGAAGCTTCCTAGGGGTGTGACCTGCCTCTTGGTCTATGTACAGTTTCCTCATGAGCACAATTAAGTGTTCTGAAATACCCATTCTTCTCAGTGTTATCCATAGCTTGTCATAATCCACACAGTCAAAAAGCCTTTACATAGTCAATAAAATAAAGGTAAACATCTTCCTGGTAGTCTCTGCTTTCAGCCATGATTCATCTGATGACAGCAATGATATCTCTGGTTCCATGTCCTCATCTGAATCTGCTTGAAACTGGCAGTTCCCTGTCAATGTACTCTTGCAGCAGTTTTTAAATTATCTTTAGCAAAAATTTACTTGTATGTGATATTAATGCTCTTGTTCAATGATTAGCATTCCATTGGGTCACCTCTCTTTGGAATGGGCACAAATGTAGAGCTCTTGGCATAGATGATTGAGTGCCTCCAGTGCTGTATTTAGTTCATTGAAAGATTTCAATTTGTAGTCCATCAATTCCTGGAATCTTGTTCTTTGTCAATGCCTTCAGTGCAATTTGGACTTCAGTATCATTGATTATATGCTGCCTCTTGAAATGGTTGAACATTGACCATTGTTTTTTGGTACAGTGATTCTTTGTATTCCTTTAATCTTCTTTTGTTGCTTTCTGCATCATTCAATATTTTTTCCCTATGTTGTTGTTGTTGTTGTTATGTGCCATGGAGTCGGTTCCGACTCATAGCGACCCTGTACAGGGTTTCCGAGGCTATAAATCTTTACGGGAGCAGAAAGCCTCATCTTTCTCCCGCGGAACAGCTGGTAGTTTCGAACTGCTGACCTTGCGGTTCGCAGCCCGATTCGTAACCACTACGCTACCAGAGCTCCTTTTTTCCCTGTAGAATCCTTCAATATTGCAATCTGAAGCTTGATGTTTTTCTCCAGTTCTTTTAGCTTGAGAAATGCTTAATGTGTTCTTCCTTTTTGGTTTTCTAACTCCAGGTCTTTGCACATTTATTATAATACTTGACTTTGTCTTCATGAGCTGCCCTTTGAAAATTTCTTTTTGGTGCTTTGACTTCTCCATTTCTTCCATTTGCTTTAGCATCTCTATGCTGGAAAGCAAGTTTTAGAGTCTCTTTTGATATCCATTTTGGTCTTTTTCTTCTTTCTTGACTTCTTAATGACCTTTTGCTTTCTTCCTGTATGATGTTTTTGATGTCATCCCACACCTATTCTGGTCTTCAGTCATTAATGTCTAATTCATCAAATCTGTTCTTGAAATGGTCTCTAAATTCATGTGGGATATATTCAAGGTCATATTTTGGCTCTCATGAAATTATTTTAATTTTCTTCATCTTCAGCCTGAACTTGCATGTGATCAATTGATGGTCTGTTTCATAGTGTGCTCCTGGCCTTGTTTTGAGCTTTTCCAAAGATGTAGTCAATTTGACCTGGTGAAGTCATCTTTTATGTTGTTTAAAAAAGATATTGTTCTAGCAAAATTCTATCATGTGACCATCAGCATCATTTCTATCAACAACTCCATATTTTCCAACTACTGATCCTTCCTCTTTGTTTCCAACTTTGCATTCCAATCACCAGTAATTATCATTACATGTTGATTGCATGTTTGATCAATTTCAGAAGAAGTTGGTAGAATTCTTCAATTTCATCATGTCTGGCTTTAGTAGTTGGTGTGTAAATTTGAGTATTAGTTGTATTAACTGGTCTTCCTTATAGGCATATGGGTATTATCCTATCACAGACAGCATTATACATTAAGATAGATCTTGAAATGTTCTTTTTGGTAATGAATGTGTCACCATTCCACTGAAATGTGTCGTTCCCAGCATAGTAATTCATGTGCTTGTCAGATTCAAAAGGGTCAATACCAGTCCATTTCTGCTAATACCTAGAATATCAATATTTATGCATTCCATTTCATTTTTAACACCTTTCAATTTTTCTAGATTCATACTTTGTGCATTCCATTTTCTGATTATTAATGAATGTTGACAGTTGTTTCTCTTCATTTTGAGTTGTGCTCCATCAGCAAATGAATGTCCCAGAAGCTTTACTCTGTGACATCAGGGTCAGCTATGTTTGAGGAGGTAGCTCTTCCCCAGTCGTATTTTGAGTGGCCCCCAACCTCAGAGGCTCATCTTCTGGTACATAGCTGGAAATATTCTGGTGCTATCTGACAGTACTCCACCTATTCATAAGGTTTTCAGTGACTACGTATTTGAAAGTAGTCCGTCTCTCCTTCTTTCTAGTCTGTCTTAATCTGGAAGCTCATCTGAAACCTGTCCACCATGGGAGACTCTTCTGGTATTTAAAATACCGGTGGCATAGCTTTCAGCATCACAGTAACACACAAACCACCACAGTACGACAAACTGACTGGCACGAGGTGGTCTGTTAAATTAGCACTAGAAAGGTAAGAGAGGAACTAAGACAGGAACCTAGAGCAGAGCAGAGGTAACACCCTTAGACATTTATGTGAGTGTAAGTCAAGAAAACTTTATCCCAGGGATTGTGTTCGTGCCTAGACAATTAACACATTCAACATATATGAGGTCTATCTTCTCACTTGAGTTTTCTAAACTTTCCTCGTAGCGAAGTTCCATGATTGTCACTGGGCCCTTGGCTTTCTGCTTTGTGGATGCCCCCATTCCACCTATATGTGTTGACATAGAGATTTTATGTTGTTTTATTTTATTCCATCATAATTGGAGGCTTAGGAAAAAGAAACATACTATTGTCAAAACCTTAGGCCTTTGTCATTATTGCTTTGGTATGCAAGCTAAATTGAAAGAAGCAACTTTGAAAATTAGTAGGCCAAAAGACAGAAAAATTCTGAAATCCAATACCTATAATGATCACTCTTGAACCTTGAACATGTTTGGTAATTGCAGAGATAAACTTAAATCTTTGTTTAAAAAAAAAAAAAGGAACCTCATGGGCTTTCAATCTACTGGAAAGAATGGACTCAGAATGGATCTATCTTGAGGTGTACCCTGGAAAGAAACTACTGCTGTATCTGTTATTACAACTATAATATCTTCACTTGGACAAGCAGCAAAAATATGAATGAACTATTCTTGTCCCCGAGTAAATGTCCTTGTCCTCATATTTGGGATTCAATGTCTTTCATCATCTGACTACTTCACTGCAGCTTGCGTTTATGAATCTGATGACACTTAAGGAATGACTCATCCACTTACCCAGTGGGCATCCCAGGAAATTGCCCTTGTTTATTGCCCTCTTCAAATGGTGGAAAAGCACAAAAGAATGAGAGAAAATAATTACTTTTACTATCTGATCTGAAATGTTAAAGAAGCATCCTATTCTTAAAGACTGGCCCCATCATTTTCAAATTAATGCACTGCTGAAGATGCAAACTATCTATATAACTGCTCTTGAATTTCATTAAAATTAATCTTAAGTCCTTTTTAATGTTGTTGAGAATTACTTCAAGTGGCAAAAGTCAGAAAATCTGCCCACAGGATGCATTTAGCTAATTACAATTTACTCCTTGACTAGCTGTGTTTCTGCCTTAGGCTACAACCACATAAAACAAATAACTCTTTCAATGACAAGTGCCAGTCAAATTAGTTATTTAGCATCATGTAATTTTAAATGACCCATTCATTTCCTGAATATTTTTAACAAGTCAGAGTGATAAAGTGACAAGCTGAATCTAGATGTAACTCGTTAAAATGGTCTTCCCTGTAACTTGAACTCACTATATGCTTTCTCAGGAGTGGTATTGTGAAACAAGTAGGGAAACAAGAAGCAAGATATTCTGAAAAGACTAGAGTTATGGTGTATGTGTGTGAACATGCATAGTATTTAGGACAGAAATGGCACAGTAAATGAATGTAGTTTTTGAAAAAGTGTAATGGATTGAATTGTATTCCTCAAAACTGTGTCAAGATAGCTTGCTTGCCCATGATTATCAGTGGTTTCTCAATTATGTAACAATGTAATCTGGCTATTATGTAATGATGTAATCATCTCCTATGATCTGATCTGAAGGATCAATCCTTTTAAGGCAGTTAGGGTAGGACTTAGCATCCTGATTCTACTGTAAGGGGAGTGTGACTTTTTATTTTATCAGAGACAAAAAATGGAGGGAGAGCACAGGACATGAACAGACATTCACCATAGAAAGTATTCAGGCAACCAACAAACATGCAGAAATGTTCATTATCACTAGCTGTTGTTGTAAAGTGCCATTGAATCAGTTCCAACTCATAGCAACCCTGTATAGGCTTTTCAAGGGGCTGCTGGTGGATTGGAAGCACCAACATTGCAGTTCCAGTCCGGTGTTTATCCTACAACACAATACCAGGACTTCAACAGAGAGACACAAATCAAAACAGCAATGAGATATCATCTCACCCCAGCAGTAATAATAAGTTCAAAAACAGCAAAAACAAAATTACTGGTGAGGGTATGGAGAGACTGGGACCCTCCTACACTGCTGCTGAGAAGATTAAATGGTGCAACCATTGTGGACAATGGTATGGCACTTACTCAAAAAGTTGGGAATAACAATACGATATAACCCAGAAATCCCTCTACCTGATTTTTTTTGTTGTTAAGTGCCATCAAGTCGGTTCTGACCCATAGTGACCCTGTACAGGGTTTCCGAGGCTGTAAATCTTTATGGGAGCAGAAAGCCTCATCTTTCTCCCGCGGAGTAGCTGGTAGTTTCGAACTGCTGACCTTAATTGATACATATCTCCAATAATTAGAGTCATGTCACAAGTAGATAGAGGCACACCCATGCTAATCACAGCATTATTCACAATAGCAAAATGATGGAGACAGTCTAAATGTGCATCAGTGGAAGAATGAAGAAACAAAATTTAGCACATACACACTAAGGAATACTATGCAGCATTGAAGAAAAAGGTTTAATCTGTGAAACACCTCATAACATGGATGATCCTGGAGGACATAATGCTGAATGAAATTATTCAATCACAAAAGGACAAATATTGTATACAACAATTATTGTAAAAAGTCAATGAAAGGTTTTAATGCTGAAAGTAATATTTCTTGATGGTTAGTAGGGGTGGAGGGGAAGGGAGAGTAACCCACTGGCTAGAAAGCTGTTGTTATTAAGTGCCATCAAGCTGATTCCAACCCATAGCAATCCTGTATAGAGTTTCTGAGGTGTGGCTGGCGGGTTTGAAGCACCCACCTTTCAGTTCAACCAGACCTTATCCTACAGTGCATTATCCTACAGTGCCACACCAGGAACCCAGCTAGAAAGTAGACACTTTTTAACTTGGATTATAGGGAAGTCAATATACATGAGGGAGGTTGACAGAAGAGTGATGAAGGCAGATAAAGACACAGGGAGGAATGCAAGGGTTAAAGGAGATAGCGGTAAATAGTGTTACATACACAACCCTGGAACAACAGTGTTCTACAGGTAGATACATGGACAGATACAAAGGTTGAATGGATATGGAAAGGAAATAAGGAGTATACCCACAAATATTTAAGTGTTTGGCAGAGAGTATGTGTACATGGGTATTTACCTTGGCTGCAAACACATGTATAAATGTGGTGGAACATGTTGTTGTTGTTAAATGCCGTTGAGTTGATTTCAACCCATAATGACCCTGTATAGGGATTCCAAGGAGCAGCTGGTGAGCTTGAACCACCAACCTTGCAGTTCAAATGACTTTGCAGTCTGATGCATTAGCCCACAGTGCCACACCAGGACTCCATGGTGGAACATATGGGAGCAAAATGATGAAAACTTAGACAGACACCTTGAAGCAATGAGTTCATGGGCCTGGAAACTTAGGACCATAAACTAAGGGGACATCATGATCAATTGGCACAACATAGTACATAAAGAATGTTCTACATCATATTTTGATGAATAGTCACTGGTATCCTAACTATTCATGAGCAGCCATGTAGTGTGCAACTATTGGTTTCTTATAATATTCAAGTGAGTATAAAATGTTGCATTCATTTTTAAACATTTGGTGGTGATGGTTTGGTTTTGGAAGTGGATTTCTTTTTATCTAAATATGAGACTCAGTATGCCATTCCTTCTGGTGATTATAAAGGTGATAATAAAGTTCAGGACCAAAGACACATATTTCCTTTCCCAAGAATCTCTCCAAATTACATCTGGCAACCAAGGCATATTCAATATATATTATAGTGGAGTATGGACTAGTTGGGATTTTCTTCTAAATAAGAGAAAACATTCAATCAGACAACTAGCTGATATATGTAAATTCTATTCATGACAAATGTCTAATCAGTACATTCTAGTCCAGGTGTCACACAAATGTTTTATTGAGTGTCAAAATTTCCAGTCCCAAATAATTACATTGGAAAATAAAAGAAAACAAAATAAACTTATTTGCTGACATCAGCTAGCCCTTTAAAAAAATTTAAAAACTTTTTACTCCCATTGACAAGAACTGTTCTAACCTGTCTAGCTGGGATAGTAACATAACACACCCTTAATTTCTATAAAGCAAGGATGACTATTTCAACTTAGTGTCTTTAGATTTATAGAAAGAGTGGCCCTCAAAACTGCAATAGCTTTCACATTCACTCTGTTTGGGCCACTTATTTCAGTGGTTTGCTTCAGCTTCTGAGCTGCTCCACCTAAAAATCCAAAAACTGAATCTCCTCTCCTGACTGGAACCTTGCTACTTACTATCCTTACACCTGTGTTTTTTCTCTTTCAATGAGATCTCCAGTTTCCTCCCTCCCCTCCCACTATTTTTAATCTCTCTTGGTCAAATTTCTTCCTTTTTCTCTACCCTTGATTCACTAGCATCCTTTTCCTACTTCAGCACTTACCCACTAGAAGTCTAACATTGTTAATGACCCTTCTTTATCTCCTACATGGACTCAGGAGAGCACTAGAGGAGGAAATACAAATCACAACTTTGGTAACTAGCATCTGTCAGGCACTTGCTACATGTAGATACCATTCTAATGTTTTCCACTTGTGATCTCATTTAACTCTCACCACTAGGAGGGAGGTTTGTGCCTGTTTTACAGGCAAGAAAATTGTTTCCTAGAGATCAAGTTGCTCAAAGCATCATATCCGATCAAAGACATCCATTATTTAAAATTGAAGACATCCCATTATTTTAAAAACAAAAGAAAATGATGCAATTCTAACTGCAAGGTGCCATCAATTGAAAGATGCATCTTGATTTCAGTGATATTGAATGTAAAAAAAAAAAAAAAAAGCAATAACAACAAACAAATAAAACCTTTCATTTTAGAATCCATAAATTATGACGTGTGAGAGAGACATGGTTCAAATGTAGGCAGTTTGGAAGCAGGGTATACTAAAGTCCTTATCATTATGCTCTTCTGCCTCATAAAAATCTCCAGCCACATTAACAGGTTTATTACAAATCCATGGCCGCAAACATCACCTGGGCTTTCAGTCCTGTTCTTAATTCTCTCTCCCTTTCTGTTCTCCTCCTTCTCTCTTAACTCTTTTCTCTTCTCTCCCCGGTTCCCTTCCTCTCTTCTTCCCGCCTATGATTATTCCAAAGTTTTTTATTGTCCTTTAGCTCCTGACTTTATACAAACCCTCATTAACCTGTTGTGGATGACTATGCATTTTATTTCGTTAAGAAAATCGAGACCTTCAGTCTTTCTCAAGTTCTGTTTCCTTCCCTTATAGTCATCCATAACTATAGAGAACTCTCTTCCTCGGCCTCACAGTCTCTTTAAGGATGGCCCTTCCTTAAACTCTTAACACTACTGTTGCTTGTTTCTTACAAGGTCATTACTCGTCCTTTCCTAATCTTCAACCCTCAGCCTGTGGACACATGGCCAATACCCATCCATTTTTAACCTCCTGTTCTACTCTTTCCCCATCTTCTTAGCTAATCCTCCTAGAGAGTGTTCTACAAATGCCATTTCCAAGTTCTCACTTTCTGCCTTTCCCACCACAATTTGTTGTCCCCAACTCTCAATTGAAACTTCTCTTGATAATCTCCTCATGACATACTATCTTAGATCTAATGGGATATTGTTTGCTGTCCTTTTCTTGACTCCCTTTATTGAATTTGTGTAATGTACTTGATTTCATCTTCTTGTAAAAAATCTCAACTCCATTGGCTTCAAAGATACCACACTCCCCTGGTTCCTCTTATTTCTGTTTCTTGATCACTTAAATGACGGCAATTCTCAGGTTCCACCGTCAGACTGGAATTGACATGTCAGTGGGTGTGGTTTGGTTTGTGTTATCCTCAGACTGAGAAGCTATAGTGGTGCAGTAGTTAAGCACTTAGCTACTAATCAAAATGTCTTTGATTTGAAACCACCAGTTGATTCACAGAGAAGGATATAGCAGTCTGTTCCCATAAAGATTGATATATAGCCTTGTCAATCCAATGGGGTAGCTCTACTCTGTCCTATTGGGTCTTCATGAGTTAGAATTGACTTCATGGTAATTGGTTTGGTTTGGGGATCCTCAGGCTACTATACATAAATATAGTTTTGCATATTTTCCACTCATGGTTTTAACTATCACCTACCTGTTTACAAAAGCCCATACCTAGACTTTTTCCTGAATGCTGTATCCCAAATCCAGTCCCCAAGACTCATTAACAACCTGTGATATGCAAATGTTTCAACCTTGCTGCTGAAAGTAAAGAGGACTTAGAATACTTACTGATAAAGATCAGAGAGCACAGCCTTCAGTATGGATGCACCTCAGTGTAAAGAAAACAAAAATCCTCACCACTGGACCAATAAACAACATCCATATCAATGGAGAAAAGATTTGAAGTTGTCAAAGACGTCATTTTACTTGGCTCAACCATCAACACTCATGGAAGCAGCAGTCAAGAAATCAAATGACGTATTACATTAGGCAAATCTGTCCAAGACCTCTTTAAAGTATTCAAGAGTAAAGATGACAATTTGAGGACTAAGGTGTGCCTGACCCAAGTCATGATATTTTCAGTAACCTCATATGCATGCAAAAGTTGGACAGTGAATAAGAAAGACCATAGAATAATGGATGCATTTGAATTATGGTGTTGAAGGAGAATACTAAAAGTACCAGGGATTGACCAAAGAACAAACAGGTCTGTGCTGGAAGAAGTATAGCCAGAGTGCTCTTTGGAAGCCAGGACAACCAAACTTTGTCTCTCATATTTCAGACATATTATCAGGAGGAAACAGTCACTGGAGAAGTATGTCATGTTTGGTAAAGTGGAAGGTCATAGAAAAAGAAGGAGATCCCCAACAAGATGGATAGGCACAATGGCGGCAGCTATGGACTCAGATGTAGCGGTGACTGTGAGGTTGGCCCAGGACTGGGCAGTGTTTCGTTCTGTTGTGCATATGGTTGTTGTGAGTCAGCACTGATTCAATGGCACCTAACAACAATAACTTTTTCCTTGAATAATGAATTTGGGATACAGCATTCAGGAAAGAAGGTCTAGATATGGGCTTTGTCAACATATGTTGTCGTTAAGTGTTGAGTCGGTTCCAATCCATAGTGACCCTGTATAGGGTTTCCAAGGAGTAGCTGGTGAGCTTGAACCATCGACCTTGCAGTTCAAATGGCTTTGCAGTCTGGCACATTAACCCACAGTGCCACACCAGGACTCCTTGTCACCATGAGAGGAAACTATGTAAAGTGATATTTATGTATAGTAGCCTGAGGATCCCCAAACCAAATCAATTACCATGAAGTCGATTCCAACGCATGAAGACCCTATAGGACAGAGTAGAGCTACCCCGTTGGATTGCCAAGGCTATAAATCTTCATGGGAGCAGGCTGCCACATCTTTCTCCGTGGATCAACTGGTGGTTTTGAATAAAAAACATTTTGATTAAGTGCTTAACCACTGCACCACTATAGATCCTAGTCTGAGGATAGCTCAAACCAAATCAAATACATCTCCATTTGGATGTTAAACAGACATTCATATTCAAAACCAGATTCTTGATTTCCCTTTCCATTTCCCAAAGTATTTCCTCTCTCAGCAATTGGTAATTGAAGTCTTCCAGTTTCTTAGCCTTTGGAGTTATTCTCAGTTCCTTTATTTCATATCCCAGATCCAATTCATCAATAGTCCTGTTTTTTGTTTTTTTTTTTAATTATTATT
>NW_006408563.1:2146069-2148105 GCF_000296735.1 Chrysochloris asiatica | reverse complement strand
ATATATATATATGGTTGTTTTGCTGTTGTAGTTAACTGACATCGAGTTGGTTCTGATGCATAGCAGGTAAGGTTTCCGAGGTTTAAATCCTTGTGGGAGAGGAAAATTTCCTCTTTCTCCCATGGTGTGGCTGGTGGGCTCAAATCAATGACCTGATGGTTTGCAGTCCAGTACTTATACTATGTCAGGAGAAAGATGAGGTTTTCTGGTCCTGTAAAGATGTACAGCTCCGGAAACACTTTATAAAGGGTCACAATGAATTGGAACTAAGTCCACAGCACAGAACAACACAAAAAATACATATATTTGTGTATATGTATATAATGGAAGAAATTAGGAGGTAAATTTCAAAGGGAAGCTTGACAAGACAGAGTCAAGTCTTATAATGAAATGTGCAAAGACCTGGAGTTAGAAAACCAAAAGGGAAGAACATGCTCAGGATTTCTCAAGCTTAAAGAACCGAAGAAAGAATTCAAGCCGTGACTTGCAATATTGAAGGTTTCTATGTGGTGCTGTGGGTTAATGTGCTGGACTACAAAGTCAACTTGAGCCACAAGGTTGGCAGTTAAAGCTTACCAGCCACTCGTTGGAAACCCTACACAGGGTTGCTATGAGTCAGAACTGACTCGATGGCATTTAACAACAACAACATGGACAAAATATTGAATAATGAAGAAAGCATCAAAAGGAATTGGTCAAAGTTCAACCATTTCAAGAGAATGAATATGATCAAGAACCAATGGTACCGAAGGAAGATATCCCAACTGCACTGAAGACATTGGCGAGAAACAAGGTGTTGACAGAGTTGTTGGTTCTGAAACACAGTGATCCTGTATAAGGTTTTCCTAGAGGCACTGTGGGTTTCAACTGCCAACCCTGTGGTTACCAGTCCAGTGCTTATCCTACTGTATACATGTGTGTGTGTATATATACATACATGTATCTATTTCTATATGTGTATGTACATGTATATAAGTGAGTGTATATTTAATTTTTAGATTGAAATATAAATTTTCTCCTGTACCCTCTCCCCAACTAAAATGTACGATTCAAAAGGGCAGGGACTTAGTTTTGTTCTTTTCAGATGCACAACCAGTTGCCATCAAGTCAATTAGGATTCTTGGTGACACTTTGTGTGTCAGAGTAGAATTGCGCTGAATTTTCACAAGCAGATCGCCATACCTTTCCTTTGAGTTGCCTCTGGTGGTTGGTGGTTGTTCTGTGCCATGGATTCGGTTCTGACTAATAGCAACCCTGTATAAAGTTTCCAAGGCTGTGAATTTTTATTGAAGCAGAAAGTCTCATATTTTCCCTGCGGAACAGTTGGTAGTTCTGAGCTGCTGACTTGTAACCACTACACTACCCAAACCTCAGTTAGTAGCCAAGCACATAAAACATTTACACCACCTGGGAACACTGTTGGACACATCTTGTTGTTAGGTGCCATTCAGTTGTGTCTGACTCATAGTGACCTTATGTACAGAATGAAACACTGCCCAGTCTAACGCCATCCTCACAATCGCTGTTAAATTTGAGCCCCATTGCCGCTGCCAGTGGGCCAATCCACCTCACTGGGGGGCTTCCTCTTTTTCTTTGACCCTCCACTTTACCAAGCATGATGTCCTTCTCCAAGGACTGGTTCCTGCTGATAATATGTCCAAAGTATGAGTACTTCTTCCAACACAGATTTGTTTATTCTTCTTGAAGTCCTGAGTACTTTTTTTTTTTTGGTTATTTTTTTAAAGTTTTTACTGTGAATTGAGTGAGTTTACAGGGCAGATCATCAGTTTTACATTCAACAAATCGTATGTTTTTTTTTTTTTTCATTACAATAGTTATAATCCCCCCCATGTACCATCAGTTAACAGTATTTCTCTCTATTAATTTTAGCTCTTTAAAAAAAAAAACAACACACTCAGGCATATATAATAATTTAAACCATCAAAGGGCGCATTCTGCAAGTCTACCTACAGGCCACCAGCTCTCAGTCCCTATCTTTCCATATCAGAAAGGTGTTTACCTGTGCTTTATTGACT
>NW_006408563.1:2145075-2145969 GCF_000296735.1 Chrysochloris asiatica | reverse complement strand
TGATCATTTCACAATCTCTACTGTTATGACCCTTGTCGAAATCACCATCATATTTTACCTGGATTATTGCAATGAACTCGTAGCTGCCCTCCCTGCCTCTAGCCTAGATGCTCTCCAGTCTCTTCTCTACTGAGCAACCAGAATGAATTTCTGACAACCTCTCTAACCTCATCTCCTACCACTGTCCCTATAAAACATACTTCTCATATCACACTTATTCCAAAGCCTTTGAATCCCCCCACCCACACGCACAATTTCAAATGTATGCTCACAATTTACTCTTACGTCTATCTTCAAATATCTCCCCATTGAAAAGGACTTCTCTTAGCAAGTGTCCTATATACAATAGCTCTTCCATACTTTTTCTTGATGATCTTTTGTGTTTTCTTATCACACATGTAACATATGACACATATGTTCCTCCCGCCTTGGGCTTCAGAGTGATAGATTGACTCTCATTATTAACTCAGTTTATTTGATTAACTAGTATATATTTTGATACATATGTTTAAACTTAATAAAACTCAGAAACAAGAAGCCCACATGCACACATATGGATACATATGGAGTCCTGGTGCAGCACTATATGATAAGCACTAGATCACAAGATTGGTTTGAACCGAAAGGTTGATAGTTCAAATCCAGCAGTTGCTCCTTGGAAACCCTAAACATGGTCACTATTAGTTGGAACTGACTCAATGGCACTAACACACACACACACATATATATGTATATGTACATATAAGGCGCTCTGGTGGTGTAGTGGTTATGAATCGGGCTGCAAACCGCAAGGTCAGCTGTTCAAAACTACCAGTTGTTCCATGGGAGAAAGATGAGGCTTTCTGCTCCCATAAAGATTTACAGCCTCAGAAACCCTGTACAGGGTTGCTATGA
>NW_006408563.1:2088213-2142520 GCF_000296735.1 Chrysochloris asiatica | reverse complement strand
GTGCAACAGGGTTGTATTCTTTCACCATACTTATTCAACCTGTATGCTGAGCAAATAATCCAAGAAGCTGGGTTCTATAAAGAAAAATATAGCTTCAGGAAAACATGAAGAAAAACTCATTAACATATTGCAATATGCAGATGATACAACCTTGTTTGCTGAAAGTGAAGAGGACTTAAAACATTTACTGATGAAGCTCAAAGAGCACAACCTTCGGTATGGATTGCATCTCAATGTAAAGAAGACAAAAATCCTCACTGCTGGACCAATGAGCAACATTCTTATCAACAGAAAAAAATTGAAGTTGTCAAGGACTTCTTGCAACTACCAACACTCATGGAAGCAGCAGCCAAGAAATCAAATGACATATTGCATTAGGCAAATCTGCTGCATAAGACCTTTGAAAAGTGTTAAAGAGCAAAGATGTCAGCTTGAGGACTAAGGTGCGCCTGACCCAAGTCATGGTATTTTCAATAACCTCATATGCATGTGAAAGTTGGACAGTGAATAAGGAAGACCAGAGAAGAATTGATGTTTTTGAGTTACGGTATTAGAGGAGAATATTGAAAGTGCCATGGGCTGCCAAAAGAACCAACAGATTGGTGTTGGAAGAAGTGCAGCCAGAATGCTCCTTGGAGGCCAGGATGGCCAAACTTCGTCTCTCATACTTTGGACATATTGTCAGGAGGGACTGTCGCTGGAGAAGGATATCATGTTTGGTAAGGTGGGGGATCAGAAGATAAAGAGGAAGCCCCCAGCAAGATGAATTGGCAAAGTAACAGCATCAATGGGCTCAAGTGTGGCAACAATTGTGAGGTTGGCTCAGGACCAGGCAATGTTTTGTTCTGTTGTGCATAGGGTTGCTATGTGTCAGTACCGACTCGATGACACCTAACAACAACAGCAACAGAGTCCTCAGCTGCCCCTCTCTCCAGGTCCCCATCTCTGCCTCCATCTCTGGTGTTGCTGCTTCTCAGGATGTTGTTGTTGTGAAGTGCTGTTGAGTTGGTTCCGACCAATAGCGACCCTATATAGGGTTTCCAAGGAGAGCTTGTGAGCTTGAACCACAAACCTTGAAGTTCAAATGACTTTGCAGTCTGGTGCATCAACCCACAGCACCACACCAAGACTTCTCTTGTACTCTTCTCCTAGGGTACTTTTAATATTCTTCTCTAACATCATAACTCAAATGCATCAATTCTTCTATGGTCTTCCTTATTTATTGTCCAATGTGGCTGATGCATAAGCACTTGAATATAAGTACTGTATGAATTAGAATAGACTAGATGTCAACTTGTACTGGTATACTTATGTATTTATCCTTTCACAGGTAACATAGCTATCAACATGTCTAAAACCAGATTTAAATTCTCACATCCCTCTGTTCTGTCTCCTCTGTCTACACTTCCTTTCCTTAGCTTGTTTTCCAGAAGAGGGAACTGCTGAAATGTTCCCTTCCACCTTCTTCTTTGTCCCAGGAAGGACACTGACATAGCTTCTTTATCTTTTTCAGGAAGTCAGGAGTCACCTCCTCTAAGACTCCTCTCTGCCCCTGCTTTTCCCCTCACCAGCCTCAGAGTCCTCCCATATCAATTTCTATCTTTGAATTCACAGTATGTTAAAATGCCCTGCTTCTCTGATGATCTTTCAAAGACTGTGAGCAACTTGAAGATTGGAGCTGTATTAGGAAGGAAGCAAGTTCAAGACCTTACCTGTATGATCTTTCCTCACACCCATTGGGGTAAATAGAAGCAGGTCTTAGTATGCCCAGTTCACAGACAGAAAAACTGAAGTACACCCCACTCTGTTTCAGAGCTGGAAGAAAAGCCCAGAACCTCATCAGGACTCCTCTTTTCTATCACCTGGGGAGGGTGTTTGCTCTCCATGGTTCAATAAACCTTGCTACAAGCCTGGGTGCCTCCCTGTGCCCCTCTGGAAGGTAACCATGGATACTATAGAGCTGGAACAAAGCTTTTAGTTAATGGAGACTACAAGTGGTTTTCAGGATGCCTAGAATGCTTGGAGCTAGGAGGAAAACCTGGAAATACTTGCAAAGGAGGGACGTTGACTGAGGACCCTGAGCTGGGTGTGTGTTCAATTACAGTGGACACCAATGTTCAGCAGATCTCCCCTCCCTGCTTCACATAACCTGAATCCAGGACGAGGATATTAACTAGGAGCTCTGGTAGTGTAGAGGTTATAAATCGTGCTGCTAACCTAAAGGTCAACAGTTAGAAACCTCCAACTATTCCAAAGGCGAAAGATGAGGCTTTTTGCTTCCGTAAAGATTTACAACCTCAGAAGCCCTATGCAGGCTAACTATGAGTCGGAACCAACTCCGCAGCACACTACCACCACTACCACCAGGGTATTAAGAGAAGGAGCCTTGGTAGCATAGTGGATTAAGAGATGGGCTTTTTAAAACCACAAGGTCAGCAGCTCGAATCTACGAGACGCTCTAGGGGAAGACGAGGAGGCTTTTTGCTCCAGTGAAGATTTACAGTCTCGGAAACCCCTATACAGTTCACTATGAACTGAAACAGACTTGATGGCACACAACCACCACCACCAGGATATTAACCAGCTGTGAAGATACTATCAAGAAAACCCCAGCTGCTACCTCTCTCTAGAAAACCGTGATCCCCGCTGCGAAGTCTGAAGTGTCAGGCTAACTAAAGGATGCCACTAACTCCCCACAGCTCCTGAGGTAACCCAGGTCCCAGAGCTGCTATAAAGGCGACTGGCCCCAGTCAGAGGAAGTTTCCAGCAGCTCCCAGTTCCTACCTATACCCTCGCTGAAGGGTGCAGTTTCCAGCAGCTCCCAGTTCCGACTTATACCCTCGCTGAAGGGTGCTGAAAAGTTTATAACCAAAACTCTTTGGGAAGCACCTCATTTACCTGGGGATTGCTGGGAGAACCCCCATTCCCCTCCTCCCACCTCTACAGTCCTGGGTCTTCTGTCACATTTCTTTATTCTCAGACATGCCTCGGGAGCAGGGACTGAGGAGCCCCCCTCGCTCCTAGCTCCTCGCGGGGCTGGATCCCAAGTTTGCAGCTGCGGGGCAGTGCCCCACCAGCGGTAGAACGGGGAAACCCAACCACAAAAAGACTCAATTCCGTTGGGTGGAGGAAGGGTTGCTGTGTGTCAGGGTGTGTGGGGTCCTCTGAGCTGAAATCCTCTATGAAGGAAAGGAAAAGGAGGGGAGCAGGAGATGGATTTGGGGGGCGCGGGTGGCTGCAGTTTCCCAGAGCTTTGACGTAAACTTGAAGAGGCTCTGAACACACCCACTGCTTAAGAAGAGGCAGTGGAGCCGTCAGGACTGGGAGCTGGGGACCGTCACACGCTCAGGAAGCAGCCTGGGCATTTCCTCTAGAGGAACCCCGAGAGGGCTGGGCAGGTAAGTAAGAGGGGTGGGGACGCCCTTTCTGCGCGCTGGGAACAGAGTCTAGGAGTAAGGAAGTCAGTGATGCAAAAGGACAGAGCGAGTCCCAGGCAGCTCCTTTTGGAGATGGGTGAGACTGCGGGACCAGGTGCTGGTACAAGATGCGTCCAGAACAGCGTGGGGACGTAGCGGGGCGCACGGAGGATCGCGGGACGGGGGAACTTAGAGACATCCCTCTGCAGCTTCGGGAAAGACTGTCTTAAGAGGAGCAAGCCTTAAGGAGCCAATACGAGAGCTGTGGAGCTAGCAGGCAGGAACCAGAGGAATCCCGGAGAGCGCCAACTTCAGCACCACAGACAGCGCCCCGCCCTCTGCCTTCTGCCTAGCTTAGCGTTCATGGCTTAAAGTTGAACACCAAAGAAAAATTAACCTTGTAGTCTTTTGACTTTCATATTTTAGTTCAAAAGAGGATACATTGTATATAATTTTGTTCTGATAGAGATCATATATCAATTAGTTGAAAGACAGAGGAAATATTTTAGAATTATCTTGTATCTCAAACATGCCCCTTCAAAATGGGAACATACATATTCAAAGACAGAGTTCTTGAAATCCCGATTTAACGGATCCTCAATACGTCCTGATGCTGTGAAAAGAAAGGATGCGATATAATGGTGTTGACACTGAATGTTTCCATGTAGAAGTATTCCTTTGCGTATTCCCACGAGCTGTGATTTGTGTGCTTTGATGGTAATATTAGTGATGTCTTCAAGGCTTGAAAATATAAAATGGAAAGTAAGATCTATTTGTTCCTCCTCTATTTTTAGATTGGTAAGAATTGTTTAAATATAGTAGACATTTATATAGTCTGTGAGAAGTTGGATAAGCTTTTTCCTGGGGAAAATAAGGTTACTATTAATTTAAAGACATTGTTTCGCATTGCACTTTCCAAAGTGGTTTGTAGATGCCTTGACTTTATTGCAATAGTCATTGAGAGTCAGAAAATTGAACTGGTGGTAAATAACTCCTGGTGTGACATACTTTTGCTAAGCACTGGACTGTGAACCACAAGATTGACAGTTCAAACCCACCAACTGCTCCTTGGAAACCTTGTACATGATCTTTATGAGTCAGAATTGACTCGGCAGCACTTAACAACAACAATTTTCTTTAAAATCCTTGAGATTTATGGTAAGAACAGAGAAATGAGAAAGTAGACTCTGGATGAAAGTTACATCAGAATGGCAGACTATTTTTAGGTGTTTGCAAAGTTCTTGCTGATTATGCTCTAAGAAGTTGAATGTCTGTGCCTCAGTTCCAACATGTCTAGGAAAGGCATGTTTACTTATTCATCTCACAAAGGAGCACATCTTAGAAATATGTATTTTTCAGTCTGTTTCTAAAAAGAATTGTTGTTGTTGTTAAGTGCTGTCACATGGGTTCTAACTCATAGTGATTCTGTTTAGGGTTTCTGAGGAGTGGCTGGTGAAGTTACCTTGGGTTGACACTCCAGTGCTTATCCTACAGCACCACACCAGGACTCCACTAAATAGAATGTTGCATGTGACATGGAAAGTGGGAATAGACTTTTCTCACTTTAGAGACTGGTGGGTTTCCTTTGCTGGTACCAAGGTTCTTAAAAGACAATTTTTTTTTTTTTTTCTGTATGGAATGGAGTAAATCCAGGAATTCATAGGAGATATTTCCATTCTGTGTAGTTTCAGTGCCATGGCTGATTTGGGGAGCAGAGGAAGAATTCACCGACCCCTGAACCTCACCTGTTCTCTGCTCATTGTGGGAATATGCTGTGTGTCTCCTTTCTTCTGTCACAGCCAGACAGACCTGCTGGCTCTTAACCAAGCTGATCCTCAGTGCTGGGAATCATCTTCAATGCTCCTCTTGGAAATGCGGAAGCCTCGCATTTCCAACACTGTTTCAGGCTTCTGGGATTTTATGATCTACCTGAAGTCATCTGAGAACTTGAAGCATGGGGCATTGTTTTGGGATTTGGCCCAGCTCTTTTGGGACATCTATGTGGACTGCGTTCTCTCCAGGAACCATGGCTTAGGAAGGAGGCAATTGGTTGGAGAGGAAGAAAGAATCCCAGGGCCCACAAGGAATAAACAAGGTGGTCAACCTCACGTCCTTTGTCCTTTTGAAAGTGTCAGTCAAGTATGAATGTACTGAAATGTAATAAAGAGGGAAAGGGGAATCCATTGCTTCATATATACCTCTCAAGAGGTGAATCTCCAGAGCATACAGTGATAGGAAGGTAGACAGCATTTCTTCTTTTTATTCCATGATTTTATCAGTATATTGCCCTCATCTTCACTCTTCATGTGAACAGCAGCCAGGGAGAGCCTGAAAGACAAGTAACAAAAAACGTGATTCCCAAAATACATCATAAAAGCAAAAAGGTGGTGGTTGTGTGCCCTTAAGTCAATTCTGAGTCACAGTGACCCAGTATAGGATTTCCAAGGCTGTAAATTTTCATGGAAACAGAAAACCTCTTCTTTCTCCAATGGAGTTGCTGGTGGATTCAAACTGCTGATTCTGTGGTTAGCAGGCCAATGCATAACCAACTATGCTACCAGGACTCCATAAAAGTGTAATAGAATACCCTCAAATTAACACTTCTTTATACATTAGTCTAAACATTGACAGCACCTGACAGTTCATTTGCTATAAGATTGGGAAGATTTGTGAATGCTACCTTGGGGAGTAACCACAACACACAATTTCTTGTCTTTTTAAACTGAAAAAAAAAGACAAAACAAAAATATTGCTTTCATGTAAATGGAGGAGGCACTACTTGAGAGGTACTTAGTTAGTTAAATAAAGCATGAAAAACAACTAGCATGCAAATTCGTTCCCTGTTGCTTTTTGCACAAATATCAAATAGTTAATTGACTTCCAGCTAATTAAGTAATTAATTGTTTTGTAAGTAAGAACTTCCTATTAATTTAGAGAGTTTTACTGAAGTATATATTACATTCCCATATAGTCTTATCCGGAGCACTTCGGGCTGTGAACCTTAAGGTCAGCGGTTCGAAACTACCAGGTGCTCCGCGGGAGAAAGATGAGGCTTTCTACTCCCGTAAAGATTTACACCCTCGGAAACCCTATACAGGGTCGCTATGGGTCGGAACCGACTCGATGGCACATAACAACAACAACAACAAAAGAAATATGAGACATGGAAGGTGGGATAAAACTTTTCTCACTTTAGAGACTGGTGGGTTTCCTTTGCTGGTACCAAGAAAACTCCTTCATAGAACTGAAGTAAGGGTGAGTGAGTACCTGACTGTGAGTGAGAAAAGAGATTCCTTAGCCCTATTCAGATTGCTTTCGTTTCTTTTCAAGTATTATTTCAACTAACAAGTTTCCAAACCTTGTAATAAGGGCTGAATAGGTGGCGGTAACTCAGGATTATTTATATATTGGACGAAAACTGGGGTACGACTAACTTTGCATTTGCACATTTTGTTATGAGAGTTGTAATGTATTAATATAATATCTCTATTAAAATAGCAATAGACAGTAATAGTTTTAGCTAAGCACTTTTCTAAGATATTATCCCTAAAGCTGGTTGTCATCAAGTTAATTCTAACTCATTGTAACCCCATGAAACTTTACATATTTAGTTTGTTTTAATCTCAGTAATTTAAAAATATATAACATAATTTGCTAATCAAACCCCCAGAAAACCCATTGTCTTTATTTAGTCGATAAATTTATTTTGGCAAATACTGTATTTTTATGAAAATAACTCGCACCTTCCATATTACATTTGTCAACTGCTCCCTCCTGCTGGGAGGCATTTTCACAAATTATTTTTTACATGTTGCTATAAAAAATTAGCACAGTGTGTTTACAAATATACTTTCCAAGGGGAAAGAGTGTTTAGCAAACAAATGCAAAAGGTGTCTGCTATTTTCATTAAGATGTTGTATTATTGTAACTTAGAACACTTTTTTAGTGGAAATGTTCTTTCAACAGTTTTAGTTACTAAAGTAGAAAAATAAAATGGGTGTTTTAAATGTTGTCCACAAATATTTAAAGTATTTTTCTAATGGAGCCTGCTCAGTTGTCAGTCTCAGTAAGAACCCTATGTTTTATTCACCTGCACTGGTAAGGATAATCAGTAGGACCCTTTCTTTCATCATTTCCCATTGTATCCAAATCACTGTATACTCATTTAAATGACTATAAGGAATGTGTATAGGAGAAATAAAAATAATATTTGTATTCAGCTGAACATAAACATAAAATTGTAATTACATTGGTCTATCGCTTAAAGTTACATACACCTTTCTTTAAAACAGCTTTCAATTTGCTTGCCTGTAGTAATGCTATCAGAATAGTCTGAGGCTAGATGTAGTTTTTGAAGCAAATTGCAGCAGGGCATTTCTGTCTTCATTTTTTTTTTTTTAAGTTTTTATTGTGAATTGAGTGAAAGTTTACAGAGCAGATCATCAGTTTTACATTCAACAAGTCATACACCTTGTTTCATTACAATGATTATAATCTCTTCCATGTACCTTCACTTAACAGTATTTCTCTCTATTCATTTTAGCTCTTTTTTTAAAAAATAAAACATTCAGGTATATATAATAATGTACACCACCAAAGGGTACATTCTGCAAGTCTGCCTCCTGGTTGCCTGCTCTCAATTTCTCTCTTCCCATGAATCTGGAGTCCTCAGATGCTCCATCTCTCCATGTCCCCATCTTTGCCTCCATCTCTGGTGTTGCTGCTTCTCTGGATAAGGTCTCACATTCCGCTTGTGCTCTTCTCTCTTGATGGTCCTAAGGCCTTCTGTTTCTGGACTGTAAGATTAACTATTCTCTCATTTTTGTTACAAAACATCTACCTTTACAATTATGACAGATGCAATTAGTCATGATAACAATTACTATTGAATCATAGGAATCTTATCTCCATCTCTTTTTTCCAGACCCATCTAGACAAGATGAAAACTATTCAGTGGGTACTCTGTCTTCCCCCCCACACTCTTAAACTAAACTTTCTCTTGAAATCTTGTAAGCCAGTCACTTCAAGCCTTTATCACCCCTTCATTTTAGGTTGTTGTTGTTAAATGCTATAGAGTTGGTTCCAACCCATAGCAACCCTGTATAAGATAGGATGTCCGAAGAGCAGCTGGTGGGCTTGAACCACCGACCTTGAAGTTCAAATGGCTTTGCAGTCTGGCGCATTAATGCACAGCGCCACACCAGTAGCCAATGTCTAAGTTGCCTGTCACTATCTACCCTGTATACAGAGGGGATAGCATTGATATGAAGCATTGATATTGATATAGCATTGATGTGAAGACTCCTTTCCTCTCTGTTGGTATTTTGAGCTACTGGTAGTGTAGTGGTTATGAATCGGGCTGCGAACTGCAAGGTCAGCAGTTCGAAACTACCAGCTGTTCCGTGGGAGAAAGATAAGGCTTTCTGCTCCCGTAAAGATTTACAGCCTCGGAAACCCTGTACAGGGTCACTATGAGTTGGAACTGACTCCACGGCACACAACAACAATGTCCATGAGTATAGGTCAAGTTCATCAAATTGTAGTAATTTACTCCCATTTCCTTTATTAAGTTTTTGTTTTTTTTTTAATCTTCCTCTAGTCGATTTCTGATTATCAAGCCATCGAGGTTAGGTCAAATGGATACTATCTATAAGTTTGGAGGTTCTTATATATCTCCCCTCACTTCATATCAGCTGGATGCTTCACATTTCTGTCTTCTTTTTTTTGAAAAATAAAAAGGTAGTAGCTTAAACTTCAGCTTTGGAAGGTCCTTCCTTCTTCTTATTACAGAGTTACCATTGGCTTATCTGGTCTATAAAGTTTTGCTGGAGATGCTATGCAAGAAGCAGGAGTGAATATTTCAATTTATTGAAGTTATTTTACATTTGATGCAAAATATTGTTTGCATACCAGGAAACAAGACTTTCCATTTAGATTGTATAATCATAGTCAAAGAAGGTCTTGGGTCAAGGAGATACAATGTCCAAAAGTTAAATAGTTACAGGAACATCAAGATTTCATCTCAAGAGGCTTGATTAAGTCTCTAGTGGCTCAGCTGGGCTCTGGATGTACCTGCATGTATCTTCTGCTGTGTTTGCTTTTGTTCCTGGGGGATAAATATGATGCCAGGTTGGGGTGGAAGTAGGGGTGAAGAGATGCTTGTCTCTACAGTTTTCAGCAAAATTGCATCATCAGGGAAGAACAGGTGAATTAAAAGTTTCTACAAAATATCCAAAAAGGTTCTTGCTGTTTTTGATGTATTCAAATAGAAGTCTAAGTACACTTGAAAAATCTTGCTATGAATCATGCTTTGTTAAAAACATATAATCCTTATATAATTTTATATGTTGTTGTTGTTGTTAGGTGCCATCAAGATGGTACCGACTCATAGCGACCTTATGCACAACAGAACGAAACACTTCCTGATCCTGGACCCACCTCACTATTGTTGCCACGCTTGAATCCATTGATGCTGCCACTTGGCCAATCCATCTTGTTGGGGGTCTTCCTCTTTTACTCTGACCTTCCACCTTACCAAACATGAAATCCTTCCCTAACGACTGGTCTCGCCTGACAATATGTCTGAAGTATGTGAGATGAAGTTTGGCCATCTTGGCCTCCAAGGAGCACTCTGGCTGCACTTCTTCCAAAATGGATCTATTGGTTCTTTTGGCAGCCCATGGCACTTTCAATATTCTCCTCCAAAACCATAACTCAAAAGCATCAATTCTTCTACGGTCTTCCTTATTCAATGTCTAGCTTTCGCATGCGTATGAGGTTATTGAAAATACCATGGCTTGGGTTAGGCACACCTTAGTCCTTAAGCTGACATCTTTGCTCTTCAACATTTTTAAAAGGTCTTGTGCAGCAGATTTGCCTAATACAATATGTTGTTTGATTTCTTGACTGCTGGTTCCATGAGTGTTGATAGCTGATCCAAGAAGAATGAAGTCCTTGACAAATTCATCATAGTTGTTAATATTTGGTCAGCCAATGTGAAAACCAAAGATATCAAAAAGCTATGTAACCTTGGGCAACTTAATTTATTTAGCCTTTAGCTTCTTCATCTTAAAAGGAGGGGAATGAGCTCTGGTAGCGTAGTGGTTACGAATTGGGCTGAGAACCGCAAGGTCAGCCTCGGAAACCCTGTTCAGGGTCGCTATGGGTTGGAACTGACTCCACGGCACTTAACAACAACAAATGTTACTTCAGGTTCTCTGTTCTAATTTCTGTAGTTCTATTTAAAAATATACAAAGAACACATAGTTAACTATAAAAAGAATCGGGAAGAGCTTACTCCAAGAACAGCTGACTATGCTGCCTCATGCTTTGGATACTATGGCTGTTTATAAGAATAATGAGCAAGAACAGAGGAGGTTCAGATATGAAAATGCTTCAAATTAACTGAAAAGACTTAAAAACCATTGCGATTTAGTTTGTTGTTGTTGTTAAGTGCTGTCGAGTTAATTCCAACCCATAGTGACCCTAAGTAGGGTTTTCGAGAAGTGATTGACAAGCTTGAACCACTGATCTTGCAGTTCAAACCAACTTTGCAGTCCTGCACATTAACCCATGGCACTACACCAGGCTTCCTAGTTAGTTTAGATATCAACAATTGTGAGAATGGTGCAAGACCGGGCAACATTTAGTTCTGCTATATGCAAAGTCACCATGAATTGTAACTGACTTGACAGCAACTAACATTTAGTCTAGAAAGACACAGCCTAATACCAGAGTATAGAACTACCTGGCAAAGTATGAAGAGGGTATACACACGATTGGCTACTAAGTCATGATAGATTGTGTCAAGGCAGAAAGAGTGAGGATGAGATTGAGATACAGACAGAGACTGGTTGATTGATAGATTGATTGCTTTAGCAAAGATGAAGTTAATGATAGCTCTCTAATAGAAATGAACAGAATGCAGTTTAATGGGCTAATATAGATGCTCCCATACAAATGAAGACCTTTTGAGGTATAGGCTTGTTTATGTCAGAAATGATGCTGTCTTCCTTCAACAAATCTTGTTCTGCTGCTGAAAAAGACAGAAAAATATTATAGAAAAATGACGAGTCTTGCCTTCCATTATGAGAAAATTTAAATTTAGATTTATAATTTGATGGTGTTTGCAGTTAATGTGAAACTGGCAAGTGTTCTTAGTGTTTATTTTTTAAGCACGAAGCAAAATCGAAGCAACAGTTAAGAAATTAAATGATGTATTAAATTGGGCAATCTGCTACAAAAGACCTCTATAAAGTGTTAAAGCACAAAGATATCACTTTGAGGACTAAGATGCATCTGACCCAAGACATGGTATTTTCAATCATATTTATATGATAGGTAAACAATGAATAAGGAAGACAGAAGAATTGATGAATTTGAGTTATGGTGTTGGCAAAGGACACTGAATATACTATGAGCTTCCAGAAAAATGATCAAATTTCCTTGGAAGAAGTCCAGCTGGGATGCTGCTTGAAGAGAGGATGGCAAGACTTTGTCTCCTGTACATTGAGCATGCTGTCAGGGGGACTCAGTCCTCGGAGAAGGACCTCACACTTGATAAAGTAGAGGGTCACTGAAAAAGAGGGAAGCCCTCAACAAGGTGGATTCACACAGTGGCTGAAGCAATCGTATGGATTGCACAACACTAGACAATATTTTGTTCTGTTGTACATGTTGCCACTATGAGTTAGAACTGAACTGAAGGCACCTAACAACAACAACAACCATGATAGAAAATAACGATTCATAAATATCAGTAATTAAACTCACAGATATTTGATTTCCCACTTTACTTACTCCAGCAATGTTCTTAAGCAACATACTCAGCAATTACCAATCTAGAAATCTAGTCTAAAGAATTACTCAGAGACATAGCCAAAATGCTGTACAAGACTCTTCATCACAGGATTATTTAACAAGTATAATAAATGGATCATTTATTAGTAGTAATTATAGCAATAAAAGCAGTTGCTGTCATTAGTTGTCCTGAAGTCAGTTCTGACTCTTGGTGGCCCCATGTGCTACACAGTAGAATTGCTTCGTAGGTTTTTCTTGTTTGTAATCTTATTGGAAGTGCATCTTCAGGCCTTTTCTTCCATGGTACTGCTGGGTACAGTATTAGTTGTTGCTGTGGTTAAATACTGTCAAGTCTGTTCTTACTAATAGTGACTTTGTATTGGGTTTCTGAAGGAGCTCTGGTAGCATAGTGGTTATGAGTTAAGCTGCTAACCTCAGGATCAGCAGTTCAAAACTACCAGCTGTTCCACAGGAGAAAGATGAGGCTTTCTGCTCCCATAAAGATTTACAGCCTTGGAAACCCTATATAGGGTCGCTATGAGTCAGAACCAACTCCACAGCACATCACCACCACCAGAGGGTTTCTGAGGAGCTGCTGATGGGTTTGAACTGCCAACCTGTGGTTAAAAATCCAGTGCTTATCCTACAATGCCACACCAGAATTCTTTTATTATTGTTGTTAAGTGCCATTGAGTCAGTTCTGACTCATAGCTACGCTGGATAGGGTTTCCAAGGACTGGCTAGTGAATTTGAACCACCGACCTTGCAGTTCAAATGGACCTTGTGGTTCAATGCATTATCCCACAGCACCACACCAGGGCCCCAGAATTCCTATGGTGGTGGTGGTTATGTGCCGTGGAGTCGGTTCCAACTCATAGCAACCCTGTACAGGGTTTCCAAGGCTGTAAATCTTTACGGGAGCAGAAAGCCTCATCCTTCTCCTGTGGGACAGCTGGTAGTTTCCAACTGCTGATCTTGAGATTAGCAGCCTGATTCATAACCGCTACCAGAGCTCCTTCAGAAACCCTTCAGAAACCAGAATTCCTATAGGATACTAATAATTAGTAATAGAAAAAGTTAGAGATAACTTAAATGTACCACAATAGGTGGTGGTAGGGTGGTTGTGTGCTGTGTTATTATTTGTTTAATTTAGATATATAGTTAAATTTCAGAAATTACAAAATTGACATAAACACAAATTGACATACACACTGCTCAGTACATATAACATTATTTTGAAAAAAGAGTCACCGATGCAACCAACTCTCTTTTTAATACAATTAGTATTTATCACATTGAAAACCATTTTGTGATCTAATGATTACTTCCGCTTTTCTCCTTTCAGGTGTATATTCGCAGCTTCTAAGAGCACCTTTTCTAAAGAAGAAAGAGTTGGCTGAAGATCTGATAAGCATGTATATGCTCAGGAGTGCATCTAAGTTCATTGGAAAAGTGACCAGCGATCTGAGAATAAAGAGGAAATAATTCTAACTCATGCCTTGGAATAAAAAATAATATGTATCTATATACACATTTCTTTTTTTCCTTGACAACTAATCATTCATTTTAAATGGTGGGGATGTCCACAGAAATACTAAGCCAAATTTCTCAGCTTCCTTATGTAAAAGCTTCATTCATTTATACTTCTAGCATGTTCCTTCAAATGGTGACATTTCTGCCAGATCTTCTTACAGTTTAAAAGAGTGACAGTAGCTTGAGATTGGAGGACTCTAACTCTTTAAATTGTCTTTGATATTTTGTTTTGGGTTGCTTGGCATTGTTTAATGAGCTGGAGTGCTATACATTGAGCTTGCACACACTGCATGACTTCTAAGTCATTCTAACCATGGGGTTGCTTAGGCACCGGCATACAAGGGACTATATTTATTAATTACCAGTTGCTATCAGTCTGTGATCCCTGAGTTTTGTTTGAAAGAGTATTTGAAACACTGAATGGAGCAAAAAGCAAAACACTAAAAATGCCAATAAAGCCGTCTTCTAATGGAAGCAAGATGCATAAAAGCTCTGGACTTCAAGTAACGTTATTTTCCACTGGAGTCTCCTTATTTCTATTGGATGCTATCATTAATGGTAATCCAGAATCTAATAAAATAGTGGCATGTGTAAACTTAGTTCCCAATTAGGATATTTGCTATTTTGTTAAATAAGTGGCTATACTTTGCACTGAACAGAAAAATAACCCTAAAGTGAAACATTTTAAGAAAAAGGATTTCCTTTGAAAAGTGACTAGGTCTGAATGAGATTCATAGCAGGAAAGTCCAATTAGCAAATTTATTTGAGTCCCAGACACAATGTTATTTTTATTTGTTTGAGCATGGACCAGCAACTTGCAATGTGCCTAAGGGGCTGTGAGACTGAGGATGAAGGCTGGCCACTCCATCATTGTGATATAGGACTTTGTTCAGGGCTTACTGACTGAGGCTGGTCACTGGCCTGTGGCAGGACCAGTAAGTTACTCCGTGCCCTACAGTGATGGGTAGGGGCTTTTCTGGCTCTAGCAGATAAAGATGACTCACTGCCAGTGTCCCAGACCTCTAAGATGCACAGGCTACAGCAGCAAAAACAATCCTCTACCCAGGAAGAGACTAACACCCAGGCAACAACCCTAAAGGGAAAGATGGCAGACCAGGTGGCCACAGCAGACCACCTATCAGGTGTGTGAGGCCTTCTATCTCCTTCTTCAGGTGGCCTCATCAATGAGTGATGTTCTAGTCTGCTTTGCAGGCACACCACTCAGGTTTCACGACAACACATGTCATGAGCATCTGTCATAGAGACTCTCATTCTGGAGGACTGACTACCTTCTTCATCTTGGGAGGGTGGGCAGTTAATAGACACATGCTTTCCCTGCTATCTGTCATTCAAGGCCTGTGTAGTAATACTGGTCCGAGCTTCAATTTTACTCTGACTTCCATAGAGCCAAGGGAAGGAACAAAAACATTGAAAGGGTAATCGTAACAATGGAAAACACTGTGCTTGAGCCCCTGGGGTAATTCAGAAGTTTTGGTATAGGCTCCCTACCAGTTCTGCAGCATAGGGTAACCTCAAAGTGCAGCACCCTAGCCAATCATCTGGCAATCAGGGCCACAAGAAACAGCCATATGTCCAGTGGGGGCCATTAGGAGTGAAGTATGCGTCTGCTGTCATGTGGGGAGGTCACAGTGGTGGCATTTGGCATGGTCACCCATTGGCAGGGGAACACAGCAGTCCAGCCCGCTGTTCAGGGGGAGACTTAGAGAGAGTCTGAGGAAACCCTAGCATTTCACTAGACTCAAAACAAACAGAGGCAGGTTTCCATAGCACACCTGTTGGGACACCAGACAACCTAAATCATCCCAGAGATGGTGAATGCCCTCTCCTGGCTGTAACCAGGAGACTTCATGATTCCTTATCAGGACACAAGTTTCTGTGACAGTCTAGGTCCTGAAAAGGTGAGGTTGTGCCCCCCTCTTCTATTATCCTATACTTAGTCCTAGAAGTTTGACCACTGATCTACCCACCATTACCTAATCAGCTCCAGGCAGAAGTTCCATATTCCAAGAAGAGCAGTTGTCCACAGACCCAGCAGCTACTTTTGTGGTGAACTTACTTGAAACTGTGAGCCCACTTTAGGAAGACATTTGTTGTTATATGCTGTCCAGTTAGTTCCAACTCATAGCAACCCTACGTATCACAGAACGACACACTACCTGGTTCTGAGTAATCTTCACAAATTTATTATTTCAGTCCATTGTTGCAGTCTGTGTCAATTTTCATGAAGGGTCTTACTCTTTTTCACTGACCCTCTACTTTGCTAAGCCTGATGTCCTTTTCAAGGGAATGGTCTTTCCTAACAACATATCCTAAGCTTGGGAGACAAACTCACCATCTCTGCTTCTAAGGAGGATGGCTGCATCTCTTCACCTCCCGTGGACTTTTACATTTTTCCCCTCAGCTTCAACCTGAATTCGTATATGAGCAATTGATGATCTGTTTGTTCCACAGTTGATCTCTGGCCTGGTTTTGCCTGATGATATTGAGTGTCTACATTGTCTCTTTCCACAGATGCTGTCTATTTGATTCACCATCTGGTGAAGTCCTGTGTATGTTGTTGTTGTTATTAGGTGCCATCGAATCAGTACCGACTCATAGCGACCTTATGCACAGCAGAATGAAACTCTGCCTGATCTTATGTATAGTCACCATTATATTGTTGAAAAAAGATATTTGCAACTAAGAAGACGTTGATGTTGCAAATTCTGTTATATGATCCCCAGCACTATTTCTATACCACGGCCATATTTTTCAACTATGGATCATCCTTCTTTGTTTTCAACTCTTTGCATTCCAATCTCTAGTGATTATTAATGCATCTTGACTGCATGTTTAATCGATTTCACACTGAAGAAGATGGTAGAATTCTTTAATTTCTTTATCACTAACTTTATTGGTTGGTGCACAAATTTGAATAATGGTTGTATTCACTGGTCTTCCTTGTAGGCATATAGATATTACTCTATCATACACAGCTTAATACTTCAAGAAAGATTATGAAATGTTCTTTTTGATGATGAATGACTATACCTCTTTGTCATTTCCAGTATAGTAATCCATGTGATTTCTGATTCAAAATGGCCAACATGAGTTCATTTCAGCTCATTAAAGCTTAGGATATCCATCTGTATGTGTTCTTTTAAATTTTTTATTACTTCCAATTTTCCTGGATTCATAATTTGTACATTCCACATTTCATTTATTAATGGATGTTTGCAGCTGTTTTTTCTTTTCTCATTTTGAGTCAGGCCCCACCAGCATATGAAGGTCATGAAAGCTTTGTTCCATTCATGTGATAAAGATCGACTAGTTTGAGGAGGCAGCTCTTCCTCATTTGTGTTTTGAGTGCCTTCCGTTTGGAGAGACTCATCTTCTGGCACTATATCAGAAAATATTTCATGTTATTCATAAGGTTTTCAGAGGCAGTTGTTTGAACATAACATGGGAACACTGAATGGTTTAAAATTAAGAAAGGTGTGCAACAGGGTTGTATTCTTTCACCATACTTATTCAAACTGTACACTGAGCAAATAATCTGAGAAGCTGGGTTATATGGAAAAAGATGTTGCATCAGGTTTGGAGGAAGACTCATTAACAATCTGTGATATGCAGATGATACAACCTTGCTTGCTGAAAGTGAAGAAGGCTTAAAATACTTACTGATGAAGATCAAAGAGCACAGTTTTCAGTATGGATTGCATCTCAATGTAAGGGAAACAAAATCCTCACCACTGGACCAATAAACAACATTCTTATCAATGGAGAAAAGATTGAAGTTGTCAAGGACTTCATTCTTCTTGGATCAATTATCAATACTCATGGAAACAGCAATCAAGAAATCAAATGACGTATTGCATTAGGCAAATCTGTTGCACAAGACCTTTTTAAAGTGTTTAAGAGCAAAGATGTCAGCTTGAGGACTAAAGTGCGCCTGTCCCAAGCTATGGTATTTTCAATAACCTCATATGCATGCAAAAGTTGGATGGTGAATAAGGAAGACGGTAGAAGAATTGATGCTTTTGTGTTATAGTATTGGAGGAGAGTATTGAAAGTGCCATGGGCTGCCAAAAGAACCAACACATCTGTTTTGGAAGAGGTGCAGCCAGAGTGCTCCTTGGAGGCCAAGATGGCCAAACTTTGTCTCTCATACTTTGGACATATTGTCAGGAGGGACCAGTCACTGGAGAAGGATATCATGTTTGGTAAAGTGGAGGGTCAGAGAAGAAGAGAAAGACCCCCAGTGAGATGGATTGGCCAAGTGGCAACATCAATGGGCTCAAGCATGGCAACAATAGTGAGGTTGGCCCAGGATCAAGCAGTGTTTCGTTCTGCTGTGCATAAGGTCGCTATGAGTTGGTACCGACTCAATAGCACCTAACAACAACAATCCCTCAGAAGCCTAATATTTTTTTCTAGCCTGTCTCAGTTTGGAAACTCTGCTGAAAAATGTCTACCATGGGTGACCCTGATAGTATTTGAAATATTGCTGGCATAGCTTCCAGTGTCATACACAAAGTGCAAGTCACCACAACATGACAAACTGACAGATGAGTGGTGGCTTAAAGGGAAGAAAACAGGGTAGGACATACCTACAGTTGGAAAGACTGATTTCAGTAGGTACCAAGAGGGGTAAAACTTTCCCTTCTATTAGGATCACACTAGTGGTTTCTCTTGAGCTGCTATAGTCATTTTCCTTGACTGAGTGACCCAGGGAGGTCTCCTGAGTGTTTGAGAGTAAAATCTCCCATTTAGTTGTATACCAAAAAGGGAGGCCCACTTTGGTCCCTCACGTTATGGGCATTGTCCCAGTCTAGGTAAAAAATGATTGTTGAAGTCCTTTATGCAGCAAGATGGGTTTCCACATTCAGCTGGCTAGTTCTTCTACCTGGAGGGATGAAGTAACCTATCCATCACCATGGGATAGGTCCATTTCACAGCACCAGGTCCTGAGGGCAGACATAACAATCTGAGCAGACAACCTTCTGGAGCCTGTGATGTCACTCATATTGTAGTTGGACTTATGGTGTAGTTGCTTAGGGTTCCAAGTCCCCCTTCTCTGATGAGAGATCAATTTATTAGCCTCAGAGCTCAGGTAGCATATTAGTCCATCCCAACAGGAAAGCTTTACTGATATACCTACCAGTCCATCACTGGCTGTGTTCCCTCCTGTAATTGTCCATCATAGTGGAGCAGAAGATTCGGGAATTGGTGTGAGCACACAGGACAAGTGTGCACAGCTGTCATTCAATTACTATACTTTATTGCTGTACGCATCGGGCTCTTTTTTAGTAAGCATGGCACTGTGGTGTCTGCTTTCCTGGAGAATCCAGTGGCTAGCTTCCCCTTCTGGATGCACCATTCTGACTTGCATTATAGCATGTGCTTCTTGGTTCCCTGGTGGGGAAAGGGTGAATGGGTTGCTGCATACACAACATTAGGTCAGTGTCTGAGGTTTAGAAACCATCCCAGATGTCCTACTACAGGGCTTTCTCCACAGGACCTTTCCCGTTATCTTACACTACTCCTTATGCCTTAGTTCCCTACCCCTAGAGCCACAAAGTTAACCCACACACTACCACCAGCTGTCTGTACAGAAGGTTAAGGGCCAGGGCTTATGGGTGACAATCATCTAATTTGGCCTGTTGATTGTTTTCTTCTGAGCCAGTTTCTCATACCTCAGCTAGAACCATCTGTGTTCAAGGCATCTGTTGTAAACAGACTTTCCTTTCTCTTAGCAGAGGGGAGGTGGCTTCAGCAGCACATTAGTCTCAGCTGGAGTCATCTTGACATGTAGCCCTTCCTGTATTGTACCCAGTGTTTTCACTTGCGCAACCAACACTGTCACTTTCTCAAAAGCTTGCTGCTCTTCTTTGCTCCAGTGCCAAGAGGCATTCTTTATTACCAATCATTAGAGTGGTCCCAAAGGCGATCTGGTAGCGTAGTGGTTAAGAATTGGGCTGCTAACCTCAAGGTCAGCAGTTCAAAACTACCAGCTGTCCCATGGGTGAAAGATGAGGCTATCTGCTCCCAAAAAGCTTACAGCCTCAGAAACCCTGTGCAGGGTCACTATGAGTCAGAACCAATTCCACGGCACATAAGCAATCAACAAAGTGGTCTCAAGCACTGGACCAAGAGGGTATGAATACTCTCTAACACCTCACAAGATCTACAACTATTTGCATTTCTTTGGCATCCTAAGGATGGGGTAATCTTGGAACTTACTATGTCTTCAGGTGACACATGGGTCTTATCCAACTAGACAACCCCTAAGAATTTTACCAACATTCCATATCCTTGCAACTTTTGGGGGTTCATGGCTCATTTTCTCCCCTGTGAATGGGTGGTTAGAACATATAGACAATCTGGTAACAGAGAGCATCTTCAGCCATTCAATTAACAACATGGTGTCATCCATGTCATGAAACCAACAGAGTAGTGGGTAAAGAAAACAGAATCAGGTTCCTAACAACCATGCCATGCCTCACCTGAGGGTTTCTAAGAGGGACATTTTGTTTGGGAGTTCTTTCACTATTCTTAATTACAGGTGGAATTTTCCCATAGAGAGTCCATCCCTAGAATGTCAATTGCCAAAGGAGGGGAGGGGGTGTGGCCTTGAAACTGATCAGGGTTTCCAAAGATTAGGATGCACACTGCTTCTATATTAATCAGAGCTAGTCTGCTGCTTGCTTGTCTTTTAGGCAACTTAGGTCCCTACCCCTAGTTCCTAGGGACCGACAGGGTCCACATGGAGGCAAAGGGCACTTCCTCATGGGGAGCAGGAGGCTCTAGAGGACAATGTTATTACTCAGGCTTCATATTCTTCCCCAAGTTGACCAAAACTACAGCTGATTATCTATCTAACTGTCTTACTGCTAACCTGGTAACTAGAGGTTACCACTCTTGAGGGATTTTCAGATGGTCCACTGGCCTACAGAGTTTTTTCAACCCTTTATTTTTGGTCTCTTTCCCCATGACTCATACATACCTCCTTCTCTCTAGCTCTCTTAGTTCCACCTGTGTCGGCTGCCCTGAGATGTGAGCTGTGCCATTGCTACCGGAGGAGAGGCCACCTGTGAAATCCTTGCTTTTATTCCTTCAATAAAGATTCCATAGTCAGGTCCTGTCATAGTTGGAGTTAATCTCTTTTTTACTGGCTTCATCTGCAAGTACCAATATAGTGATGCTTTATAAGTGAGAAGGGAGGAAGGAGGGAAAGAGGAAAAGGAAAGTGAAGGGGATTGACAGGGGCTTCCCCATATGCCACATGTGTAGGATCTTCCCAACTCAGCTGCCTCTTTGGGGCACTTACCCTTCTTCTCCAGGCCCACTCTTGCTGCCCTCACAGCCTGAGCAAGCGGTTGGGGTTGGAGCAACGATATGGGCACTGGCCAGGGTTCCAGATTATGGAGGGGGAGGCAGAAGCATGACTGGGCTCCCTCACCTGTGCTCTGCATTCTAGCCCCTCGACTCTTCCTGAACTACTTCCTTCTCCACCTCCACTTCTGCAAAGCTAGCTGCTTCTCCTGCTTCAGAATGTCAGTCATGGCCTCACACATAACTCTCAGCATCCCTCTCTAAGTGTAACTACTCCTGAAGTGCTCGTGTGTGCGTGTTCGCAGACAGCTGGATGTTGGTGGCCAGCCAAACCTTCCAGAGCAGCAACCCCTGTTCTGGCCACCACTGTTCATTTAGCCTCGTTTCCACACTTACGATGGCTACACTTCCAAAAATTATGTTGTGTAGCTTGTCATTTCTGAAACAGCCCCATAATCACACAGGGGTCCACTAGCACCTGGGAGTTCCCCTGGTAGAGGACTTTCCCACATAGAGGTTATGATTCCCTGAAATTCTCCCTAACAGATACCTCTCTCTTAATAGCTGTGTCTCCTGACTGGCTGGCCAATTGTCCAAGCATGGACCAGCAACTTGAAATTTGCCTAAGGTGCTATGAGACCGAAGATAATGGCTGCCAATTCTATGATCGCAAAATAGGAGTTTATTAAGGGCTTACTGACTGAGGCTGTCTTGTTTCTTCACGTCCTCCAATAGGAGGCAGGGGCTTTTGCAGCTCTGATGAACAAAGGTGCCAGCACCCTGGACCACTGAGAACACCCAAGCAAGTGTATAGCCAAATTAGGCCTTGCAATTACTAATGATTGCACCATGCATCAGTCGGTTTGTTACTCTGTGGTGGCTTTCTTGTTGCTGTGGTGCCGGAAGCTATGCCACTGGTATTTCAAGCAACAGCAGAGTCAGCCCTTGAGTCAGTTTCAACTCAGAGTGACTCTATGCACAACAGAAGGACGCAGTACTGCCCAGTCTTGGGTCAGCCTCACAACTGTTATATCTGAGCCCACTGTTGCTGTGTCGATCAGTCTCACTGGGAATCTTCCAAGCATGATGTCTGTCCTTCTCTAGGGACTGATCCCTGCTGATATGTGTCCCAAGTATAAGACACAAAGTCTCACCGTCTTCACTTTTAAGGAGCATCTAGCTGTACTTCTTCCAAGACAGATTTGTTCCTTCTGTGTGATTGACAAATAGTTTGAATTTTAAATATGCTAGCAATTCACTTACTTTTTTTTAGTCCAAAGGAAATCTCAGCAAATAATTTTACTCAAGGCATACGGGTCTCCTTAAACTAGGAATCTGGTCTAAATGTATATTATCACAGTTGCTTCTGTGGATTCGCTAAATCCTACCAATGGAACTCAAGTCTGGAAAACATGCTGTGGGAGGGAACCCAGTTCCAGCTTTTGATTGGCTGAGAGGATGAACTCATTAAATATCTGTCCCACTTTGACTACAGCTCTACATCTTCTTGTGGTTTTGCTTTGTTGCTATCTTCTCAAATGTCTTGTCATCATATTTGCAGGCTCATGATGTTGTGTAAATCGTGGTAAAGACACCACTCTTTGAGAATGTGCTTGTGAAAGAAGCTGCTCTGCTCCTTTATCATTTGGGTACTGTATTGCAGGGCTGACAAACCTTTATTGCACAATTGATCTGTGCCAAATAGGAAGTATTTTAGGCTAATAAGTTACATCTTAGTAGAATGAAAACAGCTGCAGACAATCTATAAATGAATGTACATGACTCTGTTTCAATAAAACTTTATTTATAGACACTGAATTTTGAATCCATATAATTTTCAGGGGTTATGCTGTATTCTTCTTTTGACTTACTTTCAGCCATTTAAAAATTGTGTTAACCACTCTTAAGCTCACATTCTGTACAAAAACAGCAAGTGGGCAAGATTTGTCGCATGGTTTAGACTTTGCTGGTCTGAGCTCTAGGGCCTGCTTACCAGATTTGTGAGGAACAAGATGGGATGAAGCAAGTAAAAGAGTAGATTATGTTGAATGACAGAACCAACATTTAAAATTTGCGATAGACTGAAAAGAAAATTCAAAATGATTAGTATAAGATTCACAGCACTAAAGTAGTCCTAATTCTACTTAAGCAGAGATTATTTTACCTGGAAATAGTATTAATAATTATTGTTATTGTTGTTAAGTGCCATCGAGTCGGTTCCGCCTCAGAGCGACCCTGTATAGGGTTTCCCAGGAGTGGCTGATGAGTTTATATGTAGTATGAATAAAAACCCACCACTTCCTTGAATGTAACATGGACTATATGTAGACCAAGACAACAGGGCAAACATCTGAATAAAAGTCATAGTGGTGAGCACAGGTTCAGAAGCTGGATTCATGGACCAACTTCATACTGGCCAAATGACTTAGGAAGAGTTACCGAACCTCTTGTGTTTCTCAGTTTTTTAAATCTATAAAGCATGATATGTATTTCATAGATTTGTGGTGAGAATTAAATGAGTTAATACATATAAAGTTGTTAGACTAATACTAAGAGCTCTAAGTAAAAAAATGTTAGCTATTTGTAATGTTTAAGGTTGTGTGCCAACCTGGCTGGGTTATGGTTCTCGGTAATTTGGCAGTTACGTAATGCTATAATTCATCCCCCATAATGACATCTGATATGATCAACCTATCAGTTACGAGGAGCATTTCCTTGGAAGTGTGGCCTGCATCTAATATGGATGTCTTGGTGAAGCTCACTCACTTGCTCTGGATACTTGCTCTGGATCTTATAGCTCATCATCTTACTTGCCTATCTTGGATTCACTAGCCTCCTCAGCCCATGAACCAGCAGCCAGTCATCTGTCTTGCTCATCTTGGATCCACCAATCCCTGTATAGTGTGAGTCAGGGGAAGCCTCCAGCCCGATGCTTGACCCACAGACTTGGGACTTGCCCATCTCTGCAACCACATGGTCCATTTCATTGACATACACACTGATGGTTCAGTGGGTTGAGTACTGATTGGATTGATAACTAAAAGACTGGTGGTTCAAATCTGCCAGCTGCTCTGCAGGATAAACATGAGGCTGTCTGTTTCCATAAAGATTTATGGTCTTGGAAATCTTATGAAAAGCTCTACTCTGCACTACAGGTTTGCTACAAGTTGTAATTAACTCAATAGCAGTGAGAAAGAGAGAGCAAATCCTGATGTGATGCTGTGGAAGAAGGCACTGGAACAAAAGAGCAGTTTGGACCATAAGGTCGGTGGTTCAAACTTGCCAGTCACTCCTTAGAAACACAATACAGGGTCACGATGAGTAGGAACCGAGTCAATGGCATTTAACAGCAACAACTATATATATTTATATACACATTGAGAAGAGACAGGGACAGAGAAAGAGTCTTTAAAACATCTGTGGAAAAATTGAATTATCTTTTAATGCCATTTTTCCATGAACTCTTTGAAGCCCTCTCATGTATTATACTGGTCTCACTGGGTTTACTTCTCCAGGGAACCCAGCCTGTTGTTGTTGAGTGCCCTCAACTCGGTTCTGACTCATAGAGCCTCTGTAAGGGGTTTCCAAGGAGAAGTTGGTGAGTTTGAACCCCTGATCTTACAGTTCATACCAACCTTGCAGTCCAGTGCTTATTCTATAGTGCCACACCAGGACTCCAACAAAAACATCAGCACCATTAAGTATGTATAATCTAATCACACCTACATATGCAGAAAAAGGATGCATGCAAGTACTTAGACAAAAGTCAATAGATGTGTGGTTATTAGAGACATATTCACATTTTAAGAACACTTTTTATTTAAGACGATTGTAGATTTACAATTCCCCCAGTGGTAACATATCCCATAACAATAGTACAGTATCATGATCAGGAAATGGATATTGATACAATCCACTGATAGTATTCAGACTTCATCTGTCCTCTATGCACTTAACTGTGTATATGTATTTAAGTCTATGCCATTGTATTACATGTGTGGATAGCAACACAGTCAACATATAGAACGGATACTCTGTGCTACATATTTATCACTTTCTTAAACCCTGCCAACCTCCATCCCTATAATTATATCATTTAAAATATACATATATGGTATCAGATAGTATGTAACTGTTTGAGGTTGGCTTTTGTCACTTGGTATAACCACCTTATGTTTCCTCCAAGGAGTGGGCATCAATTGCCTGCTCCTTTTATCCTTGAGTAGTATTCCATAGTATGAATATACCACAAATGAGTTCACATTTTAAAAATCTTGGGCATGTTGTGCTTCTCCTGGAGATTTTTAATTTGCATGGAAAGAAAGTTATGAGCTACTGGAATGCAATTGCAGAGAGACAAAGCAAGGAAAGGAGCAGAAAGCAAAAAAAAAAAAGTGGCTGGAGAAAGAAAGACCATTATGCAAGAGGTGAACTGGAGCCACGCGAAAGTGGGGTGTAGAAGTCATCAGCTAGAACTAACTCCTCACTCACTGCTTGCTTGTTTATACTACTGACTCTCCAACCTCCTTACTAATCCACTGAGCCCATCAAAAAAGCATCAAATCTCACTCTTTCCTTAGTTTTACCTCCCAAGATATTAATCATGGTATTACTAAATTCTCCAAACCCTACTTCAATTACATTCATTGCATTGATTAGGGATTAGAAAGTGTGTTTTATTTAGCATTGTTTTTTTGTGATCCCAATACTTGACATCATGTCATAAACAGTATGGGTAGTTGTCACAGTGGAATGAATTAATTGATGCAACCCTAATAGGGAAGGGTCCATACATAATAAGAAATGCTAGCATAGGATAAAGGGCAGTGCACATTTTCTGGAAGCCAATTTAACCCAAGTATACAAGGTGGGAAGGAGCTCTGGTTAGCGTAGTGGTTATGAGTCTGGCTGCTAACCTCAAGGTCAACAGTTTGAAACTATCAGCTGTTCTGAGGGAGAAAAATGAGGCTTTCTGCACCTGTAAAGATTTACAGTCTTGGAAATCCTATACAGGGTTGCTGTGAGTTAGAACTGACTCCATAGCACATAACCACCACCACCACCACCATACAAGGTGGGAAGAAGAAGTGGAAATGGTTCTTGGGTTATTGTCCTTTTATTTGCCACTTTCAGGGTCTCTGGGCATTTTTTTTTTTTTTTAGTTGAAATATAGTGTACATAAGAAGACATTGACCATACAATATGCCATTATTTAAATAAAATCATGAGGAATTTAACGTGTATATACTCTCAACAAAAGGATCTTAAAAATAAGGATTTAAGTGAGACTGGTTATAATTTGTTACCTTTTAAACACTTCAGTTAGCATCATTTCAAATAAATCAGACTACCATAATTGGATAATAGTTTTAGAACAACATTAGTGATGTCTGGGGTTATCCACTCATTAACCAGCACTGATGGCAGAGAGAACAAATGATGTGTGGGGTGTTTCTAGGGCCTTGAATGGCTAAGAGTGTTCTGTACAAGTCTCTGTCCTACAAGTAAAGCCATTCTGTTATTATTGAATTATGTCTCCCAGAAATACGTGTTCTAACTCTTAATCTCTTTGCCTGTGGTTGTAATCCCAATTGGGAATGGAATATCTTTGTTGATGATGCAGTTTTAACACAGGGTGTATTTTGAGTTCATCTGTTTGATATACAAGATATAAAAGAGATTAGAACCGGACAAAGAAGAAAAGCAGAGATGGGGGAAGAGTGATACCAAGTCATCTGGAGATCTCCAAGGAAGCAGGAAACAGGCTGAATAGACAAGGACCTCTCCCCAGAGCCCTAAATTCAGACACGCTAAACTGTGAGAAAATCCATTTGTTTGTTAAAACCACCCCCTTGTGGTATGTCTGTCACAGCAGTATTAGAAGTACTAGAGAGCTAAGCCGCAGTCCATGATGAGACAAGAGATGACATCATTTTCTTCTCCAGTGCAGAGCGGTTCCACCTCACACAGTGTGGCTCCCACAGACCCAAGGAATTACGAACATCATAGAGCATGAACTGTTTTTATTTTGATAGCTATATATTTATTTTGGGGAGTGCTGTGGCTCTGTAGGATAAGCAATGGGCTGCTAATTGAGTTCAGTGGTTTGACTTCACCAGCTGTTTCATGGGAGAAAGATGAGGCTTTCTAATCCTGCAAAGCTATACAGGGAAATGCTATACAGGGTCACTATGAATCAGAGCCAACTTCGATGTCACTTAACATATATATTTTTAAAATATGTTTATTTTAATGATTGTATTTTATTTATGAAAAGTGTTGCTGTTGTTAAGTATCATAGAGTCAGTTCTGGCTCATAGAGATCCTGTATAGAATTTCTGAGGAGAGGCTGGTAGGTTTGAACCACAGACTTTGTGGTTAGCAGTTCAGTACTTATCCTACAGTACCACACCAGGACCCATCTGAGTAGTGTCTAATAACAGAGAAGAACAGACATGGAGACAAGATATAGTCATAGGAAGGACAATCATGTGACAACTGAAGCAGCTGTAAATTAAGGAACACCAAGGATTTCCAGGAGTCACCAGAAGCTAGGAGAGAGGCATGGAGCAATTTCTTTTTGCATCCTTGGAAGGAATCAGCATGGCTGATACCTTGATTTGGACTTCTAGTCTCAAAAACGGTGGTACCATAAATTTATGTTCTTTTAAGCCACTACTTTTGTTATGACAGCCTAGGAAACTAGTACACTGTGTTTTATTATAAATCACATCAAAGTAGGTGGAGAAGTAATCAATCCACCAACTAAAGCATCCATCAATAAAATCACAAGACAAGTGAAGAGACTCGCTTCATGCAATTGAGAGCAAGAAAAGCCCGAGGCCATATCCCTTCATAAAGGGGAACTTGGCCATTTAAATGGCTCTGAATCTTCTACCATGATTCAAAATCAACTGAGGGCAATGTGTTTGCTTTTTTCTTTTTCTTTTGGGGGGCTGGGAGGAGTCTAGAGGGGGTGTCTTTTGCTTCAAGCCTGTTCTCCATCAGCAGTAGCCAGATAGAAAATTAGGTCATCAATTCAGTAATTCTAATGATACTTGAAGAAGATAGTTGCATACATTCACGTAAATCACACACTTGAAAATCGTTCTCAAGGTATTCAAAGTAAGAACACTCTCTGATGGAGACAGCGTTGTTGAACTGGACTCCTTCTTACCTACTTACCTTTTCCCTCCACCAACCTCCACCCAAAGACTTTGCACTGAACTGGAGAACTAAGATACATGAATGTTGATGTTGTTGTTGTTAAGTGCCATCGAGTCAGTGCAGACCCATAGTGAACCTGTATAGCATTTTTAGGAGCAGCTGGTGGGTTTGAACTGCCAGCCTTACAGTTAGAAGTCCAGTGGTTATCTATAGGGCCACACCAGGACTCCAATATACACAAATAAGCAAATTAAAAATAGAACTCTTCTTCATGCTTTGCATTGAAAGAGAGGCTTAATTATCTGTTTTAACACAGATTTTGAAAATGTGTTTCATCATCACATCAACAGGGCCTTTGGGCCTGGATTATCTTCAGTTCAAGTTGGGCACGGTAATTTGATCAATCAGGGCAGAGAAGGCCCTGCTCACCTGCTCAGCACCATAATACAGGTCCGTGCTTACCGAAGACTTCGGATCTGAAATCAAACATGATAGCCTATCAGAGAAATGTACCCAGAGGTTCTCAAGCTGATCTTTACAAATCCCTAGCACAAAAGAGAAATAGAACCCATTCCTCCTTAGTTCCTCAGATAGTTAGCAAATAAGATGAGTGTCTTTAATCCTGAGTAATACTATGACTTCAGCCAGCTCATGACTTCCTACAGGGTGTTTTTCTCATGGCTTCTAGAATGAAATTGAGTTGCCAGAAGCCCACTCTAGAACAATTGTTCTCCAGCTCTACTGTACACCACAATCACTGGAAGAGCTAGTTAAAGCAGATTGCTAGATCCTGATTTAGTATGTCTCCAGTGGGGCCCCCAAATTTGCATTTCCTCATGCTGCCAGGACCACCCTTTGAGAAGCACTACTCAATAGCTGGAGTCCTGGTGCAGTGCTGTGGGATAAAGCACAGGATCGTAAGGTTGGTGTAAAACACAAGGTCGGGGCTTCAAACTTACCAGCCACTCCTTGGAAACTCTATACAGGCTCACTATGAGTCAGGACCAACTTGACGGCACTTAACAACAACAACACTCACTAAATGGGTTGTGCGGTTTCCTATGATCTGTTGTTATAGGGATTGTAGAAATATCAACAATTTGGCAGTTATCAACCCAAAGTCTGATATCCATGTTCTTTAACCTAAGAGTTCTTTTCTAAGAATTGATCCTGGAAAGCATATTTATATATGAGTACAAAGAAAGATAGGGAGCTCTGGTAGTGTAGTGATTACACATCAGGCTGTGAACCAGAAGGTCAGCAGTTCAAAACTACCAGCTGTTCTGCAGGAGAAAGAGGAGGCTTTCTGCTCCCGTAAAGATTTTCAGCCTCGGAAACTCTGTACAGGGTCTCTATGAGTCGGAACCGACTCCACGGCACATAACAACAACAACAAAGAAAGATGCTATAAGGATATTCACCAAAGCATTTTGTTTTGTTTTTTAAAAAATTGGAAGCAGCTTAGACAACAATAAATATATTACAGTATATTTACACCCAGGTATATCATGAAGTGTCTAAAATATATTACCATCTGAAAAAATCAAAGCATAATATGACCTAATTTATGCTGAGAAAGTAAAGACGTAATATATGCATTTGTACCTAGACCAAAAGACAGTTGTTAGAACAGAACAAGGGAACACTGAATGGTTTCAAATTAGTAAAGGTGTGTACCAGGGTTGCATTCTTTCATCATACTTAATTTAATCTATGTGCTGAGCAAGCAATCTAAGAAGCTGATTTATATGAAGAAAAACATGGCATCGGGACTGGAGGAAAACTAATTAACAACCAGCAATATAAGCGGATGATACAACCTTGCTTACTGAAAACAAAGAAGACTTAAAATATTTACTGATGAATATTAAAGACCACAGCCATAGGTATGGGTTGCACCTCAATGTAAACAAAAATCCTTACCACTGGACCAATAAACAGCATCCATATCAGTGGAGAAAAGATTGAAGTAGTCAAACATTTCCCTTTTCTTGGATCAACCAACAGCACTCATGGAAACAGCAGTCAGGAAATCAAACAACATATTGCATTAGGCAAATTTGCTGCACAAGACCTCTTTAAAGTGTTGAAGAGCAAAGATGTTAGTTTGAGAACTGAGGTACGCCTGACCCAAGTCATGGTATTTTCGATAACCTCAAATGCTTGTGAAAAGTTGGACAGTGAATATGGAAGACCATAGAAGAATTGATGTATTTAAGTTATGGTGTTAGATGAGAATATTAAAAGTACCATAGATTGTCAAAAGAACAAACCAATTTGCATTGGAAGAAGTATAGCTAGAATGCTCCCTGGAAGCCAGGATGGTCAGACTTCATCTCTTATACTTCAAATATGTTATCAGGAAGGGACCATTCCCTGGAGAAGGATATCATGTTTGGTAAAGTGGAGGGTCAGAGAAAAAGAGGAAGACCCCCAACGAGATGGACTGACAACGTGGCAGCAGCAATGGGCTCAAATGTAGCAATAATTGTTAGGTTGGCCCAGGACTGGGCAGTGTTTCATTCTGTTGTGTATAGGATCGCTATGAGTCGGTACCTACTTAATGGCACCTAATAACCACAACAACATCCTCTAACGCTGCTCCAGGACCAGAAGGGCCTTGGGTAAAGAATATTTTACTGTCTCACATGCTAAACTGCTAACCTCAAGGTCAGAAGTTTGCATCTACCAGCCTGTCCACAGAAGAAAGACAAAACTTGCTGTTCCCATAAAGATATACAGCCTCCGAAACTTTATACAGGGTCGCTATGAGTTGGAATTGACTTTACAGCACTTAACAACAACAATGAAGCACGTTATCCAGAGATAAATTTGTGTTAGGATATTCTGCTTCTTAGCCCACAGTGATGAAAGCCTAAAATGTAGCAAATAGAGAAATTGGGAAGGGGTAATCCATTTTATAGATAGGAGCTTTTCTTGTTTTTGTTTGTTAGTTCCAACCTCTTGATATGTTAGAAACCACCAAAACACCTAGCATGTTCTTTAGTATACATAAGAATTCACTGACTATATAGACTGAATTAATTAATATAGCACATCCAGGGAGGCCTAATAAAAAGCTAGATAAATATATCTGTGACATGGACAATCCGTAAGAAATCACAATGGCAAAATAATTCACTTGAATGTCATAAAAAATACATGTGATTTCTGAATGACTCAGGGATGGGATAGGAGGGTACCAGAGTGTTAGAGGCTGAGGTTAAAACAATAGTGTCAAGTAATGGATCCAGGTATGGGAGAAAGGAGTACAAAGAGCTCCTTAATCTTCACCCTTAGCCAAGTTCCCTCTAATCCTACCACTCTACTCTCTGACATACCAGTTTCCTTGCCATTGTGGAAGCCCACAGTGTCAAGTGGGTGGAGATAACTGGAGAAAAGAGTTTGAGAGATGCATTAGGGTAAATTTCACTCAGAAATGGAGAGAAGATAATTTCATGAAAAAGTAAAATCAGTGGATTATGGCCTTCATTTTCACCACAGAAGCAAGTAGCATTAGATAACTCTTTCAAACTTAAACCTTTACTGCAAGTTTTGATCAAACTGTTTACTACTGCTTTTCAATCCAGCATGCAGAATTTAAAGCAACTTGGGAAACTCCTACACGAATTTCTCTTTTCATTAAGCTCACAGGAGCTCTTGAAATCCTATTATCCTGGATCTTGATACTGAATCACTCAAATCAATTCATGTCAATAACTGTCCAAAACTCACCAGCAGATTTGGTGGTCAAGTCATAGTAAGTCTTTTAGTAGTTCAAAGGTCACCTTAATGTCCAACATGAGTTAGTTTGTTAGTAAATCTGAAATCCAAAGTGGCCGTCAGCATCTATGATAACCACAACACTGGCTGAATACATTAGCAATCTGAGTCAACCCTAACATGGTGCAAGTAGTAAATCTTTCTTTTAACATTCTCCAAAGTAAAAACTCAGAGAAAATAAAAACAACAACAAGAAAAACAACTTGTAACAGTGAAATAAGGAGCTCAGGTGGCACTGCAGGATAAACATTGGGTTGCTAATCAAAAGGTTGGTGGTTCAAATCCACCAGCTGCTCTGAGAGAGAAAGATGAGGCTACTTGCTCCTGTAAAGATTTATAGTCTCCGAAAAGACAACTTTTCCTCACAGGGTTTCTATGAGTGGAAATTGATGAGACGGCAGTGGGCTTTTGGTTTGACTTGGGAGAACAGTGAATGGTTAAGTATATAACTGCTAGCTGAAAGGTTAGTAGTTTGAACCTACTAGCTGTTCCTGGGAGAGAAGATTTGGTCATCTGTCCTTGTAAGGATTTACAGCCTAGGAAACTCTGTGTGGGCAGTTTGAGTCTGTTCTGTAAGATTACTATGAGTTAGAACTACGCATAGATACATACAACAAACACAATCGCAATAACAGTAAGCTGAGCAGATACTCCCTGATGCTATCTGAGAAAATCAGTGACGGAGAAATAAAGCGAAGGGAACCGATATCTTTATGTAGTTAGTTTCCCTTGCCAACTCATCATCAGCATATTTACTACACTTCAGGCTTTGATTTACTTTAATTTTGGTAAACATGAATGGGCTACGAAATGCGCTTTTATAATCCATATTACTATGGTCATGTAGAATTTGCAAACTGGATAATTATCAATACCACATCGAGTTAATATGCAAACTTAAATAGAAGAACTATCTGGCTGAGTTAGAAGTGACAGTGTTTAAAAATGGTAACCATAGCCAAGGAAATTAACATGAAAATTTACATGGATCCTTATGCTTAAATGCCTAAAGGCAATAAGACTAATGTAAAAGAAATCAGACTGTAAATTGAAATCTCATCAATTAGCATTTGTTGAATCATCTATGACCACAGAATTCTATAATATTAAAAAGAAAATGTGCACTTTGATTGTAATATAAACAACAAACTTGTATGGTCATAATGCATACCTCAAGCAGAAGCATTATGATTGTGCTGAGGTTGCAATTGATGAGTTTTTAATATTAATTTCATCTATATATATTATTTCATCATATGAATTTAGAAATAAACTTTACCCTTTTTCATGATTTTCCTTTTTACCATATAATGGTGTGTATGTATACAGCTATAATTATAATAGATTTATAAATACATTGTTGCTGTGAAGTGCCATCTAGTTTGTTCTGACTCATATTGATTCTGTATAGGATTTCTGAGGAGCAGTTGGTGGGTTTGAACCACTGACCTTAGGGTTGGTAATCCAGTGCTTATCTTATAGCACCACACCAGGACTCTAAAGCAAATATAGTCGTATGTATTTTAATTGACTTAATCAAGTGCTATGGTATTTTGCATAGCAAGGTTGGTTTGAACTGCAAAGTTGATGGTTCAAACTTATGAGCCGCTCCTGAGAAACCCTATACAGGGTCACTATGAGTCAGAATTGACTCTATGCACTTCACAACAATAATTTTTGCTTTAAGTATCAAACTATACAAATGTTGAAATACTGTCTTCCAATATGTATGGTGATAGTCGTGGCTGGGTGCCACCAACTCATAGCTACCCTGTATATATTTCCAAAGCTTTAAATCTTTATGGGAGTACAGCCTCGTCTTTCACCTCAAAGAGGCTGCTGACTTCCATTAGTAGCCCAGCTCATAAACCATGAGGCTACCAGAGTCCTCCAATGGGTATGATGGTGGTGGTGGTAGTTATGTGCTGTGGAGTCGGTTCCAACTCATAGTGACCCTGTACAGGGTTTCCAAGGCTATAAATCTTTATGGGAGCAGAAAGCCTCATCTTTTTCCCACGAAAAGCTGGTAGTTTCAAATTGCTGACTTCAAGGTTCACAGCCCGATTCATAACCACTATGCTAACATAGCCTACTAGAATTTGAGGGACAACATTCAGAAATCAGCACTCTTCATAAGTTCATTTGGAGAAACGAAAATAAAAAATAAAAAGATGATGATGTCAAAAGACTAAAAAAATACTTACTTACAAAGTGCAATTTTTATGTGAATTTTCCTAAAAAGGTCAAGAGGATACTGACTATGCTTTCAATACTCATCCTGACCCCAAGGGTATTTGAGCAGAAATACAATGGGTGGAATCGCTGGTCAGCCTAACAATCAGGCTCAAGCAGTTCCAGCCGGTCTTTGTCCCCGGTAGTCTAAATGTGCGCCTGGCATCTTTGTGACCTTGTTTCCTCTAATGCAAAAATTACAGCTCCAACTCCATTCACAGTACAATTTTGAGGGACACCAAGTAATGACTACATTGACTTGGCTGTACTATGGTCTGTATAAAACTGACATTAACATGTACCCACTTGACAGTTGAGCAACTCAGAACTATTTTGTGAAGTCCTCTACTATAGACACACAGGAGAATGTTATCCTTTGTTCTAACACAAGTCAACAGATGATTGGTGCAACAGAAAAGACCTGAGACTTTGTTAAAGAAGAAATGGATATAAATATAAGACATGGTAATAAGACTCTCCAGTTAGAAATAAAACAATGGTACTAAGAACTAGTTATAGTGAAGAAGGAGTAAAAACAAATTAAAACCTTTAGAATGTAGCAATGAGTCATAGCTTATGAAAAAGAAAGTGATAATGATGGTAACTATACCTCTAGGCTTTGTGGGTTATGTGCCATCAAATCGATTCTGTCCCTATAGGGGTAGAACTGCCCCCATAGGGCTTCCTAGGCAGTAATCTTATCAGGAGCAGATCACCAGGTCTTTTCTTCAGCAGAGCAGCTGTTGGGTTCAAATCACTGCCCTTTGGGTGGTTAGCAACCAAGTGCTTAACCATTATGCTACCAGAGAACTTAATCAATTCTCTTCTAGAAACAAAGTACCACTGTTACTTCAATTTCTAGATGATGACATCAGCCTGCCAAGCTGTATATGAGTTAGGCTTACTGATCATACTAATTGTAATAAATATTTATTGGATACTTATTATGTTCATAGGCCATGCAAATAGTTCAACAACTAGCTGAAAGGTTGACAGTTTGAGCCCACCAGGGGTGCCTTGGAAGACAGGCCTGGAGATGTACTTAGAAAAGGTTACAGCCTTGAAAAGCCTACACGGCATTCCTGGGGGCAACTGTGAGTCGGAATCAACTCGATGGCAACCACCACCAACTAGCAGGGTGCTGCACTAAAGTCTTATGTGGTTTATCTCTTTCAATGTTCACAATAACTTGATGACGTAGGTAATTCTAGGATGTAGAAAGACAAAGTCAGAGATGCTACTGACATTGAAAAGTTTCAGAACTCTGACTATTGCTCATGAGATGATTTTAGCAGTTGGGCTGATCTGACATAGCATGAAATCATGTCTTAATACATCATCATCACTGCCTCTGCTAGCAGTGAAAACCTTACCTGATGGCATTTCAGGAATGCAGGCATCTATATATTTTGACAGCAGTTCTTGCAGTTGCTCTTCCTCCAGCTCATCTTTTCTGTCCTCGATGTTACTGGTCTTATCTTCCCTTTCAGCAAGTGCCAAAGCAGGACTGTTCATTTCATCAGGGACAAACTGGGGGGTGTCCCGAGACCATCCCTGAGCACTGAGTAGGGTCTCCTTTGGCATCTTTTGGGCTGGGCTTTGTGTCCCGCTGCTTTGCACTGCCTTCAGCTGCAAGATGGCATCAGGTGGCTCTGGATGTAGTAGACCATGTTCGGAATTTGTTTGACTTGGGTGACTTCTGCCTATCATGATGGGCTTAGGAACAGGTACCCATTTGGAGCCCTCCTCAGTGCTATTCTTGATCTGGGAAGCATCTCCTCTCCTCCAAAACCTTTTAGCCAAAGAATGGTCACTTTTTGAGGCCATATTTTGACAGAAAGAAGTTAAAGGGTGAGGTAACCGCAACACTGCCTAGACAAAGAAAATGTCATTGATGGTGAGACAAGTATTTATCTTACTTCTTTCATAAATACATTAAATGTCAATATTCCAATAGAAAATTTTAATGCAAGACTTTTCTCTTGACTCTCTAAATAAGTAAATTTTATTTTATTCTGTTAATTCAATGTAAACATAAAACTCTTTATAAGAGTTGGCACTGGTCAGATTATAAAATATCACAAGGAATTTCACCAGGAAATCATACAAATTTCTGCTCTGAAAAGCCCAGGTTCTAGAAATACCATAAAGAATTTGGGGAAATAGCAGCATATATTAAATCAATAGATGTAAGTTATTACAATATAACATGTTTATAACTATCTAGGTAGGTTGTCAGGTATTGCATAAGTCATCGGGTCTCAAAGTGTGGTCTATAGACCCCTGGAGGAAGTTCCCAAGACTCTTTCAGAGGTCCATGACATCAAAATTATTTTCATAATAACATTTTGATGTTATTTTCATTGTGCTGACATTTGCATTGATGCTGCAAAAACAAAAATAAAACTGCTGGCTCCTTAGCAAATCGAAGCAGCATCGCCTAACAGTGCAGATAGGTGCGCAGGCCTCATCACCACGCGATTCCGTTTTACAAAATGCGAGTTCCATTCCAAGTGGAGTGTTGCTGCTGCTGCTCCTACTGTTGTTAGGTTCTGTTGACTGGTACTGATTACATACAACAGAAAGGAATAGTGCCTGGTCCTGTGTCACCCTCAGAATTGTTGTACTTGAGCTCATGTAGCAATCACTGTGTCAATCTGTCTTCTGGGGGCTCTTCCTCTTTTTGATGACCTTCCACTTTACCAAGCATGATATCTTTTTCAAGGGACTGGTCCCCACTGATAATACCCCCAAAGCAACATGGACAAAGTCTTGCCATCTTTGCTTCTAAGGACCATTCTGGCTGTCAGATTTGTTCTTTTGGTAGTCCATGGTACTTTCCATACTTTTCTCTAACAACACAATTCAAATGCACCATGTCTTCTCCAGTCTTTCTTATTCATTGTCCACCTTTCACATGCATATGAGGTGATGGAAAATATATGGCTTAGGTCAAGCCCACCTTATTCCTCAAAGTGACATCTTTGCTCTTTAACACTTTATAGAGGTTTTTTTGCAACAGATTTGACCAATGCAATACGCCGTTTGATTTCTTGACTGCTACTTCCAAAGGCATTGATTGCAGAACCAGGTAAAATGAAATCCTTGACAATTTCCATCTTTTCTCCATTTACTGTGATATTTACTAGTCCAGTCATAGGGATTTTTGTTTTCCTTACCTTGAGTTACAGGACATACCGTAGGCTGTCTGTGTTGACCTTTATGAGAAAGTGCTTGAAGGCGTCTTCACTTTCAGCAAGCAAGGTTGTGTTATCAGCATATCACAGGTTGTCAATTTTTCTTCCTCCAATCCTGATGCCACATTCTTCTTCATATAGTCCAACTTCTATGATTATTTGTTCAGCATACATTGAATAATTATGGTGAAAGGATACAACCCTGATGCACTCTCTTCCTTGATTTTAAACCTCTAAGTATCTACTTGTTTTGTTCTAATGGCTGAATCTTGGTCTATATATAGGTTACTGATGAGCACAATTAAGTGTTCTGGAATTCCCAGAACACTTACAATCAGTTTGTTATGATCCACATAGTCTAATACCTGTGCGTAGTCAATAATACACAAGTAAACATCTTTCTGATATTCTCTACTTTCATCAAGATCCATCTGATACCAGCAATGATATTTCTCATTCCATGTCCTCTTCTACATCTGGCTTGAAATTCCAGCAGCTCCCTGTCGACTTACTGCTGGAACTGTTTTTTAAATTATCTTCAGCAAAATTTTACTTACGATATTAATGATGCTGTTTAAAAATGTCTGCATTCTGTTGGGTCAGAATGGGCACAAATATGGATCCCTTTCAATCAGTTGGACATGTAGCTGTCTTCCAAATTTGTTGGCATAGACTGGTGAGTGTACAACAGTTTGTTGAAACATTTCAATTGGTATCCAGTCAAGTCCTGGAGTCTTGTTTTCCCTGAAGTCTTCAGTGCAGTTTGGGCTTGATGGAGTAGAAAAAGTTAGTAATTTTATTAGCAATAACAATAACTATTGTTTAGTGTTGTGTGTGATGAAATGTGAAGTGTGCATGAAACATCTATGATGCATAGTGGAATTTGAAGTTCACCTTAAGGAAAAGCACTTGTCTGAAAGAATGACTGACAGCTGTGGTTATTTAGACTTGGATATTTGGGAGCTATTTTCACAAAAATGAATGAAGTGAAACTGTCACTATAAGGAAAACAATGAAATGCTATTTCTTGCAAATTATGATCATTGATCGTTCAAGCAAAAAGCAGACTTTTAGAAAACAATCTTTTATAACCACAAGCCTAGTAACCTTTGTAGTCTTATAGATGTTTCTGATGAAATTGTTGTTTTCTTAGGTGCTGGTGAATTGGTTCCAATTTAACGTGACCCCACATACAACAGAGTGGAACACTGCCCATCCTGTGCCATCCTCACCATCATTGCTGTGTTTGAACCCATTGTTACAGCCACTGTGTTAATCTAGCTCATTAAAGGTCTTCTTCTTTTCCACTGACCCTCTACTTCTGATGTCCTTCTCCAAAGACTTGCCATGTCCTTCTCCAAGGACTGGGCTCTCCTGATAACATGTCTTGCCATCCTCTCATCTAAGAACCACTTTGGCTGTGCTTCTTTTAAGAAAGATCTGTTTGTTCTTCTGGCACTCCGTGGTACTTTCAATATTCTTTGCCAACACCGTAACTCAAATTAATAGACTCTTCAGTCTTCCTTAGTCATTGTCAGCTTTCACATGCATACGAGGCAATAGAAAATATCCTGGCTGGTGTAAGTCACACCTTAGTGGTGATATTAATGAAGATGATTTAAAATATGCACTATATAATAAAATGGGTCAGTATCAGAAAGTTTGGCATATGTCAGTGAACCAAGATTTTCTGAATGGCCAAAGCAAGTTGCTATTTAAACATGCATGTGTAGAAGATTTCATTCAAAGAGCATCATAGAATACAGGGTTTTATTAAAACAGAGTTTGAAATTGATGTAGTTTCAGTTTCTATATGAAAATAATCCTTTAGGGAACTGCCAGTCATCATGTTGTGGTGTAGTACCAAAGAAGAATATTTCCAATGACCTGAAAGGACTGCTAAACTACTCCTTTCTTTTTCAACTACAAATTTGTATGAGTTCAAGTTTTCTTCAAATTTTCAAATAAAACAACAGCTTGCAACAGATTGAATGTAGAAGCAAACATAAGAATTTGGCTGACTTTTATTTAGCCAGATGTTAGAGCGATTTACAAAAACCTAAAACAGTGCCACTCTTCTCATTAAGCTTTTAAATAAATATATGTTGTTAAGTGCCATTGAGTCAGTTCCAACTCATAGCAACTCTGCAAAGGGCTTCCAAGGAGTGGCTAGTGAGTTTGAACCACTGACCTTGAGGCTCAAACTAACCTTACAGTCCAGTTTATTAACCCGCAGTGCCATGTATATGCACATAGATAACGGGTTTATTATTTTTATTTCAAAATGAAAATTAAAAACAACTTCTCATTTTTAATTTTGATTACAGTAAATAGTGATAGATAGGTCCCATAAAAGCTCCTTAGTGTCCTCAAGTACTTTCAAGAATGTAAATTATCCTGAGACCCAAAGTTTAGGAACCAAGGCTGCAAAGAGCCTCTTGAGGATGAGGAATTCCCTCGACTGGAAGATTCAGGCCTGACTTCCATGTAATCCAAATGGCCAGTGTTCCACACTTGTGATACCTGGGGATCCTGTTCCATCTGCTGCAGTTTGGTCCATAGACTATCCTGGTTGGTTGTGAGCTGGTGAATCTTTGCTTCAAATCTGCAGTTTTTTTCTTCCTGGGAGGTGTATATTGCTTGCAACTTGTCTTTGCACCGGTTTAACTGTTTTTTAAGGAACCTGCAAAGAGATGAGGTTTGAGAACATTAGAAGGGCACACTAAGTAGCATCCTAGTAAGATGTAGTCCAGGTCCTCCCTGTAGGAACAGATACTGGGAGAAGTAGATACACCTGATATTGATCCATATCATATGAAAGTGTTTGACTAGTCCCTGGCTATGATTACACAATTTCACTAAGAATTTCATTGGTTGTAGACGTGTTTTAGAAAGCTCATCTTGCATGGTATGAACTGTTGTTGACAGTAGTAATTTTATGATTACTTAAATTTCAATATTAGATTTGTTCATGATCATTTTGTTTAGAGACATTCACACACACTTTATAGGCATGTCATGATGAACTATTTAATACTTATCAAAGACCACAAGGAAGGAATAGTAATTCAATTCCGGAATTGTGTTTTTTCTTTCCAAGTCTTGTTGTTTATTGGTTTAAGAAAGAGCCAAGCAGTCTGGATAACTCTTTTAAAAGGCAGATCATGCTTCTCTTCTGCTTAAAGTCCTCAGTGGCTCCCTCCCCCACTTACAGAGGCCTTCAAGATGCCGTGACCCTAAGATGGCTAAGTTTCCCCCTGCTGTCTCTGATCTTATCTCCTGCTTCCTCCTCCACTCTCTGTTCATCAGTCATGCAGAAAGCTTTGCTATTCTTTGAACACACCAGGAATATTCTACCTGGAGTCTTTGCACTTTTAGGTCCCTCTGCCTAGAGCCCTCCTTCTTCCCCCAGATTCTTGCTCAGTAAAATTTCTCACCACTTTCAATTCTTTGCTCATACGTGAAATTTACAGCAAGGTCTTTCCTGACTACTTCACTTGAACCAATAAACCCCAACCTTGCCGTTAGCAAATCCCTTCCTCTTCTTTGCTTGACTTGTGTCTATGGACTTTAAAACTCCAAATTTCTATGGAGCTTGAGGAGAACTTATTTTGGCTAAGTCTCAAACCCTCAAAATTCTGAACAGCTGCACTATCTGGCATACCGTATAATTTAATTATGAATTTACTAGCATATTATTTTTTCTATTACTTTGGCTTAAGGAGCTATATGTGTAGTGGTTACAAGTCGGGCTGCCAATGTCAAGGTCAGTAGTTCGAAACTACTAGTGGTTTCATGGGAGAAAGATGAGGCGTTATGCTCCCGTAAAGATTTACAGCCTCAGAAACCCTGTGCAGGGTCACTATGAGTCGGAACTGACTCCACAGTACTTACCAACATTACTTTGGCTTATTTGTTTTTGGCCTTTTGATTCCCCTTAGAGTTTAAGTTCCACAAGGTAAGTATTCATTGTTCTTTTCTTGTTGTTTACTGCTGTGTGCTCAGATCCAGGCCTAGAACAATCCATGGCACATAGAACACACTATAAAACTGACTATCTAGTTTTGTTCTTTGATCAGTGCTGTTGATATATTAGTGCAATTTGTGCAAAACCATCTTCTGATGTGAAGTCTAATTGCTATATAGCTTGATGAGGTCTTGGAATTTAGTTTGGGACCCACCCAAAGCATTATATCTCTGAAAGACAGCCCTCAAGTTTACAGACAATTAGACTTAGGGACTACAGCAATATGACTCCAAAAGCTGGAATATAATTGGAGTTTCATGTAGATCTTCATGATGGGTTATTCAGAACGGAATATGCTCAGGGGTTTCACACAGCAGGTAACACAGAAACATCTTCAGAACGCCTCTCTAGACGGTGTTCTCTGTATTGAACATTTGTGCCCCTATGACCACTAATGGGATCCTCTTTTTCCTTCATGTTGCCCATCACTCCATTACTTTGACATTTTCCCCTGTTGGATCAAGGAGCCTTGGTGGCATAGAGGATTATGGCCTGGGCTGCCAAGGTTAGTAGTTGGACTCTACCAGTTGCTCCATGGGAGATACATAAGGTTTCCTGCTCCCATAAAAATTCTCAGCCTTGGAAACCCTATACAAGGTTACTATGAGTAGAAACTGACTTGATGGCACACCACTACCACCATCACCACCTTTAGTTAAAGTAGAAATTCTCATGGAATAATTTTGGAAAACACAATTCACCTGGTGCCAATATTGTCAATAACAGGAAACTCAAATAAAGACAGGCAAGCAAATCTGTACTTTCAGCAAGCACTTTGGACAATTCAAAAATAATTCTCAGGTAGTGTGAAGTCTTTCTTTCTAATATTTCAACTCTTTATGTGTTTCTATTAATATTAAGGATTTTTTCCTCAATGTTATAAGAAAGAGCATTTATAAACAAATCTTTGTAGAAAATATTCCTCTAAAAGGAAAAGGAAGTGCTACTGTTCTGTCTTTACTGTCAGTAAAGGAACACACATTTGTTCCTTACCTTCTTTCCTTATGGAGAGCATCAATGGATTCCCTAGTCTTCCACAGTTCATTCCTAAGTCTGACTAGAGTCTAGAGAAGCAAGAAACAGAGAACGGAAGTTTGTGGTTGGAATTAAATCTACAGTCCCAAAAATTCATCATATTATATCATAAACATTTTAAACAATTATTTTCTTTTGTCAAAGATATGAAAGTCTATTTTAAAAGGTGAGTGATGTTGGAAGTTATAAGTATAATGAGACAGATTACTAATATACTCAAAGATCAGTCGCATGATCTAATTTGGACAAAAAAAATCTATTTAATGAGATTAAAGCATAAAGAAATGTTTTTGATCTTAAAAATAAATTATAATAATCTTTTGTCTGATTTAAGTTGCCCTGAACAACTCCTTCCCAAAGGCATCTATAAGAAAAAATTGTAGCATTATTCACAACAGCCAAGAGGTGGAAACAGCTCAAAGGCCCAGAACAGTTGAATGCATAAACAAAATGTGGCATATCCATATTCATTCATAAAAAGGAATTAGGAACTATCTGATAATTGCTAAACATGGGTGAGCCTTGGAGCCATTATGCTAAGTGAAAGAAACCAGTCACAAAAGACCACATGTTATTTCATTCATATAAAGTCCAGAATAGGGAAACCTATAGAGACAGAAAGTAAGTTCCTAGGGGCTGGCAGTGACGAGATGTGGGGAGGTGGTGGGAGGGTGGTGGGAGGTGGGGTGAAAGCTCAAGGGTGAATGTTCCAAAATTGACTGTGGTGATGGCTGCACATCTGTGAATATAATAAAAAAGGTTGAATTATACAATTTAAAAGAGAGCACTGTTTAGTATGTGAATTATATATTGATAAAATAATCAAATCCCATCAAGTCAATTCCAGTTCATTGTGACCTCGTGTGTGTTACATAGAGCTGTTCCCTGTGGGGGTTGCTGGATGATGTTTCGGAAGCAGCTTGTCGGGGCTTTCTTTTGAGGTGACTCTGGATGGACTTGAACCATTAACCTCTCAGTTAGCAGCTGAGTTCGTTAACCATTTGTACCGGTTTGAGGAAAAAGTGCTAATGAGTAAGACCACATTAAAAAACAAAAGAACAACAAAAAAAAAAACACTGTGATAAATGCACACAATGAAAATGTACACAAGGGAGAAGAGCAGGAGGGGAATGCGGGACCCTATCTAGAGAAGTAGCGCCACCAGAGATGGAGGCAGACTTGAGGACACGGAGAGATACAACAGCTGAGGACTCTAGACTCATAGGAAGAAAAAGGCTGTGTGCTGGCAGCCAGGAGGCAGGCTTGTAGAATATGCCCTTCAGTTGTTTAAATGATTATATATTCCTGAGTGTTTTTGTGTACATTCAAACAAAACAAAACAAAAAACAGGGAATAGAAGCAAATACTGTTGAATGATGATGCACGAAGGAGCTTGTAATCATTGCAATGAAATGATGAGTGTAAAACCAAGGTTCTATGATGTGAACTATCCCTCAATTCACAATAAAAACTTAAAAAAAATTAAAAAGCACACAGCTCAGGTATAATTGGTAACTCTAGCCCTAATCAGTGTACAAGTTTCTCTATGTGGACTTTTTTCATGTGCACTTTTTTTCTGGTTACCATTTTCACCACACAGTGACTACTATGTGTCTTATATATATATATATATATATATATATATATATGTTGGTTTTTATAAAGGTAATTGAATCACTTCCCTTTGGCCCAGAAAGTCATTTATTCCTTCCACCTTCCACTTAAGTTCTCTTGTCTTTCCACTGCATCCTCTCTGAATGTGTATTTTGAGTAGTCACTTCTCTTTTGATTTCCCCAAGTTTATTTGAATTCACAATGACCGTCCTTGAAGCTCAGTTTGGGTATCTCCACCAAGCCTTGTTTCTCACAACACACTCTGCTCCCTTAACTTCACTCCAGTACAGGCCCTGACCTGACCCAGCTGGCCCAGACTCTGGGGGCTCCATGTCCTAGTTCTTGTCCCACATGTCAGCATGGGAGATTGGATATAATTCCTCTACATTTTCAATCTCATTCTATAACCCTCTCTCTTCTCTGCAATTCTATGATCTGATGAGGGACTGGACACTGGGAATGTTCCTCCATGGGAACAGCCTGGGAGAAGAAGACAGGAGGGCAAAGAGAAGAAACTGAACTATGTACAGACTTGGGCCTGGTCTCTGCTAGACGCTAGCCTTGATGGCTCTTCTGAGTACACTGCCTCTGTACTCAAATACTCTAACAGCATCTACGTGCGTAACACAGCTTTTGAATCAATTAACTTAATATTACTACTATGAAAACATTTTTTAAAGTGTTTTTTTTTTTTTTTTTAAGAACATCAATATTATCATATGCTACTATTGGAAAATATTGCTCTGTAATTTGATAAGCATTTTACATTAGCACATAAGGACCTCTGATGTTCTAAGTGCTGCCTGGTATATCCTTAGAATAGATGCTGTTGGTGCTAGTTGTCACTGAGATGGTTCAGATTTATAATGATCCCAGGCACAGCCAAAGTCCTTTGCCAGGTTGTGGATCAGCCTGCTGTAGCCCATAGATAGGGTTTCCAGGGGCTGATTTGGGGATTAGATTGTCAGGCTTTTTTTTCTTAGTCTCTTTTTGTCTGGGAGCTCCACTGAAGCCTGTTTAGTAACATCATTGAAAACACAAGCCTCCGCTGACAGAGGAGTGGTTCTGGTGCATGAGCCTCTGTGAGGTTCTAACCTGGGCATCCTGGATGGGAGGTAAGAATTCACCCTGGAGCTACTAGCACCTTCATAGAGCAGATACACTGGTGTATTCAGTCATCCTCAATTGAAGGACATTAGGTTTTCCAATATTTCAAAGGTATAAACAGTACTGTATATGTATATGTGTAAATTTCATAAACAGCATTCTTATCAATGGAGAAAAGATTGAAGTTGTCAAGGACTTCATTCTTCTTGGATCAACTATCAACACTCATGGAAGCAGCAGTCAAGAAATCAAATGACGTATTGCATTAGGCAAATCTGCTGCACAAGACCTTTTTAAAGTGTTGAAGAGCAAAGATGTCAGCTTGAGGACTAAGGTGCACCTAACCCAAGCCATGGTATTTTCAATAACCTCACATGAATGTGAAAGATGCACAGTGAATAAGGAAGACTGTAGAAGAATTGATGCTTTTGAGTTATGGTGTTGGAGGAGAATATTACAAGTGCCATGGGCTGCCAAAAGAACAAACAGATCCGTTTTGGAAAAAGTGCAGCCAGAGTGCTCCTGAGAGGTCAAGGTAGCCAAACTTTGTCTCTCACACTTCAGGCATATTGTCAGGAGGGAGCAGTCGCTGGAGAAGGATATCATGTTTGGTAAGGTGGAGGGTCAGAGAAGAAGAGGAAGACCCCCAATGAGATGGATTGGCAAAGTAGCAGCATCAATGGACTCAAGCGTGGCAACAGTACTGAGGTTGGCCCAGGATCTGGCAGTGTTTTGTTCTGCTGTGCATAAGGTCACTATGGATCAGTATTGACTCAATGGCAACTAACAAGACCAAAATTTAATAAGATACTTAAAAAAACACTGTAAAGACTATTGAGTCTTAAACAGGAACAAATACAAAACAAAGACAAGTATAGGTCACCCAGGTGAGGGAAATCATCAGTGATGCCATGATGAGTTTCCAAAGTTCTACCTCCACGTAGTGACCTTTTATAGCAACAGAGAACAAAGTAATCTCCTCCTACAATCACAACTGATGCCAGCAACATGTCACATATGCATCCCAGGTCTACGGAAAGCAGGGAAGGATTATTGCAAGATAGGAAAGCTAACAGACTGTCTCTGGGGCTCTTGGGGTATGACCATGAAGGAGTATGTCCAGGAATGTTCCTGTAAGAATTGGCTTGGGAGGTGTGGCCTGAAACTCAGTTTTAAATATACTCTGATTCTAACTCTAGCAGTTCAACTGTCAGAGGTGCAAGAAAAAGTTGCATCTGAACACTTAAATCTCAGCACAGGATGGAGTTAAGCTCTGCCTATCTGGTGTCCTTCGCAGGCACAAAGCCTTCAGATTTCATGGGCCCACAGCACTACTTCTTGGTCAGAAACTGAGGGTAATCACACTGATGAACAAAACCTGGACTTTGATGGCTGCTATGATAAACTCTTGAAACTCATGCTGGTCTTTCACCAGATACCATCTGGTTCTTTACCAATGCTTAGTACAATACTTTTGATTTACTCTTTTTCAGTGCTCACTTGCATACACACACATACACATGTATATAGAGATATGTTTGAAAAAGCATAAAGAAATGTCTGCAAAGACACAGCCCAAACAGATTACCTCTGGGGAAGTAGAGACCAGCCCTAGGTTATGGATTATGGTTGCGAAGAATCTCATGCTTATGGAAGTAAACTTTTTTTTTTTTTAAATCAATGAAAGAATTGCACTACATACATGAAATAGAATGTAGCAACCTTAAAAACACAAATGGAGATGAGGGGAAGGACAAAGGAAAAGTGAAATAAAGGAGAGAACTGAAACAGCAAGGCCTCTTTTGCATGTCTTTTCCCAGAACACAGCAATGATAGACTGAAGCAAAAACAGACTTCATTGTAGAAATGTCCCTTTCTTCTTTTATTCTTTGAAGCTGGCAACTGAATAGCTCTTTATTTGTCCTCACATGTAACTCCAGCGCTCTTCTGAGCACTCTAGCAAGAGACATGGTTCCCTAGGAGCCAAAGAGCAAGCACTTGGAGTGGTTCATGCCTATGAGTTCTGATGATTAAAGTGCACGCAGGCCCCCACTCACAGAGGCTTTTAGCTTAAGAGACTTTCTCTCCACTCACGCTTCTACCCAGAACATTGCAAGATGGGAGCTCTAATTTCTCTCTGGTGATTGAGAAGTATTATAGATGATCATATTTTGAAGACCTTCCTTAAGATCACAATGTGCTGATTACAATAATTGAGGGCAATGCTACTAGTGGAGGACAAATAAACAGCTTATCTAAAAAATGATAAATTACCTTATCAACTTCCTTCCCTCATCTAATTTTCTTCAACTCTCACTCTCATTCCTCTTCTTTTAAAATTCTTGAATATCTTCCTTATATGTGGGCACATTTTTTTTCTCACCCTTTCCCCCTTTTTAAATAACATCAAACCTATGATAATAAGTTGACAAGTGAAAGACTCTATAAGCAGAAGAAAGCCTTGCTTGCAAGTAAGTTTATTCAGTAGTCTTAGGTGAAAACCTCATAATTATGGACAATGGTGTCATTTCAAGGTATCACTAGAATGCAGCTTACCATTAGGATGTGGACTAAGAAACAATCCCCTTATAGCTGAACTCTGTCCACTATGACCATGAACACTACAATCACTGTCGTGGTTAGAACTCCCTATTATTTGGTGGCAAAAGATAAGAAAAATTCTTGTTGCTCAGCAGCATGCTAATTAGGATGTCTTGTGTCTTCTGAAGAACTTTACTATAGAATCTTCTAATTCATGCCACAATAGAACAATATAAATTATACAATAATTTATAGTGTGTGCACCAGCACACCACTGTTGCCATTAATTCGTAAGTTTTATCTCAATAGGAAACTTGTTTTTGTTGTTATTAGGTGCTACTGAGTCAGTACTGACTCACAGTGACTCTATGCACAAGAGAATGAAACACTATCTGGTCCTGGGCCAACCTCACAATCGTTACTACTCCTGATCCCATCGTTGCCACCACTGCGCCAATCCATCCTGTTGGGGTCTTCCTCCTTTTCTCTGACCCTCTACTTTACCTTCTCCAGCAAGTGGTCCCTCCTGACAATGTGTCCGAAGTATGAGAGACAAAGATTGGTCATCATGGCTTCCAATGATCACTCTCGCTACACTTCTTCCAACACACATCTATTTATCCTTTTGGAAGTCCATGGTACTTTCAATATTCTCTTCCAACACCATAACTCAAATGCATCAATTGTTTACAGTCTTCCTTATTCACTATATGACTTCCGCATGTATATGAAGTTATTGAAAATACCATGGCTTGGGTCAGGCACACCTTAGTCCTCAAACTGACAACACTTTTTAAAGAGGTCTTGTGCAGTAGATTTGCCTAACGTAATACATAGTTTGATTTCATGACTGCTGAAAAATGAAGTCTTTGACAACTTCAATTTTTTCTCCATTGATATGGATGTTGTTTATTGGTACAGAGGTAAGGATTTTTGTTTTATTTACATTGAGGTACAACCCATATTGAAGGCTGTGATCTTTGGTCTTCATCAGTAGATATTTTAAGTCCTCTTTGCTTTCAGTAAGCAAAGTTGTATCACTTGCACATTTTTCTTCATATAACCCAGCTTCTCGGATTATTTTCTCAGCATACAGGTTGCATAAGTATGGTGAAAGAATACAATCCTATGGCACACCTTTCTTCATTTTAAACCATTCATTGTCCCCATGTTCTGTTCGAACAACTGCCTCCTGGTCTATGTATAGATTCCTTATGAACAATTACGTGTTCCAGAATACTCATACTTCTCAATGTTGTCCATAGCTTGTCATGAGCCACACAAGCAAAAGCATTTGTGTAGTCAATAATGCACAGGTAAACATCTTTCTGGTACTCTTTGCTTTCAGCCAAGATCCATCTGACATCATCAGTGATATCCCTCATTCCACATCCTCTTCTGAATCCAGCTTGAACCTCTGGAAATTCTCTGTTCATGTATGGATGCAGCTGTTTTCTATTACCCTTAGTAAAACTTTACTGACATGGGATATTAATGAGATTGTCCGATGAATTCCGCATTCCATTGGTTCATCTCTCTTTGGAACAGACACAAATATAGATGTCTTCCTGTCAGTTGGCCAGGTAGTTGTCTTCCAAATTTCTTGGCAAAGTTGAGTGAGTGCCTCCAGTGCCATATCACTTTGTTGAAAGATTTCAATTGGTATTTCATCAGTTCCTGGTGCCTTATTCTCTGCGAATGCCTTCAATCCATCTTGGACTTCTTCTTTCAGGATCACTGGCTCTTGATCATATACAACCTCTTGAAATGGTTGAACATCAACCATTTCTTTTTGGTGCAGTGACTCTGTGTATTCCTTCCATCTTGTTTTGATGCTTTCTGCATCATTCAGTAATTTTCCCCGAGATCCTTCAATATTGCAACTTGAGGCTTGAAAGTTTTCTTCAGTTTCCTCAGCTTGAGAAATGTTGAGCAAGTTCTTCCTTTTTGGTTTTCTAACTCCAGGTCTTTGCACATTTTGTTATATTTGACTTTGTCATCTCAAGGTGACCTTGGAAATTTTCTCTTCAGCTCTTAGTACCTCGTTTCTTCCATTTGCTTTATCAAGTTTCAGAGTTTCTTCTGACATCCATTTTGACCTTTTCCTTCTTCCTTGTCTTCTTAATGACCTTTTGCTTTCTTCCTGTATGATGCTCTTGATGTCAACCTACAATTCTTCTGGTCTTCAGTCTTTGTTGTCTAATGCATCAAATATCTTCTTCAGATGATTTCTAAATTAAGGTGGGATATGTTCAAGGTCATATTTTTACTCTTATGGAATTGTTTTAATTTTCTTCAGCTTTCGCTTGAACTTGCATATGAACAATTGATGGTGTATTCCACAGTTTTCCTCTGGTCTTGTTTTAGTTGATGATATGGAGCTTTTCTACGGTCTCTTTTCACAGATGTAGTCAATTTGACTTCTGTGTATTCCATCAGTGAGACCCATGTCTATAGTTGTCTTTTATGTTGTTTAAAAAAGGTATTTGCAATGAACAGATTGTCTGTTAGTTATACTGTGGTGGCTTGTGTGTTGTTGTGATTCTTGAAGCTATCCTACAGGTATTTTAAATACCAGTAGCATCACCCACGGTGGACAGGTTTCAGCTGAACTTCCAGACAGACAGTCTAGGAAGAAGGAGAGACAAACTATTTTCAAATGTTTAGTCACTGAAAACCTATGAATAGCAGTGGAACATTGTCAGAACCGAATACTGAAACACAATAAAGAGCACCAGGATATTGTCAGATATAGTGCCAGAAAATGAGTCTCTCAGATTGGAAGACACTCAAAACACAACTGGGGTAGAGCTGCCTCCTCAAAGCAGAGTTGACTATGATGGTACAAATGAAGTAAAGCTCTTGGGACTTTCGTTTGCTGATGGGGCACAACTCAAAATGAAGAGAAATAGCTGTAAACATCCATTAATAATCAGAACATGGAATGTACCAACTTTGAATCTAGGAAGAAACGGAACACATAAACATCAATATTCTAGGCATTAGTAAGCTGAAATGGACTGGTATTGACCATTTTGAATCTAATAATGACATGGTTTAATATGCCAGGAATGACAAACTTAAAAGGAATGGTGTCTCATTCATCATCAAAAAGAACATTTCAAGATGTGTCATGAAGTACAACATTGTGTGTGATAGGATCGCGGGAGAAAGATGAGGCTTTCTGCTCCCGTAAAGATTTACAGCTTTGGAAACCCTGTACAGGGTCGCTATGAGTCAGAACCGACTCCACGGCACATAACAACAACAACAACAAGGAATTTATGCACCAACCACTAAAGCCAGTGATGATGAAAGAGAATAAGTGTACCAACTTCTTCAGTCTGAAACTGATCAAACATGCAATCAAGATGTATTGCTAATTACTGGTGATTTGAATGCAAAGGTTGGAAATAAAGAAGAAGGATCAGTAGTTGGAATATATGGCTTTGGTGATAGAAATGATGCTGGAGATTGCATGATAGAATTTTGCAAGACCAACGACTTATTCAAGTGTGGCAACAATTGTAAGATTGGCCCAGGAATGGGTAGTGTTTTGTTCTGTTATGCATAGGGTTGTTATGAGTCGATACTGACTCGATCGATGGAACATAACAACAACAACAATGACTTATTCACTGCAAATACCTTAAAAAAAAAAAACTTACAGTGCATCAACTGCTCCAAAGTATTGACTGATTACATCTTGGATTCTTTTCATTTGAATTTTTGTCTTTTCTCTTTTTTGATTTTTCCTATTTGTTTTTATCCTAAATATGTAGCAGTGCTATCATTGTAGATTAAGAGCTATTTTAATGTATGCTATTAGAGTTTTCTTTTATCACAATAATGTCTTGGCTGTATTCACCAAACTTAGGAATGGTTCAGCTTACTTTTCTACAGTATTACAAACTGGTCCATCTTAATTGTCCATTTACAGGTTCCTTTCCTTTTTGGACTCACCTGAAGGGGTGAGCTGTTGTCATCAGTTTGTTGAGCCTGAGATATCCTTCGTGGTATCTGTTTAGGGGCTTCCTTGGCTGCTGTTTCCACTGGTCCCAATGGACTTGCGTATGCTGGTACTTTAGAGCTCTCATACTGAGTGGAAATCCTGTTATAGGATTTTACAAGAGGTTACAGCAATTTTTAATTCTTAATTATGACATTGAGGGAAGTCAGTTTAAAACATTAAATCAAGTGAAGTAAATAAGAATAAAAGAAAATAAATATTAGCCCATCTTTTTTCTCTATCCTCTTCTCTAGACAGGTTTAGTTGATAGAGCACACATTAGTCAATAATGCCTCCTCTGTGCCAATCTAAAAATAAGAATTAAAAGTAACTTAGGGATGCTTGCAGACAGTCCCCGAGGTCATCCTGTCCAGGGCAGATGCTAGTGGTTCTAATAGTAGGTGTACATTTATTGTGTCATATCTGAAAGAACAGAAACTAGACCAGGCTGGTTTAAGGTCAGACATATGCCGTTTTATGCAATTCCATTTTGTTACATTACTTTATTCAAACATATTTTAAAAGTATCTCATCATCTTGACTTATAAGAGATAAAAATATATCCTATTCCTGCTCACAGAGAGTTCATACCTAATGAGTATACAGATATGCACATAATCATTTAATATACCATGTGATAATTATTATAAATTGCCAAGACAGTACAGGGAAAAAGGCAATTATTATGCAATGCACTTAATTATAAGATTAAAGGGTGGGTATTTTAAGGTGCCTTCCAACCTGAGGGGCTCATTTTCCAGTCCTGTATCTGACAGTTTTTCCCTGCTATTCCTAATGTTTTCAGTGACTAGCTATTCAGAAGTAGTTTGCCACTCTTTCTTCCTAGTCTGTCTTTGTCTGGAAACTCATCTGAAACCTGTCCACATGGGTGACCCTGCTGGTATTTAAAATACCGGTGGCATAGCCCTCAGAATCACAGCAACTCAAGCCACCACAGCACGACAGACAAACGAGCGGTGGCTGTTTGGTTTATATAGATGAAAATGTGCCATATCTGTTTTCCTTTGTAATATAATGTATTTAAAAATTTTAAATTGTCCTTGATAAAAGTACTCCTGAAGCAGGCAAGAAAAGATGAGGTTCCCACAGAAGAGAACAATATGTTCAGGTATTTTCCTCTCCAGCCAAGACCTAATAGAAATGAGGAAGATGGTTAGACAACAAAGGGGACTATATGATGAAGATTCATGTGGATGAAAAATAATAAAAGCAAGCTGAATAAGAACACTTAAAGTTACATAAGAAAAATAAAGCTCAACCTAAACCATTTAAAATGTTAGAGTTGACTTTAAAGAATTTGAATCTAGAAATGGGCCAAGATTCAGTATTTTACAGGTGAAAAAAACTGACATCTCAGAAAGTGAAAGCGATGTATCCAAGTTCACTAGAGTTGAAACAAAAGCTCAAGTCTCTTGGTGTGCCTTGCCAACACAGTTGAGGAGATTGGCAGGCAAGTTGAGGACAGGGGCAGACTGTGGAACAGATCATCAATTACTCATATGCAAATTCAAACTGAAACTGAAAAAAATGAAAACAAATCCATGAGAGCCAAAATATGACCTGGAATTTATCCCACCTGAATTTAGAGATCATCTGAAGAACAGATTTGATACATTAAACACTAAAGACCGAAGACCAGAAGAGTAGTGGGATGACATCAAGAACATCATACAGGAAGAAAGTAAAAAGTCATTAAGAAGACAAGAAAGAAGGAAAAGGTCAAAATGGATGTCAGAAGAGACTCTGAAACTTGCTCTCCAGCTAGAGATGCTAAAGCAAATGGGAGAAATGAGGAGGTCCAAGAGCTGAACAGAAAATTTCAAAGATCAGCTCAAGAAAAAATATGCAAAGATTTGGAATCAGAAAACCAAAAAGGAAGAACATGGTCAGCATTTCTCAAGCTGGGGGAACTGAAGAAAAAATTCAAGCCTCGACTTTCGTTATTGAAAGATTCTCTGGGCAAATTATTGAATAATGCAGAATGCATCAAGAGAAGAGGGAAGAGGAGAACAAACAAGATGGCGGATCCGATGGACGTGTAGTAAAGAACTCTGCCAACAACAACACAGAATACCCGACCAAGCAGGCTCAGGGGATGGTCCCAGAACGCTGAACCACATATAAAGGAATATTTAGAAGGTTGGAAGGCTCACAGCTGGGGGAATCTGTGTCAGAAGCAAGAAATCTATTGCTTTGTAGTCTAGGACGCTTGGCTGCTTGAGGAGCCGCCATCTTGAGTGAGACCAAATGAGGGAAGGATCAGAGCGGCCACAGACACCTGGAAGAACTGCTGAGATAAAGGTGTGGACATTCTTTTCTTTTGGTATCTGTTCATTGGTCCCTTGCTGTCTACGCACCTCCATTTTGGTGACTATAGGGGTACCTGAGCTAGTGGGCAGCCCCACCCTCGGAGGGTTCTACTACGCATGCACACAGATCTCCTCAAAATTTAAAGAGACAGTTTCCAATTAAAACCAAACAGCCACAGCCA
>NW_006408563.1:2075931-2083643 GCF_000296735.1 Chrysochloris asiatica | reverse complement strand
TAAGGAAGATCGTAGAAGAATTGATGCCTTTGAATTGTGGTGTTGGAGGAGAATACTAAAAGTGCCATGGGCTGCCAAAAGAACCAATAGATTTGTTTTGGAAGAAGTGTAGCCAGAGTGCTCCTTGGAGGCCAAGATGGCTAAACTTCGTCTCTCATACTTTGGACATATTGTCAGACGAGAACAGTCTCTGGAGAAGGATATCATGTTTGGTAAGGTGGAGGTCAGAGAAAAAGAGGAAGACCCCCAATGAGATGAATTGGCCAGGTGGCAGCGTTGATGGCGTCAAGTGTGGCAGCAGTAGTGAGGTTGGCCCAGGATCAGTTTCGTTCTGCTGTGCATGGGTAGGTAATGAGTCGGTTCCGACTCGATGGAACCTGACAACAACAACAACAACATTTTAAGGTAGAAAAACGAGGCAGTATATGTAGATTCTCTGTCACACACCTACTCTGATTTCTATCCAATCTAAAATAATCTTATAATTGAGGGCTATTTTATTTTTGTACTCATGCAAACATTTACGAGCATCAAACTACCTGTTAAATTTGCTTTTGAAGTTTGCTCTTTTACTCTTAACATACACTCTTTAGTATAATATTTTTGTTGCTGTTAAGTGCCATCTAGTTGTTTCTGACACATAGTGACCCTGAATAGGATTCCCGGAGAGCTGCTGGTGGGTTTGAATTGACGACCTTGCAGTTAGCAGTCCAGTGCTTATCCTACAGCACAACACGGACTCCCTTTAGTATGTTGTTATTAAGTGCCATGGAGTCTGTTCTGACTCATAGCGACCCTCTGCACAGCAGCTGGTGAGTCTGAAACACCAATCTTGCAGTTTAAACTAGCCTTGAAGTCCAGTGCTTATCCTACAGCACCACACCAGTACTCTCTTTAGTATAATTGTTGTTGTTGTTAAGAGCCCTTAAGTCAGGTCCAACTCATAGTGACCTTGTATAGGGTCTGAGGAGCTGCTAATGGGTTTGAACTGCCGACCTTATGGTTTGCAGTCCAGTTCCACAACAGGAGTATAACAGAGCTATAAAATTTGTTCATTAAATAAAATTATTATGCACCACTATAGACTTTATCATGCGTGTTTCACTATTTTCATATCAATGAATATTTAGGTTGTTTCTAATTCATTGTCCTGCCCTCAAATCCTCATTTACTCTGTAGTAGTATATTTATTCTTATAGGATTGTTATTGCTGTTTTTTGCTGCTGAGTTGGTTCTCACTCATAGCGACCCTGGGTACAACAAAATGAGACACTTCCGGTTCCTGTGTCATCCCCACAGTTGTTAAGTTTGAGCTGTTGGTACTGCCACTCTCATTAGCAATCTTTTTTTCTTCTGCTGATGCTCCACTTTCAAAAACATGATGTCTTTCTTTAGGGACTGGTCCTTCTTGATAATATGTCCAAAGTATGAGAAACAAAGTCTTTCCATCCTGGCTTTTAAGAAGCATTCTGGTTGTACATCTTCCAATACAGATTTGTTTGTTCTTCTGGCAATCCATGGTACTTTTAATATTCATCAACACCATAATTTAAATGCATCAATTCTTCTAAGGTCTTCCTTATTCGTTGTCCAACTTTTACATGTGTATGAGACTGATGGAATACCATGATTTAACGTCAGGCATACCTAAGTCGTCAAACTGGTGTCTCTGCTTTTTAACAATTTAAAAAAGTCTGGTGCAGCAGATTGGCCTAGTGCAATATGTCATTTAATTGATTGACTGCTGCTTCCATGAGTGTTGATTAGAGATCCAAGCAAAACGAAGTCTTTGACAACTTCAATCTTTTCTCAGTTTATCATAACATTATTTATTGGTCCAGTATTGAGGATTTCTGTTTTCTTTACATTGAGTTGCAATCATATTAAAGGTTGTAATCTTTGAACTTCATTAGTTAGTATTTTAAGTCCTCTTCACTTTCAGCAAGTAATGTTGTATCATCTGCATATTGCAAGTTGCTAATGAGTCTTCCTCCAATCCTGATGCCATATTCTTCTACATATAAACCACCATTTTGGATTATGTGCTCAGCAAACAGATTGAATAAGTATGACGAAAGAATATAACCCAGGATCACATCTTTCCTGATTTTAAACCATTCAATATTCACTTGTTCTGTTCTAACAATTGCCTCTTGGTCTGTGTGCAAGTTCCTCATGAGCACAATTAAGTTTTCTGGAATATTGATTCTTCACAATGTTATCCATAATTTGTCATAGTCCAAACGGTCACACAGTCAAAAGCCTTTGCACAGTCAATAAAGCACAAGTAAACATCTTTCTGGTATTCTCTTCTTTCAGCCAGATCCATCAGACATCAGCAACAATAACCCTAGTTCCACATCTTCTTATAGGATTGTGGTTGGTAAGTGCTGTTAAGTAGGTTCCGAATCATAGTGACCTTGAAAAGGGTCTCTAAGGAGTAGCTGGTAGGTTTGAACCACTAAGCCTATAATAGGCAGTCCAGTACGGGTCCTATGGCTCCACACCAGTGTTCTTATAGAATAAATTTCTAAAAATAGATCACAGGCCAGATAACATATCTATTTTTACATTTAGTAGATACCACTCTTCTAACAAGAATTCTTTCGTATGTAGATCACATCTTGTCTCTGAATGACATTGCTGCAACAATTCTCTCCTCTCACACAAAAAACCATCAGTATTTCTGTCTACAACTTCATCCCCTGCAGCATACAAACATGCTATGACTTTTTCCCATCATAACAAGCCCTGTGCTAAAGTTGGTATTTTAAATAAGTAGGTAAAGAATTGTAGAAAGTGACATATATCTAAAAGAAAGCCAAGCTAATCCTTCGCTCAAATACTAAATTCCAAATACATTAAAATTTTAAATAAAAATCAAGAACAAAAACATTAGAAGAAAATTCAGGAAAATATTCTTATAACCTTATTTCTACTCTTAACACATTCAAGTAAATTTTTGCTGAAGATAAGTAAAAAATGATGCAACAGTACATTGAAACTGCCAGAAACCCAAGTTGAATTCAGAAGAAGACATGGAATGAAGGATATCATTGCTGACATCACATGGATCTTAGTTGACAGCTGAAACTATCAGACAGGTGTTTACTTGTGTTCTATTGAATATCTGTAAAGGCTTTTGACTATATGGATCATAACAAGCTAGGGATAACACTGAAAACAATGAGTATTCCAGAACACTTAATTGTGATCATGAGGAATCTCTACATTGACCAAGAGACAAGGGGATACTGAATGGTTTAAAATGAGGAGAGGTGTGTGCCAGGGTTGTATCCTTTCACCATATTCATTCAATCTGTATGTTTGGCAAATCATTTGAAAAGTTGAATTATATGAAAAAGAGCAGAGCATCAGAACCGAAGGAAGATTTTATAACAACCTGCCATATGAAGATGACACAACCTTGAAGAGGACTTAAAATACTAATTGATAAAAATAAAGACCATAGCTTTCAGTATAGATTGCACCTCAGTGTAAAAAAAACACAAAAGTCCTTACAAATGGACCCATAAATAACATCATGATAAATGGAGAAAAGATTGAAGTTGTCAAAAGACTTCGTTTTGCTTGGATCCACAATCAACACTCTTGAAAGCATTAATTAAGAAATGATACAACATGCTGCATTAGGTAAATCTGCTGCACAAGATCACTTTAGAGTATTCAAGAGCAAAGACATCATTTTGAGGATTGGGTATGCCTTACACATGCCATGGTATTTTCAATAGTCTCATATGCATGAGAAAGTTGGACAAAGACTAAAGAAGACTGTAAGAAGAATTGATGCATTTGAGTTATGGTGTTAGAGAATAATATTGAAAGTATCATGGATTGCCAGAGAAGAAACAAATCTGTCTTGGAATAAGAATGCTCCTTAGAAGTCAGGATGGCAAGTCTTTGTCTGTTATATTTCAGACATATTATTAGGAGGGACCAATCCCTGGAGAAGTGCATCATGCTTGGTAAAGTGCATGGTCAGCAAAAAAGAGGAAGACCCCAAGGAGATGGGCTGACACCGTGGCAGTGGTAATGGGCTCAAACATAACAACAAATGTGAGGATAGTGCAAAATCAGCCATTGTTTCATTCTGCTGTGCATAGGGTTGTTAGTCAGAACAACAGCAATGACTCTCAACATAGCAGTCATACTGATAAGTTTAAAACTTAAATTATATCCCCTACTGAAAACACTCCAAAGGTCCCCAGCTCACTTGGAGAACAGCTCTCTCTCGTATTCAACTATTTTATAACTGACTTTTCTTGTACAATTTTTCTTCAAAGACATCTTCAAAATTATTTTGTCTTATTTAAAAAAAAAAACACACTGGAAATGACTTTAAGCATTAGTATGTGGAGAATGTGCACTCTCATTTTAGAAATGTAATATGCCTTATTTTCTGCAATTTCATATAGGTCATATGATTTTTTTGTTAAAATTTTTCATAAGTTTCAAAAAATAATTTTTGCAGCTATTGTCTAGGAGATTTTTTATAAAATTTCTCACTGATTATTGCTAGTTTAATGAAGAGCTGCTAATTTATGCATATTTATTTTATTTCCTACCACCTTTCGAAATCTATACATTTTAGTGCTTTTTGCAATAGTTTCTTGATTCATGACTGTGTGAAGGTGTTGTTGTTAAGTGCTGTCAAGCAGATTCTGACCCATAGTGACCCTGTATAGGGTTTCCAAGGAGCAGCTGGTGAGCTTGAACCACCGACCTTGCAGTTCAAATGGCTTGGCAGTCTGATGCATTAACCCACAGTGCCACACCAGGACTCCCATGTGAGGGTAAATTAAAGTTTATAACTGCTAGGGATTCAGTGCATACATGCACAGATTTATTCCAAATAAAAAGTGTTTAAATGTGTCTCTGCAATCAGTGGATGGCTACAGTTACACTTGTTTTTTACTTGTTTGGATATCTTCAAAAAAAAAAAGGTCAAATCAAAACTGTGGCTTCTGAGGGAATCTGCTGAACCAGTTAAAAACAGGGCAGAGGTCAGTTCAGAAAGTTATGGTGATTATATTTTGGATTTCAAAGGGGTCACCTTGATAGATTTTCTCAATGGACATGGGGTCTAATTAGGAAGAAGTTCTGTGAACATTGAAAACTGCATGGCAAGGAATTTTTTTTTTCCATTCTGACAATGCACCTACTCATTCTTCAGGGTACAAGAGTTTCTTTAGGAAGACTTACCACACTTACCTACAGCCCTGATCTTGCCATTTTAGACTTATTTTTCTTCCACAAATTCAAAGGATATTGAAAAAAGAACAAAATTGGAGTCCCTTGAGCGTGCCAAAATTGCCATTTGACATGTTGTAAATCAAAGAGCTTAGAATTCTTTAAGAAAAGGTTAGAGAGATGGAAGCACTGTATTCAAAAGTGTCTAGGACTAGGGGAGGGGGGGCTTGAAGGTGGATAGGGTAGAGGTGCAGTGAAGTTAGCCGTCAGCAATACCACAGAATAGCAGGTGAAGAAGGTTCAAGGCAGCGCTCCAAAACTCTGAACCATATATCTAGGAATATTAAAAAAATTAAAAGGCTTATAGCTAGTGGAACTTGTAGCAGGAATAAGAAACCATGTATTTTTTAATCTGCCAGGCTCAGCATCCCAGAGCTGACAACTGGGACGAAACCAAATAGCAAGACCAAGCAGGGGAACAGACCCACCATGGAATAACACTACGGGAACCTCAGAGCAAAGGTAGACATACACTTTGTTGGTTTTTCTTTGTTCTGATTTCTTTTTTTCTTTTTGGTATCTGTTTGTTGGTCCCCCACTGTTTATGTACCTCCATTCTGGTGACTAGAAGGGGAGCCTGAGAGAATAGACATCCCCCACCACCACCACCACTGGTGGATTCTTCTGCCACGAATGCGCACAGGTACTCTTAGCCCAAGAGCCGGCCCTGAACTGTTTTTAACAGCAAAAAGGCCAGAACAAGGGGTGTGGAGAGCGAAAGAGAGTTTAAAAACAAAACAGCCGGAAAATTAAATTAAATCCTGAGGTACACCATAATAACCAACAATGGCATCGTGTATTTTATTAGGTGGCTTTGAAGGCAAGAAGTTGAAAGAGGACATTAAAGTCATACTCATATTAGGCTATAAATTTTTATTTTTCTTCTCTCCCTCCTCTCCCTTTTCTGTGATCATAGACTACATATCCAATCCTGTTTTGTTTGTTTTGTTTTTGTTTTTTTCTTTCTTTCTTTTTTTTGCTATTGCTATTTTATGCTCCCCTTCTAACTTTGGGGGACTCTTTCTCTCCCTATATTATCCAAGAAAAGACAGCAACTGCTGCCCTATAGTCAAGCTACAATCACACTCGATAAAACACCAAAATCCAGACAAGGACCAATACCAATTGTCATACACCAGGTAGGCAAACAACACCTGTGAAAGTTTACTCTGAGTCACGCAATAAGAAGAATGAAAAGGGAAGCCCACATCCTGATCACATCTACCTGGAGGCACTCAGAAAGCATAAAAAAAAAATCAAAACACACACTCAATTAAGTATTAAGGCCACAGATAAACACTAAACATGTCCAAGAAGCATGTCCAGAAACATGATAAAATGTTTGAGACAAATGACCTAGAGGTAGACCTGGACTACCTTCTGGAAGCAGGGCAGGCCTTGAAAATGCCTGAGAGGGAATTCAGGAAAATGATTATAAAAATTTTAAAACACTTTACAATGGAGTTGAGAAAAATAAGGAAGAAGTCAGGAAAGCACTACAGGAGCAATCAAATAAGACAGATAGAGCATTGGAAACCATTCAAAACCTACAGAAAGAAGTCCAAACGATCAATAACAGAATAAAAGTCATTAGAGAGATGCAAATCAAGACAACAATGAAATATCATCTCACACCAGTAATAACAGCAAAGATAAAAAAGGTAGAGGACAATGAATGCTGGCAAGGATGTGGAGAGACTGGAACATTCCTGCATTGCTGGTGGGATTGAAAAATGGTTCCAACCTCTCTGGAAAGGAATATGGCATCTCCTCAGAAGGTTGGAAATATAAATGCCTTTGTTGTTGTTGTTGTTAAGTGCCGTCGAGTCGGGTCCGACCCATAGTGACCCTGTACAGGGTTTCCGAGGGTGTAAATCTTTACGATCTAGGAATTCCTCTACTTGGTATTTACCCACAAGAAATATTAGCAATAACACGAGTAGATATATGCACACCAATGTTCATAGCAGCATTATTTACAATAGCAATAAGATGGAGACAGCCTAAGTGCCCATCAACTGAAGAATGGATAAACAAACTGTGGTACATACACACAATGGAAATGCTACCTTGACGAATAACAACGAAGCTGCAAGCCATTACATAACATGGATAAACCTTGAGGACATTATGCTGAGTGAAATTAATCAGTCGCAAAAGGAGAAATACTACATAGGACCGCTACTGTAAAAGACTAGACAAAGAACCTATACTAAAGGATGAGGATGGGGATTCATTGCTGGTTACCAGGATGGGAGGGGTGGGGTGAGGGAAGGGAGGAGAAGGTGGAGCATAGGGTAGGGAATAGACACAGGATAGTTTGGGTGCTAGGGAGGGGGGCATTACACAAGAAGTGAGGGGGAATGGAAGAACAAGGAGGATGGGAAAACAATTAGGCAGGTTTGCATGGGCTAAATGGGACAGAGGTAAATAATGATGTA
>NW_006408563.1:2041175-2073076 GCF_000296735.1 Chrysochloris asiatica | reverse complement strand
TGTGTGCTGATGACTGGGGGGGCAGGCTTGCAGCGTATACCCTTTGGTTGGTTGATGATGCATGAAGGGGATTGTAACCACGGCAATGAAACGATATGCAATAGAATGAATGTAAAGCTAATGTTCTCCCATGTGAATGATCACAGAATTCACAATAAAACATTTAAAGTGTATAGAAGTAGATGGAAGGTCTGCTGAGATACAATTGCTTCACATTTTGACATTTTTGCTTAATAGTTATTTCTATGATTTTGTAGCAATACTTTTAGACTTACCCTCATGTTAATTGCAAATGAAAGAATTTTTTTCTCCAATGTTTTAATTTTCTTGTTGATTACATTTACAAGAGCTTCCAAAATATTTAATAACAAGTGGTGATAGTTTGCAATTAGCTTTTAATTATGTTTTTGTAAATGAAGATATTCTCTGTGTGAACTATTATGGTTAAGATCAATGAATCCACATCAAAAGGAAGGAGGCCAAAGGTGATGCAGAAGGTTTGCTGGATCAAAGAGTGAATTTCATATGACCATTTGACAGAAGCCATTAATCTCTAAAAAAATGGTCAGTGCTCACATGCCAACTTATTAGAAATCAAGGATTTTTTTTTTCTCATATAACACATTGTGAAATGGTAATATTACACACTCAGTCCTCCTGAATCAGCCTCTGATTAGAATTTCTGAGCTCATCAGAAATTCTGCTACGTATTGCGCTGTGGGATAAAGCTGTTTGAATCATAAGGTCAGTGGTTCAAACTCACCAGCTGCTCCTTGGAAACCCTATATAGAGTCACTATGAGTCAGAACAGACTCGGAGGCACTTAACAACAACAACTCTGGTGAACAACCTTATTGTATTCTGGGTGAGGGGTAAGATGATGGGCATCCTTCTTTTCCTTTTTTTAAAAAATAAAATATTGATTCTGAATTTTGTTTCAAAACCAAATGAACAAAAAGGACATAGAATAAAGTTATTCTAATATTATTAAGAATCTTCTGTTCTGTGTTCTTCTGATGCCTGTGGTGAAAAGAATAACTCTAAAGTTACCTCTGTTTATTTTCTTGGAAGTAGATCTCCAGACCCTCCCTTTGATGTGTGTCTGTTGTTGGTAGGTGCCAGTGAGTCGATAGTTACTCATAGTGACCCTATGGGCCAACTTCACAATCTCTGCTACTCCTGAGCCCATCACTGCCGCCACTGTGCCAATCCACCTCGCTGGGGGTCTTTCTCTTTTTCTCCAACTCTCCACTTTATCAAACAATCTACCTTCTCCAGTGACTGATCCCTCCTAACAATATGTCTGAAGTATGAGAGACAAAGTCTGGCCAGGATATGTGGTTTCCAAGGATGTGTGTCTGGGTGGGCTCAAATCATTAGCTTTTCAGTTAGCAGCTGAGCTCATTAATCATTTATACTACTCAGGGGCTCCACTGTCTCTTGTTGTTGTTGTTGTTAAGTGCCATCGAGTCGGGTCAGACCCATAGCGACCCTGTGCAGGGTTTCCGAGGGTGTAAATCTTTGTTGTTGTTCAGTGCCGTCGAGTCGGTTCCGACCCATAGCGACCCTGTACAGGGTTTCCAAGGGTGTAAATCCTTATGGGAGTAGAAAGCCTCATCTTTCTCCCGCGGAGCGGCTGGTAGTTTCGAACCGCTGACCTTAAGATTCGCAGCCCGATTCGTAACCACTACGCTACCAGAGCTCCTGTCTCTTAGTTCTGCTTTAAAATTAAAGTAGAAGGAAAAACAAAACAAAACAAAACATTGTAATCTTCCTCACCTCTTTAACTTCTAGGAGTTAGCGGCTGTAACCTAACCCAATACCTAGATCCCCTGGGCTCTCACACTGAACAACTGTGTCTCCCAGACACCCACCTGGAGTGGGCGTGGTTAGCCACACCCTTTGGATTCACCTGGTCCAGCAGCCACTGTCTTTTCTGGGCCTCTTTCCTCCTACTTTGACTTCGGAGCAGATGGTTTCTGAGGGTCCTGAGCAGGAGTTTTGTATTTTCCTTCACAGATATCTGCAGGAATAGGCAACATTAAAAAACGTGACAGATCAGCCTAGCATAATCTTCTTTCCTTAACTGAGTGGACCAGCCATCTTGAAAGTTTTGGGGTTTATTTCCATCACTTTCATGTCCTCAGAAAAATCATCTTACTTCCTCAACTTCTTCCTATCCTCTCTAGATCAATACACACACAGCATAGCACTCCACAGTAAGCACCCCAGCTGGCTGCACAGCTCCCCTTCCTTAGAGTAATCTGGTAATTTGGAATTCTAAAACTAGAGAGGGTCATGAAAGAGAGCTAAATTTATGATTGTTAATATTTGGAATCGTAGCTTCCTTAGAAAACTGGATGATAACTCATGGATTTAGTTCCAGAAAAAAAAAAAAATTGCTCCCACGTTTGATTCTGGGTACAATTTCAGTGGATTGACAGGCTACCTGAAATCCATCCCTAGACCCTAGGTTAAGAATCTCTGCTAACAGGAAACAGATTCTTCTGCTCTAGAAATTTGAAGTGTAATAACAAAATGACCACATGGTGTCACTCTAACATAAAAAAATTTGGTGTTGCGCCTTTTCGAAGCACAGTGACCATATCTTAGGTTGTTGTTAAGTGCCATCAAGTTGGCTCTGACTCATAGTGGCCCTGTAAAGAGTTTCTGAGAAGCGGCTGGTGGTGCAGAGTAAAACTATCCGATAGGTTTTCCAAGCTTGTAAAGTTTTATGGAAGCACACTTCCACCTCTTTCTCCAGTGGAGACGTTCTGCAATGAAGTAGTAGGGCCCCTTACTCTAATGTAAACCAAAACCCAAACCCATTACCATGCAGTCAAATTCATAGCGAATTCATAGGGTTTCCAGCCTGTAAATCAGCACTGGAACAGAAAACTTCATCTTTCTCCCATGGACCAGGTGGTGAGTTTGAACTGTTAACCTTTTGGTTTGCAGTCTGGTACTTATCCTACAGCAAGACAATGCCTGGTTCTCCCTCAGGTTTTTTAAAATGAAGATCAGAGATCAATGAACCCAACAATCTCGTTTAATCCAGTTTTATAAAAGTAACATCCACCAGAAATTATTTGGCAACATCTTGGCATTTGAGAAGGCAGATACCCTCTTCTGGGTAAGTTTTTAATGACAGCCTCGCAGCCACTCTATTGGAGGCTAGTGCCTCCTACAAGGAGAAGGAAATTTCATAGGAATTTCCTCATGAAAAGAAAGAGCCGGTTCTGGGAGAAATTAAGATGCTCTTTATTTAAAAGTTAGTATCCTGGTTTTTTTTTAATTATTAAAAAAAAAGGCATAGGCTTAATCACATGCTGGGCATTTATAATTTTCTCTTAAAAAAGAAAAACTTAAAAGACAGCTCTGATGCTTTCCAAGACAAAACAAAATAGTCATGTTTCTCTTATATTCCAGCCCCTCCTCCCAATAAAAAATACTAGAAATATAGAGTGCGGGAAAATACATGTTTGAAAAAAATTCTCAAAAAATATATTAGCAACGAGAGACCCGGTTTCATAGTAATTCCAAACTTTAGTTGTTGTTGAATGCTGTCAAGTTGGTTCTGACCCATAGCGACCCTGTATAGGCTTTCCTAGGAGCAGCTGGTGAGTTTGAATCGCCGACCTTGTGGTTCAAACTGATCTTGCGGTCCAGCACATTAACCCTCAGTGCCACATCAGGACTCTTTTACCAAATTACAGCTCTTCTAGTTCCCATCTCTATCATTACCAATGCCCTCTTTAGTTTCCCCCAGATATTCTCTTGTCCCTAAAAGCTTTTTAACATCTACAGTATAAAGCAAGCACACATTTATTGAAAGATGTTTGAGTTTGCCATTTCCTTCATCTCAATGTTACAAGGTATGAAGGGTGGAGTTGGAGCTTTCACTGCGGTAGCTGATACTGACTTAAGGCACTAAGTCACTAACCACCACCAACACATGAACAGTTAGGTGCATTGTGTTGAATGTTACCTGAATGCAGTGCTCTATCACAGGATGAGACTGCTGGTGGGACGTGCTGTAAAGTCCAAATATGAAACACACCTGGCAAATGTCAAAGTTGAGGCACTTCAAACAGCGATACCTGCCAATTAAAATGGAAATGCAGCTACATTACTACTCATAGGCAAGCAAAGGCAGTGCCATCGAGGCAGAGGATGAACACCCACGAACATACAGGGATGTCTGAGCTACCAAGTAAGTATGCCATTTCTCCCAAACTTTCTAGGGCTAGTAATAGACTAGGGCATGTTAATTTTTAAAAAAATCTTCTTTCTATAATATTTTAATAATGTGGGATGATATTTGTATGGTTGTACCCAATAAACTATGGCATAGAAGTCTGGTTGATGAAAAATATAGAGAGTACCTTCTCTCTTCAGGCTCCTGTGTACCATAACCCTTAGGATAGACCCTAGGTCTACAGCTACATTTTGGTAGGCTGCACAATGCACTCAAATAAAAAAAGGTTTTTTTTAAACTAAATATTGAAAATTTAGTTGTCAACTAAAACAAAAACTTGGAGATTTCAAGAAAATTTGCAATCTGACTTCTTGAAAAATTTGGCTTTTCTGTATGGTCTTGGGTAAAATGACAAGACTTTATTTAAAAAATATAGAATTTAAAATAACGTCTTTTCCTATTCTGGAACTCTGAATGCAGTAAAGACATAAAGTGGAAAAGGGGGAGTTCCTCACTTGCCAAAAGTTGAGTGACAAGCATACCCAAGTTTCTTCACATGCCACAATTACAGAATTTCTTTCATGAACAGTTTCAAACTTAAATGTCCTTGTGGTCAGAAGGAGATGGGGGATCTTGAGACACTCAGGGAAGGGGATGTATCTCATAACACTCAGAGAAAGAGAACATATTGTGATATCAGAAGAGGGTTGGCAAGATCTATCGGTCATGAATTTATGTTTGTTGTTGTAGAGTCAGTTCTGACTTATAGCGACCCAGCCTTTGGTATAGATTACATCTCAATGTAAAGAAAACAAAAATCCTTACCATTGGACCAATAAACAACATTCTTATTAACAGAGAAAAGATTGAGGTTATCAAGGACTTCATTCTTCTTGGATCAACTATCAACACTCATGGAAGCAGCAGTCAAGAAGCCAAGCAACGTATTGCATTAGGCAAATCTGCTGCACAAGACCTTTTTAAAGTGTTGAAAAGCAAGATGGCAGCTTGAAGGTGAGCCTGACCCAAGCCATGGTATTTTCAATTACCTCATATGCATGCGAAAGCTGGACAGTAAATAAGGAAGACCGTAGAAGAATTGATGCTTTTGAGTTATGGTGTTGTAGGAGAATATTCAAAGTGCCATGGACTGCCAAAAGAACCAACAGATCAGTGTTGGAAGAAGTGCAGCCAGAGTGCTCCTTGGAGGCCAAGATGGCCACACTTCATCTCTCATACTTGGGACATATTGTCAGGAGGGAGCAGTCGCTGGAGAAGGATATCATGTTTGTTAAGGTGGAGGGTCAGAGAAAAAGAGGAAGACCCCCCCAACAAGATGGATTGGCCAAGTGGCAGTATCAATGGCCTCAAGTATGGCAACAATAGTGAGGTTGGCCTAGGATCGGGCAGTGTTTTGTTCTGCTGTGCATAAGGTCACTATGAGTCGGTACCGACTCGATGGCACCTAACAACAACAACAAATGGCTACAGTAGTACCTAACATTTTGAACACTTATCATACAACATGCAATGTCCATGAAAACACTTTGAAGCCAAGTTTTCTTATTATTATCTTCTTTTTTCAGAGAAGGAAACTGCAAGTTGCACAAGGGCACACAACCTTGAGTTTTCTGAGATCCCCAAACATCCATCTGAAGTTCTCACTGTAGCACATTGAGGACATTTTAAATAGACTCAGAAGATCAGAGCTGAAGAAGCCTCTGATGTCATTTGCTCTCTCTTTCCTCCTTATTTTACTCACAAGGAAGCTCACGAAGGAAGCATGGTGAGCATTGAAACAGTTCTAAGGGAAGATTAATCTCATTCTCAATAGATAGGAACAAGTTCTAAAATGTGAAGTATGGCTCTTTAAATTTCTACTTTTGCTACCTCTTTTGTTTTTAAAGTGAGAGACATGTGTAAGTCATTCAAATCTTCGGAGACTCAATTTTGCCATTTTTAAATAGGAATTGTAATATCTGCTTTGTTTTCTACACAGTGATTTTGAAAATAATGTGAATTTCTGTACTATGCTGGATACACGCTGACTGTTACTTCTTGTTTACTGGTTAAATGATTATAATATTTTCATGGCAAATCATAGTCATGTTTTTCCACTGTCTAAAATAAAAACAGGTTTGGGGTTGTTGTTTTCTTCATTGTAGTCTAGTGATTTCTTGGGTTCCTCTTGCTGAGTTCCTAACAGTTCTTTTCATTGCTATGTTTTATTGCTTATGATTCAGGTGGTGGCAAAGAGTTTTTCATGAGTGAGGTCACATTGTGCTCTCAGAATTTTCTGTAAACTCAAGTTGTTTCCTCACCAATATTACAACTTGTCCTTGAGTATTTTAGTGAATCCAGCAGGTCTGTGTTGTAATTGAGAGAAGCTTGTCTGAGGTGCAGGAAGGGAAGGAAATACAGTGAGGAGGAGTCAAGCGCGGAGTCCTCATGCCTTTTGGCCCTTCTGGGCACCACTAGCTTTGGCTTCTCTTTAGCTCCTTGGTTGTCCCAAGTCTTCAGTTCTACTTCAGTTTCCAGTCTCTACACCTGTGTTAGTTCACCATGAAGATTAGGATCCCCCACCTGGGTTGGCCCTGCTGGTTTCTTCCTCTCCTACCCAGACTTTAAATATAACTCCTTTTTTTTTTCTTTCTTGCCTCTCTTTCTTCTTTCCCTCTTTGCTTCTTTTTTTTCCTTCCTTTCTCCCTTCATTCTCTGTATTCCCTCCCTCCTTCCCTTCCTGCCTTCTTCTCTATAAAACGTGATTGTTACTGCCATCCTCAAAGCTGTGGAAAGGCCTGGATCTGCCCTTGCCTGTAGGGGGCTCAAGATCCTTGAGCTCTTGTAAAATCACTCTCACCTCCAAGGGTGAGACCATGTTCTAGGTTATCTGCAGAGGGAAGTAGCCTCACACCATGATCAAAATGTGTGGCCTCTGGATTCAGACCATGAGCCTCAGAACATGGCTGACCTAAGCAAGTTCTGAAATGTCTTTAAGTCTCAATATCTTCATCTGTCATTGGGGATAATAACACTACCTTTTGATAGGATTATCTTGAGTTTTACATGCAATGATCCATGTAGACTACTCAACCTTGTTGTTGTTGTTGTTATGTGCCGTGGAGTCGGTTCCAACTCATAGCGACCCTGTACAGGGTTTCCGAGGCTATAAATCTTTATGGGAGCAGAAAGCCTCATCTTTCTCCCACGGAACAACTGGTAGTTTCGAACTGCTGACCTTGTGGTTCGCAGCCCGATTTGTAACCACTACGCTACCAAAGCTCCTTAGACTACTCAACCTAGTACTTGTTATATGCCGTGGAGTCAGTGCCGACTTATAGCAACCCTGCACAGGGTTTCCGAGTCTGTAAATCTTTATGGGAGCAGAAAGCCTCATCTGTCTCCCGTGGAACAGCTGGTAGTTTTGAACTGCTGACCTTGAAGTTTGCATCCCGATTCGTAACCACTATGCTATCAGAGCTCCTTCAGCCTAGCACTTGGTTAACTGTTGTTATTATTCAGGAGCTCTGGTAACACAGTGCATTAAGCATTGGGCTGCTAGCCAAAAGGCTGGCAGTTCGAATCTATCAGTCTCTCCAAGGGAGAAAGATGAAGCTGTTTGATTCTATAAGGATTATAGCCTGGGAAACCCCATGGGACAGTTCTACTCATTCTATAGGGTCACTATGCATCAGAATCAATTCAATGCAAATGTGTTTAGCTTGCTTTTCTTTTGTTATTATTATTGCTATTATTACTGATGCCTCCAATGCATTTAAAACATGTTTTTAAACAAAACAATTATTTTCCCTTTAGATGAATAAAATTTTCAATTGCTGTGAATTTAGAAGGCTGTGTCCATCATCGTAGAAAATAAAATGACATTAATTATCAACCAGGATGCCTCATTCAGAAAATGATTGAGTAAAAGAAAGGACTGAGTTCAGATGTGTGAGAAGGACCTCAGAAAGGACCTGGAAGGGTACATCTCCAATTCCAGGCCCGTTCGGAGCATCACCGTCATACACTCATGAGTGGCCGTACCTCTGTCCGATGATTGGGAAGTTTCTACAGATACTACACCGAACTGGGTGAGTGACCATTTCAGTGACTGATAAATGGTAGAAGGTGGGGAGCCACAGAAGGAGGAGTGGCTCAGACTGCAACCAATTTAGGAATTTATCTTCTTTGATTGCTGGGCTCAACACCTGAAAAACAGTAATACACATAGATGCACTTTAAGCACGCCTTTGGTTTCGAGTCTCGATGAAAATTTATTTTCATCTTCTCTTGTCATCTGCTCTGCTGAAGAAGTTTATCATGTGGAAAGTCAGAGGCAACTCTACTTCCTAAATAGATTGTCTGGGAGGCTATGTCAAGTCATAGGTCTGTAATTTAAAACTGCCCAAAGAACAAACACATGTGTCCTGGGAGAAGTACAGCCTGGATGCTCCTTAGAAATAAGGATTGTGAAACTTCATCTCAGGACTTAGGACACACGTTATCAGGAGGGACCAAGCTTAGTAAAGTACAGGGTCAGTGAAACAGAGGCAGACTGTCATTGCGATGGAGTGACACAGAGGCTGCATCAATGGGCTCCAGGATAGGCACAATCGGGAGGCTGGTGTAGGACCAGGAAGTGCTCTGCAATTATACACAGGGTCACTATGAGTTGGAACTGACTTGAAGGCACCTAACAATGATCATTTTAAATCTGTCAACAAATGATTCAGGCATGTCTATTCCCAACTCCCTGGGGCACTGTACTCACCCTTTGGAAACAGCTGCGTGTAGCACTTTCCACAGAACAAGGAGCATGACTCTCCCCCACCACAGTTGGGATCTGCAAGAGGGCAGATACCAATGTCAGCTGCTAGAAAGGGAGAACTCTGTGGCCATCAGGATCAGCACGCCTGAGTGATAGTGGTCACACCAAGGAGTCACAGGCATTTGGTTTCTGAGCCTGGAGGAGCTGTGTCAAAGCAAAGGAGCAAAAGCAATGTCTGGTTTGTGCGCAGGGTTTGAACTGAGACCACGAAGGAAGGAGGAAGTGGAACGAAGTGGGGCTGGTGGGAAGAGGGAGGAGGTAGACAGAAGCAAGTCTGGCAATTGGGTTATGAAAGGATGGCTTTGGTTGCATCGCTTCTTATGATTAGTGAAATTATTTTACCCTCTCTTTGTTCTTGTTTATCTATGAAATATAGATCACATTGATGCTGTATTAAAGTTTATAGGGGTTTTTATTGTCCTTTGCAAATGCTTTCATGTCATCTCATTTTAACAAATGCCAATCTGGTGCTAAAACCATTATCCTTGTTTAAAGCAAGGGATGATTGAGATTTCATAGCAGAATTGGAGTCTAAGTCCAGGACTCCTTACCCTTCACTTAGGGTTTTCACAAAGCTTTGCTGCACCTCATCTTAGATCCATTCCACTGGCACTATCTACCTGACGGTGGCTCCCATCTTTCCACCACAGTGAACACAGGGAAGGGAGCTAAAAGATGAAGAAACCCTGTGATTGCCAGGGACTTGCCTCAGATATTAGCACTGTGCTCAGGTAAGTGTGACCGTAGTCTCCATTTGTTCCCTTTCAGTCATGGGACCTAATGTCACGTCTGATGTCTTCTGCAGCCCAGACATTGCCTGCAACCTCACAGTAATTTTGAAGATCACCCTGCTGGTCCATCAACTCCAATAAACATTCTTCTAATCAGGAAAGTGGCACTTAGAACCTCTTTGCTGACAATTAGCTAGGCAGAAGTCAACAAACATTTGTGTAAAGGAGACAAGATGGCTTGTACTTCAAATTGATATTAACACTGTCACCATCAGATCTTAAATAACTGCTCCTTATGTTATCTGGCCTTTGTCTGAAACATAACTCATCTTCCATCTTCCAGTCTGCAAAGTGACAGGACCATTGGCATAGGTCATATGGCTGATTCAACATTCAGATTCTCCTGTTGTCCTGGAGAGCCGGGATGAGCCTAATTTATAAAACAAGGGAGGCAGATCGGATGGGACCAGTTTATCAGCTCTGTGATTCTGACATGAGTGAAATAAAAATCCCTACTGTGGTGTGTCTTAACTTCCGTTTCTGGTTTTAAAAAGCACACACAAAGATTTTATGGATTAATTGCCCATTTGACTAATTTCTTGCAGGTGTTGTAGGTGGGAATTAAATGCACTTAGATGGCATGCTGACACAGGGTGAATACCACTTGAAATGATCATTAGGATTCTTAAGGGGGATTTGAATCACATAGTGGGATTTGGAATTTTCTCTGCGAATCTATCTCTGAATTCATAATGGAAGACAATGGGATGACAATTTGCTATGCAAATCTCTGCCTTCCTAATAGCATATTAATGTTTGATGGGGACAGAGCACTCTGGGGACTGCCAGTTCACCCGCTCACTGACCTCAGCAGCACAGCCTAGATCAAGGGCAGATGTTTAGGGACTGCTGGAGGAAGGGATGGTCTTGGGCCAGCTGCAGGGGTCATGAGAAGAACACAGAGATTTCTACATGAGAAGGAAAATGCCCTCACTCCGTCTCCTTCCCATACACCTTATTTCTAAACAAGGAGTCCTGGTGGCACAAAAAGTTAAGCACTCAGCTGCTAACTGAAAGGTTGGAGGTTTGAATCTGCCCAGTGACTCTATGGCAGAAATAGCCAGCCACCTGCTCCTATGAAGATTATAGCCTAGAAAGCCCTCCGGAGCATTTCTACTCTGTCACATGGGACTGCTGTGAGTGGAGACTGTCTTGATAGCACACACCAACAACTTTGTAACCACTCTAGTCTTCCAAGTCTGATGGTATCAGTGGGTGGACAGATTTCCCACCTACTTGGCTCCCTACCAGGCCAAGACCTGAGATTTTGGGATTGCTGGGGAAGAGCTGCCTCTGGCACCCCGAGAGGTGCCTGACAACCGGCGGCTGGATCGGCGGCTGGATCTGCATGCTGCCGAGACTGCCTGATGTTTCAATCCTCTACATTTCTTTAAAAATCACTGTTCCACTTAAGAAATATGAACATTGACAATGTTGCTTGGAATTTCCAGATAAATTATATATTAAAATAAAAATTGATATAGAAATACTTAGATCAAAGGAAACCAGAGTTAGTTTGGGATATGTTTTTCCAAACCATATTCTGACACTCTTCATCTTTATCCTAATATTTAATCCTGAGTCCAGACCCAGGAGCCAAATGACAGAAACTTACTGACAAAAACTCTACTGCTTCACAGCAGAGACATCCTAATGTGGCAATTTTACAGAGGCTAGGAGAAGATGCTGAAGAACAAGCACTAGACTGTTAACTACAAGGTTGGTGGTTCAAACCCACCAGATACTCTTCAAAAACTCTATACAAGGTTGCTGTGAGTCAGAACCGACTCTTCAGCACTTAAAACAACAACAACAAGACCAGAGACATCCTTGAAACCAAAATAAAAGGTCTAATGAGACAGAAACCAATTGGACATAAGACTAAAGCCTACCCCACCCACTGTAGAAATTGTGGCTTGGTTACACCAGTTTACACCATTTTATCACTAAAATACCCTTGCCTGGTTAAGAATAGAAACTATATTCTATCTGCACATTCTTAACACACAGGAAATGATGGAATTCTTAACCATTTGAGTGTTTAACTTTGCATTTCATCTATGTTTTGTTAAATATTCATTAAGGGCCTTCTTGAAGTCCTGGTGTGGTGCTATAAGATAGATATTGGACAGCTAACCACAAGGTTGGTAGTTTATGCACATCGGCCACTTTTTGGAAACCTTATACAGGGTTGCTATGGGTCAGACCTGACTCGATGGCACTTAAGAACAACCACCACAGGACCAGGCACTATTAAAGGCACTGCAGAGAAGCGTGAATGAGCTATAATCCTGGTTCTAGAGAAACAGACTAGTAGGAGAATCTTACAGCTGGGGAATCATTGCAACACAGTCTGACAAGTGATCACATACAGTGATGTGCTCAGGGAGTTCAAGAAGCCTGTTGTGAGGAGGTGACTATAGTTCAGTGATCTTGAAAGATGAACCGACCTTGTCAAGTGGAAGGCAAGTGATGGCATTGTGGGTAGAAGGAACAGTGACGATCAGACATGAGAACTTGTGCGTGTCAGGTACAGCGAGCATTTTAATATTCAGAACTGAAAAGGGAACAAGTTGTATGTGGAAAAACAAAACACTTTGAAATAAGCAAGAGACCACTATATATCTTTCAAAGGATAGTGTTATCTGAACCTATAGAGATATGTTTTGACTCAGCTATTTTCTGCTTCTGCAGAGATTAACTGGAGTCCCTGAGTGGTACAAATGGCTGATGTGTTCAGCTACTAACCCAAAAGAATCCACCCAGAAGCACCTTGGGAGAAGCCCTGTGTGTGATCTACTTCTGAAAACCCAACAATTGAAAACCACATAAAGCACAGTTCTATTCTGACACATATGAAATCACCATGAGTTGAAACTGAATTTCCAGTAAACAACAACAATATATCTATACTCAGATTATAGCAGTGGCTAGAGAGGGAAAGGGTTGTGTGGAGCTACATAATGGTAAATTTAACCCACTGAAAGTCAGATCCTTTCTAACAAGTGTGGTTATTCTAACCGAAACTTAGAATTCTTAAGTCCTGGGGACTTACCTGCTGTAGATCCGTTAGTAGGTGTCTCAAACTCTTTCGAGTCATGTGTGCCCCAGATTCAAAATGTCCTCTATTATTTTCTGCATAGAGCTGAAAAAGAGCTAGACACATTAAAGGGAAATGAAATCCTTATGTTGAATAGCTGCAATACATCTTTTAAAAGTATGTGCTTTGAATTCTAAATGGCTTCTTTCTAGATATCAAGGAAAAGGAGAGGGAAACATTTTTTTTTGAAGGCTTACAAAACAAGATAATTTGATAACCAATGAAAGTCCATTCACTTTTCCACTTCTTGATAATTGAGCACATCAATGGTAAGTACTGGATCACCAGGTCACTTTAAACCACAAGGTTAGCAGTTCAAACTCACCAGCTGCTCCTCAGAATTCCTGTGCAGGGTCCCTGTGGGTTAGAACTAACTCAACAGCACTTAACAACAACAACAAGGTGAAGACCATGTAATTGGTAAACAACATCATGAGGATGGTCTTTGTTTTCACAGGAATAATATTTACTGATGTCTGAATAATCCTTGTTGTTGTTGTTAAGTGAGTGCCGTTGAGATGGTTTACATTCACAATGACCCTGTATAGGGTTTCCAAAGAGCAGTTGGTGAGCTCAAACCACCAACTTTGCGGTTCCAACCGGCATTGCAGTCCGGCACATTAGCCCACAGTTGTTGTTCTTATTGTTAAGTAACATGGAGTCGATTTTGACTCACAGTGACCCTGTATAGGGTTTCTGAGGCTGTAAATCTTTACGGGAGCAGAAAGTCTCATCTTTCTCCTGCGGAACATCTAGTAGTTTCGAACTGCCGACCCTGATGTTAGCAGCCCGATTCGTAACCACTACACTACCAGAGCTCCTTGCCCACAGTATCACACCAGAACTCTATAGCAAATAAATATCAAGAACAGCCAAGTAACGAGTAATTAGAAAGTATAGACAGACATCTTGAAAAATTACAAATTCTCTAAAACATAAACGTTAAAAAATCCTCACTAAGTGCATATGTCATGCTGAGCTCATGCTTAAGAACAGCTATTGTGGGGACACGGAATAAGTGTAAAGACAATGTGTTGGAGATTTGGGGTCCCTGCACTTAAGACAGTCAAAACCCGCACATGTATTACCTCTGTACTTTGTAAGAGGACTGTGCCTTGTGAATGCAATCAGGGCAGCAGCTGCAGGAGCAAGCTTAAGAAAGCCCGTCCCTGTGCTGTGCAAAAAAGAAGAGAGAGAGACAGAATGGGAATGAAGACAAGAACGGCATGTTTTATAAAATCTGTAACTATTAGTGGACATTTCTTACATGTTGTTTCAAGTTTTACCTTTCCATGACCTTTTTTCCTAAATCTGAAATTTTGCAGAATTAAGCATTGAATTCTACCATGTATCTGCCCATATGTCATACTATGGTAACTTGAATGTTGCTGTGATGCTGGAACCTATGTTTCTGGTATTTCAAATACCAGAAGGGTCACTCATGGACAAGTGCCAGCAGAGCTTCCAGACTAAGATTAGAAAGAAAGGCCTGGAGAATCAGCTCTGAAAATTATTGTTGTTGTGACGTGTCATCGAGTGGGAGCTCTTTAAAGTGTTAAAGGGGAAAGATACCAGTTTGGAGACTAAGGTGAACCTTAGCCAAGCCATGGCATTTTCAGTCTCCTCAGATGTACGTGAAAGTTGGACAGCCAGCACTCTGACTGTAGAATTTATTTTAAGCAACTTTTAGAAAGACAAATACATCATTTTTTGACAAAATCTTCTTGCTTTTCAATACATTTTGTCCATCTGTCAATAAGTTTTCGTATTCCTTTATTTTAAAAAATGTTTTAGGCTGAGCTGTGAGCCACAAATACACTTCTGTCTTCACTTCTTCATCAGAGGTGAATCTTTGTCCTTGAAGGGCTGCTCTCAGGGAACCAAAAAGGTAAAAGTCCGATATATCAAATCTGAACACTAGAGCGTATGCTCTAACACCTCAAAACGAAGTTTTTGCAGAGCGGCAACAGTGTGGGCAGAGATGGGCAAGATCACAATGCCCCTGGATAGCAGTCCTCTGTGTTTAATCTGAAGTTTAGGCTTCAGCTCTTCAGTAAGCATCTCACTGTAACGAGCACTGTTGGTTGTCGAGCCTTTTTCCTGATAGTGTTCTAATACTGGCCCTTAAGGCTCTCAGAAAACTGTAAGCATCCATTTTTTAGCTAATGGGTATCTTTTGCACTTTTTCTTGGTTGGCAATTAGGATGTTTACATTCCTCTGCCTTTTACTCTCAGACTTAAAGTGATGAATCCGTGTCTCATCACCAGTAATGATGTTTTTAAAGACACTTTTACCTTATTTCAAGTATCAGTCCAAATTTTGTTTACAGATGTTAAAATCCTCTGTTTATTCTCTTCTGTGAGTTATTTTGGTGTCTATCTCACACAAATGTTTTAAAACCCAAGTCTATCATGGACTATCTCATAGGCAGAGCCACAGCTGATTTGCCAAAGATTTTTGCAAATAATCCCTGTCACTTGTCTATTCAACAGAATCATTTCACGTGCACACTTAATGTTGTCATCAGCAGTGGATGGGGGCGGATGTTTTTAATATAATTGAACTGCAGACAATTTTTGGCTCACCCTCATGTAAGGAAGACCATAGAAGACTCGATGCATTTGAATTATGGTGTTGGTGAATAATGTTGAAAGTACCATGCCAGAAGAACACCCAGAATGCTCTTGAGAAGAAAGAATGCTTGGACTTTGTCTCTTATACTTTGGACATGTTATTTGGAGGGACCAATCCATGTAGAAGGACATAATGCTTGAAAAAGTTTAGGGTCAACAAAAAAGAGAAAGACCCTCAATGAGATGGCTTGACACAGCGGCAGCAACACTGGGCTCAGGAATAACCACAGTGGTGAGGATAGTGCAGTACTGGATACGTTTTGTCCTGTTGTGCATGGGGGTGCTGAGTTGGAACTGACTTGGTGGCACCTATCAACAACAACAACCCAGTAACTGAGCATGACCTAGTCATTGCTGGGGAAAGAGGGCAAGGAAGGACCTCAGTGACATGGAATGGCACAGTGGCCACAATGATGAGTTGACTGTGCTGATGATTAATAAAATGATATAGGACCAAGCAGGGTTTCTGTGCTAGATGGGACCACCATGCATCAGAATTGACTCGACAGCAGTGCTCTCTCTTTCTCTCTCTCTCACACACACACACACATACACACACACACACACACACGTTGAATTAAACTATGTCTCCATTTGTTTATTCATCCACTCATTTTTATACAATATTAATTGTTAAACACAGTACTGGTTACTGGGGGTAAAGGGTGAACCCTGACTTTTTTTTTTTTTTTACTTTGGCAAATGATAGTAAACACTCTTTTACAGAATGTTGTAGACATAAAAAGATGGAAATGTTTGTTTGAAGATTCTTTTTGATTCTGTCAGAAGTAAGTTATTCTTCCAAGATCAAACCTCAGAATCCATTTGCTTCTTTCTCCCTCTTTTACCTCCTACAGCTTTTAGTGTCCATCCTCTGATATCTCATCTTTTCTCTGAGTCTGTTCCTACTGCTTTTACAGGAGGTCAGAACTGATTGGTGTATGTCTGCTCTGTTAATTGGTCTCAGTACCTCTGGGTTTTCTCCTCATTAACCCATCCCTCATATGGGACCACACTAGTTTTTTTCTTAAACAGTACTCACACCATGTTTCTCCAGGTTATAAATTTCATTTAGACTGTATTTTCTCAAAGTTTTTTCTAAATCTTCAAAAGATCTCCCAATGCAGAGATTCTCCTCCCATGGTGAACTCAGGGCAATTTCCATAGGAACTCAGATGAGCTGAAATTGTCCTTTGGACCACATAGTCTTAAGTGTGAAGACTTCTTATGGTTGTGTCACTAATGAATAATTGATGAAGATCAAAGAGCACTGTCTTTGGTATGGGTTGCACTTTATGATTAAATTCATCATGTCTTAAGAAAGGTTTTCCCAGGCCAGGTGCTCTAGACATGTGTCTCTTCTCCATACGAAAATCTATTTATAAAGGTTTTCTGTTATTGCAGTCACTGTGTTAATCCATCCCATTGGGGATCCTCATCTGTTTTGATGGCCGCCTACTTTACCAAACATGATGCCCTTCTCCAGCAACTGGACCCTCTTTTGAATCTGCCAGGCTCGAAGGCCAAGAGCTGACATCTTGGGTGAGACCAAACGGCAAGGAACCCTGACTTCTTGAAGCAGGCAATTATCCATTCATTAGAACTCAACAATATGGAAACCAAACAACAAAGACAAAGTGCAGACGTTCATGATAAAAAAAACAAAAAACACTCCATCATTTCATAGGCCCTCAATCAGAGCCTAAACACACTGACTATACAGTTTCCAAACTTATGATACCATTTATCCAAGGCAGGGGGTCTGGTAGATGCAAATGCTGATGGTAGAAATGGCAGTTAAAAGTCAAATATTTAAGGAGGCTGAAAATTATTCAAAATAACATGTGAATGTGGTTATATTGCATTTGTTGTTGTTGTTAAATGCCATGGAGTCGGTTTTGACTCATGTTATGTTAATTGCCATCGAATTGGTTCCAACTTATAGTGACCCTGTTCAGGGTTTCCAGGGAGCAGCTGGAGGGTTTGAACTGCCGACCTTGTGGTTTGCAGTGCAGTGTTGACCCTGCACCAACGCCCCAGGAGTCTGTAGTGATCTTATATAGTAATACTGATTTTGGAGGCTTTGGATACTTTTGTGCAAAAATTTTTTGAACAATAAAAATAATCAACTAGACAAGAAAATAACACTAAAGAATTTATCAAATAAGTTAACTTGTGCTTGACTCTGAAAGTGAGGCTTATGGACAATACTTATTTTTCTTTACTCTTTTCTATTTTTTCTAAATGTTTGGCACTCACTGTGAGTTTTTAAAAATCGGTTCTAAAGAATGAGGCATGCAGAAGCAGGCTAACATAGGTAAAAAAAGTGGAGCAGGTAAATGGTTAAATGCCACCGTGCACTGAATCATAAGGAGAAACACGCTCGTGTCTGCAAACGTACACACACTAATGAACGTAACCATTGGCTCCACTGGCACGTAGGATCTACCCTTTGCCACGGTCTCAGTGAGTTTCTACCCTTTACCATACAAGCTAACAGGACATCCATTTTTAGCCCAGTCAAAAACCCAAACAAAAATTGATAATGGATAACAAACCAATGAGCAAGAAATATGGTTACCAAAGACTCCAAAGCAAAATACAGTTTTTCCTGTAAATAGACACAAAATCACCCTAATAAAGGGTGCACAGCTTCTCTAGAGTGAAGATTCGTTTGTCTGAGAGAAAAGGTAATGCAGATTTTCTTTCCCCATTTTTCTGTTCATGGGTCATATGTCTTCATGAAGCTAATAAACATGTATGTCTTCATTCCCCTCCTCAATGCATAATATGCTTGTGGAAATCAAGCAAACAATGAAGTCTTCTTATGTACCAAACTCCAAACAAACATTTCAGTTCTAGTTGCCACCACGTCAATTCCAATTTTTGACAACCCCATGTGTGTTAAAATAGAACTGTGCTTCATGGAGTTTTCTGTGGCTGGTTGTTTGGAAGTAGACTGCAAGTATTTCTTTCAAGGCACTTCAGAATGGACTTGAGCCTTCATCCTTTATGGTTAGCACTCAGGACCCCAAGCAAACGATGGGTGCTGTACAAGTCTCTGCTGACTCATAGCCACCCTATGTGACAGAGTAGAACTGTCCCCCATAGGGTAGTCTAGGCTGAGTCTTTATGAGAATAGATTGCCAGCTTTTTCCTCAAAACATGAACCCATTGAAATCCTTTGCCATTGAGTCTATAGTGACTTATGGGATCTGTACAACTCCACACATTAGACAGCATCAGATGGTCAATGACCAGTGGTGAATAAATACTGTCCTTAAGGTGAAAACACAGCATCTACCACTCACCTGTCGTACATCACTGTAAGGAGGCTCAGACTGAGTTTTGAAACTCAGGGATCCATCTGTCCAGGCTTTTCCTCCCTGGCTCCCTGGAACAACTCCCGGAGGTCCTGAAAAAAGCTCCTGCTCCGAGAGGGCGTGCTCCCTGGCATCCTAGAAGTGCTGGCAGGCTAGCAGGCACTGGATAAGGGAGCTGTCAACCAAGTCCACTGCAGGAAACACACAGAGAACTGAACCTCATTTTCTGATTGGAATCAAAGGTTTCAGATAAAAGCAAATATCATCTACTCTTTAATGACGAGTGTCTTTATGTCAATAATTTTCTTTGAAAGAGAATGAAAGCTGACCGTGGTTTTGATACCTATTTTATGTATAATTCAGACATTACTATTCTGTCAATTTCATTTTGGAGAAGTGTGTTAGTTAAGTGTGGTGGTGGTTGTGTGCTGTAGAGTCAGATCTAACTCATGGCAAACCTGCATAGAGGGTTTCTGAGGTTGTAAATCTTTATGGGAACAGAAAACCTCATTTTTCTACCACAGTGGCTGGTAGATTTGAACTGCTGACCTTGCAGTTGGCAGCCCAACACATAACCCACTATGCTACCAGGGATTCCTTTATTTAAGCATAGGTGTAACATTATTAACAAAGGTTGTATAACTTCCAGGATTATTACTTTATAGAATGATGTTAAAGAAAAAGTGAGAAACTTGAAAAACAGTCTTCAGAGCCAATTAGGATACAGCAAAAAGAAGTCAGAAGAAAGTGTTTTATTCTCATTAGGTGTATTATGACATTTTACCTTTATTGTCCAAATACAGTTTTATTTATATTCATGCAAATACATGTTAAGAGAAGCTATAAACCGAACTCTAGAAGGATCCTTTATTGTATGTGATAATGTAATTTGAAGGACACTTGATGGTACAGCAGTTAAGCATCCCACTGCTAATCAAAAGGTTGGTGGTTCAAACCTACCTAGAAGCACTGAAGGAGAAAGACCTGGTGATCTGTTTCCATAAATTACAGCCAAGAGAATGTGATGGGGCAATTCTAGTCTTTCAGCTGTGGTCGCTATGAGTTGAATCAACACAACAGCACCCAACAACAATAACACAAGGTAATTTGAAAACCCAGTGGTCTTTACAAAGTATCAGACTCCTTGGATCTTGCCCCAGTAACTTCTGGGTTCTTTTGGTCTTGGTTCCATTAATATTCTTCTCTAGGGAAAGAAAGAACTCTGTAAAAAGAGAGTTATATACAACTCAGTAAAAAGGTAAAGTTACAAAATAATGATGATTTCTTTCTTATATATTTTAGCACCTTCTAAATATTTTACAAGGAATGAATAGAAGAATGAAATAGAACCAGCCCTATGATTTCTTGAGAAGAGTGAATGACAGACAAAATTAATAAACACCCGCTTTTACCAGCTGATAGGTGAGGTTAACAGCAAGAGGTGTGGGCATTTGAATGGTTCAACATGTGAAATTGTCAAACCTGCCCTTGTCTCTACTTTGAAAATCTCTCTCTCAGATTAAAAAAAATAATAATCTAACAATAGCATAAACGTTTTTATTTGTTGTCTGATAATGATTTTCAGTAGACAGTCTTGGCAAGTGAGGAGTAGGTTTATGGAGTGGGACTTGAAAGGAAAAACATAGTTGCACGTACTGGGGGCTGAAAAATCATTGATCATTATATAACAGCAAGACCCATCTCTCTGCCTGGCATTGTGTAAATAGAACAGTTTTGTCTTCTGCTGAGACTTCTTTATTATGGCAGACCAGGTACTGGATGTACCACCTCTCTTCCCAGAACACTGATGCAGGCCACTTTTCAGAGCCTGCTCCTTGGAGCTCCTGCCATAGGTTTGGGATATTTTGTTGATGTTGCTGTTGTTGAGTTTTTGTTTTGATATCTTTTTAGTTAGAAGTTTTTGACTACTGACTTTGTGTACCTGGGTGAGTTTGAACTGCGAACCTTTACTTAGTAGCCCAGTGCTTAACTGTCTGCACCACCCAGGGACTCCTAGGCATTAATGAGGGAGACTTCTGTAATCATTTTCTTGAATGGGAGAAATTCTCCCAGAAAATAACATAATTGAGCGTAAATTGTCAGTGGCCATATTCTGCCTTTTCTTGATCCCTGGGCTAAGAAATAATAGTCTTATGTGAGTTTATCTGTCTAGATTAGTCATTTTGAAAATCTTTTTAAAACCAAGAATTATATTTCCAACGGAAGACTGCTTGGGGAGCACATTACGTAAAACAGAGAAAGATAGAGTTGACCTGCTGAGGGAATGGTCCTTGAGCCTTCCTAACCTGCCTGTCTCTCCCTTGCTTACCTATCAGTGTTGAGCCTCAAATCCATGTTCACTTTGTAAAGCACCATTTGCAAACCACTGGTCTATATAACTCATTAGGCAGATGGAAAAGCATAAAATAAAATTAACCTTTAGCAGAAATGCCAGACATAGAACTGCTTTGAGTCTGATAGGATAAATGTCCAAAGCCATTTCATGTGATACCTTTTGCATGCCATAAAGAACTTAGGGGAAAGCAATAACTTTAGATTTGTGGAATGCCTGCTATTTTTGTTGTGAGCTGGGGTTTTTTTTTAAAGAGCTAGAACCCAATTAGTTAATTTTGGAGAATTTTATGGGGTAAAAGTTTTCATTACATTTTACCGTATTTTGCCTTAAGAACACTATAAGACAAAACAAACCAACAAACAAAAAAACCAAACCCACTGCCACTGGGGTTGATGCTGAATTATCATCACACTATAGGATAGAGTTTCTGGGGTTTCCAAAGCTGCGTGTTTCTACAGAAACAGAGTGTCATATTCTTTTCCTATAGAGCAGCTGGTGGGTTTGAACCACTAATTTTTCAGTTAACAGCTAAGTGCTCTAATCACTATACCACCAGAGTTTCTTAAATGACCCAACAGGAAAAGAAAATGGTAGCATTCAATCAGATAAAAACGGAATGAAAAATAGCAGCTCTCAAGGAATTCACAAGATGGTTTAGAAACTTATGGCCCATGGGTTATTGGTTTAAACGGACTTTTGGATGTTTGGATGTAGATTAATGATACAGTTGGAAAATGGAACTCTGAGGCGGAAGAAGGAATCTTACATTTTTATACTCAAATCTCTTAAGTCCAGATTCTAAATTAGTTTATTTTCTCATTTGGTTTTGTGTCAATACTGGTATCCTAAAAATGAAGCAAAATATTTCCAGTAATGAAGTAGGGAGAGGTAAAAAACAGCAAACAAAAATAAACTGCTCATCCACCAATCATTTTCTATTGTTAGTCAGCAGAGCCACACAGGAGCTGAACACCCAACCTTCTCTGTTACAAGTTGTCCTGAGTCATGGGAGAGTTTGTCATTTCTTCGTGAATGTGACCTCACACCACAGGCGTAGATTTCTCAAGTGCTTTAGGACAGCCTGTACTCACATTGGCACAGAGTTTGCACAGACCGTAATTTGAAGGCTGTTCTATAAATGGAATTCTCAATATTATTAAGAGCATCTGTGAAGAAAACATAAAATATTATGATGAAAGCATGATCTTGGTTTATAAATCCCACAACTAGAGATCATATAAACAAAAAACCAACCAACCAATTACCATGGAATCAATTCTAATAATGATCCACAGGACAGAATAGAACTGCTCCACAGAGTTTCTTAGGCTGGAATCTTTACAGAAGCAGATTGCCCCTTTTCTCAAGAGGAGCAGCTGGTGGGTTCAAACTGCTGACTTTTCAGTTGACAGTGAAATGCTTTAACCACTGCACAACTAGGGCTCTTTAGAGACCATATTGTTGTTGTTGTTAAGTGCTAGTTAGTCGGTTCCAACTAATAATGACCCTGTATAGGCTTTTAAAATCTTCATGGGACTAGAAAGCCTCACCTTTCTCCCGCGGAACGACTGGCAATCTCAAACTGCTTGTGCTTTGCAGTCCAGTGCTTATCATATGGAGCCACCGTGTTCCCTTAGAAATTGTATAGCCTTCCTTTATTTTACAGATGAGAAAACCAAGACCGAGAGCTCTCTGTTCTACCTGGGAACAAATAATAATGGACTCGCAGGACCCTGGGGCTGCAGGTGACCTAGGGAGCATCCCTCTGAGTCTCTCTATTTAGGAAATTCACCAAAAGGTAAGGACCATGACTCCAGGAGAATCAAAGAATAAAAAAAAAATTTTTTTTAATAAAAAAAAAAATTTTAAATAAAAGAAGACCTTCTGAAACAGATGAGATTTAAAAGCAAAAACAACCGCACATAGAATGTAAACTCAACATTGTTAAACATATATGTTATATTCTAGTCATGTCCATACATGTATTTATGTGTACATAAAGACCCAAAAGCTGGTCATTCCTTTACTTATTGTACTTCGACTATGTGCATCAGGCGTGATTCCAGGTCCTTGAAGTTAAGAAAACAGACAAAACTCCCACCCTTGTGGAGCTTACATTCTAGGGCTATCCCCACCCTGTCAAGGCTAAGGCAGTCAGGACCAGGCCAAGGGAGTCGGCAAATGATACCAATTTCAAACTTATTTGCCATTCCTGCTTTGGAATCGAATCTATATAAAAATAAATAATTAGATGGGGAAAAAAAAGAGGTATCAATATTGGCAAAGAATGGACTTGCCGATGATATCAGGATTTACAAATGATCTGATTATCTGTCTAGCTAATCCATAAGAATCATCGACAAATTCACTGGATCCAGGACAATTGTTCTGAAATCAATACATTCCTTTTACACCAAAGTGATTTTCAATCTTTTACTGGCATCATACTTACCTGGCAGTCTTTTAAAATATAAATTGCAGTGCCTCAGTCCCAGACTTTCTGATTCAGTGGGTCTGACTGGGAACCTGAACGTTTGCATTTTAACAACTTTCCAGGTAATGCTGCTACAGTTGACGCAAAGTATGCTGAGCCATGCTTAGAGAATCATTGCTTTATGGCAGCAATAATCAGACATAACAGGTAAGTTTAAAATCTTCATGTCTAAATATACTAAGCAATGTATAAAATCTTATAGAGCTGTATATACAGAATGACATGAGGATTATATGAGTAAATGGAGAAATATATATGTTATTTATGGATAGAATGCTAGTGTCATGAAGATTCAAATGAATCTATAAATGTATAGAAATTCTAATAAAAAATTTTTTCCCGTATGTTCTTCTAATAGTTATAAAGTGTTCTAATTTGTGTTTAACTTTGTAATGTATTTATGTTTAAGTTTTTGTGTATGTTATGAAATAGAGAATCTATATTGTATTTTTCCCAATGGTTACCCAATGGCCCTGACACTATTGTTAAATAACATGTAATTTCTTCACTGAGCTAAAATGTCATCTTTGTCATATGCTCACATTTCATTCTGCTTTGCATAGGGTCACTGTGAGTCAAAACTGACTTGGGAGCACCTAGCAACAGCATTTCAAATATACCTGGGTCATGTTCTGGGCTCTATACCAATCCATTACTCCACCTATCCCTGCAGTGATCTCAAGCTGCATTTCTTCTTTTTTTTTTTTTCAATTTTTTTTATTGGATTGAGTGAAACTTTACAGGGCATATCATCAGTTTTACATTCAACAAATCATACACCTTGTTTTATTGCAATGATTATAATCCCCTCCATGTGCCATCAGTTAACAGTATTTCTCTGTATTCACTTTAGCTTTCTTTAAATAAAACAAAACAAAACAAAACAAAACACTCAGGCATATATAATAATTTATACCTCCAAAGGGCACATTCTGCAAGTTTGCCTCCTGGCCACCATCTCTTAGTCCCTCTCTTTCCATGAATCTAGAGTCCTCAGCCACTCCCCCTCTCCATGTCCCCATCTCTGCCTCCATCTCTGGAGTTGCTGCTTCTCTGGATAAGATCCCGCATTCCGCTTGTGTTCTTCTCCCTTGATGGTCCTAGGGACCTCTGTTTCTGAACTGTAAGATTAACCACTCACCTGTTTTTGTTACAAAACTTCTACCTTTACAATTATGGCAATCGCAATTAGTCATGATAACAATTACTCACTATTGAATCATACAAATCTTATCCCCATCTCTTTTCACCAGACCCATCTAGACAAGATGAAAACTATTCAGTGGGGACTCTTTCTCCCCCCACCCCATACACTTAAACGAAACTCCCTCTTGAAACCTTGTAAGCCAGTCACTTCGTGCCTTTATTGCCCCCTCATTTCAGGTAGCCAATGTCTAAGCTGCCTGTCCCTATCTACCCTGTGTACAGAGGGGATAGCATTTATATTAGATGTGAAGTCTCCCTCCATGAGTATAGGTCAGGTTCATCAAATTGTAACAATTTACTGTTGTTTCCTTTATCAAAAAAAAATTTTTTTTTTTTTAATCTTCCTCTAGTCGAGCTCTGATTATCAAGCCATCAAGGCTTGATACTGTCTGCAAGTTTGGGTGTTCTTGTGCATTACCCCTCCCTTCATAACAGCTGGATGCTTCACTCTCGGCTCTAGCCCTCTGGGGCTATGTCTTTGTCCATGGGCTCAGGTGTCCCCAGGTCTCACCACCCTTCAGACAACCAACCTTCCTCTTATCTCTCATCTCCAGGTCAACAGGAGTCAATGGACTGTGGTTGAACTCAGCCAATTTCTTCATTGCTACCTTTCCCCCTCTTCCACTCACTAGGAGACCAATGTGGTTTCCAGCAAGCTTACATGCCTGTTCATGTATTTTCTTTGAGTTTCGGTCTTAGAGTGGAGTTTGTCCTGAAGGAACTCGATTGCTTGCCTTGATGGCTTCCTGGTGAACAGCTTGCTTATTCTTGTAGTAGCCAGTCATGCTGACATTTTTGTTTTGGGTTTTTCCTGGTGATCTTTCTTTGAAGATGTATCTTCTGTTGCTCTAGCTGTTACATGGTGATCTGCTTGTCCTTGCTAGTGGGAGTGTCCCACCTCATAAGGTTCTGGATGGGACTCAGTATTCCACCTAAGGTCCTATACTCTGCAAAGTCTTTGCAAGAGGCATATTTCACTGTACAAGTTCTAGAACCCCTTTTAGGTATTCCAATCAGTTATAGGCTGAAGACAGGCTTACAAGCTTTCTGTAATCATGTTTCCCAACATTCCTTTTTATCTCACTCAAATGTCTATTTTACAATAGTAGGTGAGGGAAGCCAATATTCAAATGACAGTAAAGCATCTTAGTATAAGCTCCCTTCTTCAAACTATGACTAGATCCCTGTATCACAGAGCCCTGTTGTTCCAAGGTTGAGCATAATCATTATTTACCTCTGTCTCACTTAGCACATGCAAATCTGTCTCAGTGTTCACCTATCTATCTTGTTCTTCTGCCTCCTCCCCCTTCTTGTATTGCCCTCTCCAACACCCAAACTGAACCCCCACCCAACCCCACTGTTGTGGTTACCTTATAGTCCATTAACTCTTCCCTCCATTTAAGACAGTCTATTTTATCCTATTATCTACCTAACCTTCTCACCACCTGTTCCTCTGTGTTTACCTTCTTTCACATTGTAATTGTGTTGATCATAGACTGACCTCCCAGATCCTCTGTTCTTATAATTTTATTCTGTTCTTGACTCTTCCATTTGTCGATTGAGTTCAGGGTGATGCTGCCACATACATCATTCAATGGTTGTTGTCTGTTCTTGTTGGTTCTCAGTCCACAGAACTTCCTTTAGGATGTTTTTCAAAGCGGGGTTGGCTTTGGCAAAATCCCTTAGCTTCTGTTTATCCTGGAATGTTTTGATTACACCTTTGTATTTGATTGACAGCTTTGCTGCGTAGAGGATTCTTGGTTGGCAGTGTTTGTTTTTTTTTTCTGTCAGGGTTTTATATAATCTCTCCCCGTTGCCTTCTTGCCTGCATGGTTTCTGTTGAGATATCTGAGCCTAATCTGATTTGCTTGCCTTTGTATGTTACACTTCTCTTTTCCCTAGCTGCTTTCAGGATTCTGTCCTTATCTTTGATTTTGGAGAGCTTGGTTATTATATGTCTTGGTGATTGTCTTTTAGGGTCTATCCTTCCTGGGGTTCGTTGAGCTTCTTGAATGCTTATTTTTTTTGTTTTTCAGGATGTTAGGGAAATTTTATTCTAGAAGCTCTTCAACTATATCCTCTATGGACTTGTGTGATTCTTCCTGTTCTGGAATGCCAATAATTCTTAAGTTAGTCCTCTTCATGTTGTCCAACATGAATCTTAGGCCTTCTTCAGATTTTTTTAATTCCTTTTTTGTGCTTGCTCTTCTATCTTAGTCATGTTGAGAGATTTATCTTCTAGCTCTCTAGTTCTGGCTTCTATCTCTTCAATTCTACTCCTTTGCCTTTTCAATGTATTATACATTTCTGATATTCTATTATTAGTCGTTTGGACTTCTTTCTGTAGGTTTTGAATGGTTTCCAATGCTTTATCTATCTTGTTTGATTGCTCCTGTAGCACTTTCCTGACTTCTTTCTTATTTTTCTCAACTCCATTGTATAGTGTTTTGACACATTTTATAATCATATTTCTGAATGCCTTTTCAGTCATTTACAAAGCCTGCCCATCTTCCAGTATGGACTGTAGGTCTACTTCCAGCTCATTTGCCTTAGTCATTTTATCTCGTTTCTGGACATTTGCTAAATGGTCATCTGTTTCTGGTTTGGTGCATATTCAGGAGTTATCTGTGGCCTTAATACTTAGATAGGTGTGTGTTTTGGTAATTTTTATGCTTTCTGATTGCCTCCAGGTAGATGAGATCTGGAGATGGGCTTCCCTTTTCACTCTTCTACCTGAGAAATTTCTAGATGCCACTGTTGGTCATTGTGACGTGACTCAGGATTTAATTTTCAGCCTATTTCCTTTTCAGCCTACCTGTCCTGTTCCACAACCTCTGTTCAGGTCTTTTTCCTAGTGATAAACAGTTCAGAGCTGGCCATGGCCATTTTGCATTGCCGTTTGGTTTTACGTGGAAACTGTCACTTTAAATTTCATGGATATCTGTGCACATGTGTAGTAGAACCCTCCGAGGGTGTAAGTGGAGTGTCCACTCACTCAGGCATCCTCTCTAGTCACCAGAATGGAGGTACACAGACAGCAAGAGGCCAATGAACAGATACAAAAAACAAAGAATGTTTATACTTTTATCTCCGTGGTTCTCTCAGGCATCTGAGGCTGCTCTGATCCTTCCCCTGCTTGGTCTTTCCCAAGATGGCAGCTCCAGGAGCAGCTGAACATCTTGAATTAGAAAGCAATGGATTTCTTGCTTCTGCTACAAATTACCCTAGCTGTAAGTCTTCCAACCTTCTAAATATTCCTTTATATGTGGTTCAGAGTTCTGGCACCATGCCCTGAGTCTGCTTGGTCTGCTCTTTTGTGTTGTTGCTGATGGAGCTCCTCACTGCACTTCCACCCGATCCACCATCTTGTTTGTACTCTGCTTCATTTATTTTTACAGATGAGTTTTACTATCAGTTTGTCAAGTTACAAACAGTAGCTGGTGTCAGCTCTCTGCAGTGAGGGGCAGCCTGTGCAGCAGCAACAAGGAACCCAGGCCCTAGGCTTTGCAAGGATTTCTATGTCCAATCTTGACATGGAGTTGTATGTCTTCCAGTGGACTCAGAGCCAAGGGCAATAAACATAACATGTGGTGGCCTTCCACCCTGTGTTCAGGATCAAACCCTTAGAAATTTCTGTCTGTTTATAGAAGATGGCTTTTTCTCATACATGGCTCAGTCTGAATTTCATACCAAGGCACATGGACATCATTTTGGTTTGGAAAGTGGAGCAAAGTTCTAGCTATAACAAAGGAAACCAAAACCAAACAAAACCATTGCTTTTCAGTCAATTCAACAGTGTGGCCACTCCTTGTATTACAGGGAAGTACTACTCCTCCCTGTGTTTGCTTGGCTGTAATCTTTATGGAAGTAGATCTCCAGGTCATTCTTCTGAGATGCCACTGAGGGGGTTTGAACTGCCAACCTTCATTTCAGAATCAAGCACAAATCATTTGTGCCATCCCAGCACTTTTACCTAGCCATTACATATGGACATTGAGCACCAGGCTCTAGGCTCAGCATTGAGCCAGGGCAGGCCCATTCTTAGGAGTTAGAGACCGCACCACAGGGTTCTCTCTGAATTTTGCTTCCATGACAAGTGTATGATCATGAGTTAAGGACACCTATCTCAGGTAAATGCAAGCTATATCTAAAAATTGTCACCCAAACAAGCCATCTTGTCTAAGAACCTTCCATGTCTTATTTGAAGAGACACAAACATACTAACAAATCTACAACTTGCTCTCAAATGTCCATGATTCAGTATTTCCTTATGCTTTAAAAATGTTTTATATTCAGATAAGATTCCAATGTCTGAGTATGAGAGAAGTTAAGCAATGCCTCTGCACTTAGTTTGGAGAAGGAAGACAAATGGGAAATATGCATATAATAGTGTGGGAATCATTTACAGAAGTGCATTTCCCAACATTCCCTCCAGCCCCTGGAAACTGGCCAGGTTTTGTGACTTGGTTCCTCTCAGATGCACCTAACAGAGACAGAGAATCAGGAAAACAGGGCTCTACGGCTTGCCAGATGCTGCTTTTGGAGAAGGAGTGACTGCAGAGCTGTACCACCATCTGGTGTGCCACACTTTTGTCAAATGATGTTCTGCAGCATCATCTGATAAAGTGACGCAGCATAGCATGGCAAGCTGTCTCTTCCAGCCCTACTTCCTCAAGACTTCATTTGGTTTGTACTGCTGGCAGGCTATAACTCAAGAAAGGAAGAAAGAAATTGCTGGATACATCAAGACCAAGGCTATGGACAAAGTTGCTTCAGGGTTTAAAGAAATAATACAAGCTGCATGTTCCTATTTGTGGAAGCAATTTGGTTTGAATACTATTTATGTTTTGCTTAGTAAATCAACACATCATTTTCCATAGATACTAACTACAATGGATGGAATAAAACCTATTTCAACTGTCCATTAGGAGTCCATGGTTGGTGAAAATGGTCACATGCTCAACTACGAACCCATCTTTGGAAGGAAGCCGGTCTGGTGACCAGCTTCTGAAAGGTCACAGCCTTGGAAACCTTAAGGAGTTGCTCTTCTCTGACGCCAGGGGGTGCCATTACTCAGACTCAGCTCCTTAGCAAACAACAACATCCACATCTGTGGACCATCTAGCTAAAGGTCAATCTAGAAATAGATGTTTTATGCTAGTGACTTTCAAAGTGTAATCCCAGAGGAGTAGCATTAGCATCACCTGGGAACTTGTTAGAGACACACATTCTCGGCTCCCACTGCAGACTTACTGACCTACCTGCCACAGGTGGAACATAGTAGTTAGCAAACACTTCAGGTGATTCTTATCTGTTCTACATTTGTGAGCCACTGCTTTGCAGGGAGCAAATTGAACACTGAACGGATTAACTTGATCCTTGTGTTTAGCTTACTAACATGAGGGCCCAAATTTGGGAAAATCAAAGTTCATTTGGACCATTCATGATGTTGTTTTAGATAAGTAACTTGGGATGTTAATGAATCTTATATAAAAAATTAGGGCCAACCATCTAGATTTCAGCTACAGGGATAAGGCTGTAAATAGATCCAGCAATAAAAATGTTACAGATCAACCTGTCACACACTGAACTTGCCATTCAAAGACGTTGGAAGAAAGGGAAATAGTTTTCTCTATATCTATTAGTCACATAATGACATCAGCGGGACCTCTCTCATAGGTTTGGGATCACATAATAATGGGAATTTCCCCTTGACATTAAAATATCTACAGTTACATCATTTTAATAGGAAACCACAAAGATAATAAAAATAGGATGACCCTTTTGTGGATTTGAATAACAATTTTTAAATGTAGTTATATTGAGACCAAGTCTTTTGTTAAATTATTTTTTAGTGCTTTGGAGATAATAGACCAAATACTCTTCAACTAATTATGGATTTCTGTTTAGAAAAAAGAGAAAAATTTCTTTAATCACCTGTTATTTTCTTTTCCAATTAGAAATCTGTCACATGTTTTCTTTTCTGTAACTCAGATGTCTAAAAATACAATATCTGTGCCTATAACAATTTACATGTTTTTGAGATTTTTGTTGTTGTTGTTGTTTACAAACTGTGCTCTGAAACTTGACAGTAATACTCACTTTGTTTATCTGGGTCCATTTCAGAATTTTCCTGGAATAAGAGATGGCATGTGGGTTCTTGTAACTAGAAATGAACCAATATTTTAAACAGAATGCCTTGCAGTGGTGTTGGGTGGGGCGCCGGGGAGGAGAGAGGAGAAACAAAAAGACAACTAAAGAGTCATTTAACCTGGGGAACAATGAATATGCAGTGTTTCAGAAGACAATAAGACCTCCAGAGAGTATAAAGAGGCTTCCAAGACTGGTCATACTAGTAGGAGTCCATTCAAAGAATTCCTGGAGAAGAATTTAGATCTATAGACAGATACATAGATGTATCTGTATATCTTTCAAATATATATACAAACATATATCTATACACACACACATATGTTGTTGTTGTTAAGTGCTGTAGAGTCAATTCCGGCCCATAGGGACCCTGTATAGGGTTTCCAAGGAGCAACTGGTGAGCTTGAAGTACTGATCTTGCAGTTCAAATGACTTTGCATATAGGAGGCATGAAAAGATAATGGAATTTGTCCACGAACTTTCTGAAGCCCCCTCGTCTGCATCTATATTTTTTCTTCCTTTAGAAAGCTCTAAAGAAATCTCACAATAGGATAATGTGATAAGGTGTTGAAAATGATAGTATTTGGTAAAAAAAAAAGTAATATGTCAAATTATTTAGCATAGCATTTATTATACATTTAAACACTTGAGTGTTTCAAACTCTGTCCTTTAAAATTCAAGTAAACTTACATGTTTTTGAGATGAGAATCCAGTTCACTCTTAAAATTAGAGTTCCTCAAAAGTTCTAAGTATTCACAGAACTGGTTTGTGAAGTCATAGTTCTTAGTTTCTAGAATTTTAAACACACACACACACACACA
>NW_006408563.1:2034726-2040945 GCF_000296735.1 Chrysochloris asiatica | reverse complement strand
AAAAAACAATCAGCTAGCTACTTGTTAATAGTTTCATGTTGCAAGTATTATTCAGATTCTCCCTATCAATCCATCCATCCATCCATCTATCTAGTCACTTTCAACAAAAGAATCGATTATGCTATAAAAAAGCTTTATATGGTCATTTGAAAAGCCATCATATTCCTTAACATAAACAGTTTCAAACTGAAAATGTCATACGATCATTAAATTTTAAATGATGCTCTCTCCCTCTTGCCAAATGAATAAATGAGTTAACACCTACATTATTTGGTCAGATAAATAACATTTTCTATAGAGAGAAATGAATGTAAAAAGTCATTATTAGTGCTTCAAAAAATGATGGCAATTGTGATGATAATATCGGACTTACCAAAATCTAGGATGGTAAGATGGGTTTTGAAAAGTCATAGAATGGAAACCAGGTTAGAGCTGTTTTTAGTGTAGAAATGTTTCCTCAAGCTCGACCTGACATCATCAGGGCATCTGGAGATGGCCTCTGTCTGCCTCCACAAGCCAGGCCCTTACCTTCTTAGTCTCCCTGAAGAATTCTGTTAGTCCAGCATTCTGCAGCACTCAGCAGTATGGAGCAGGGAAAGGGGAGAAGTAGCAGAATTCCAGATGTAGCATTTTTATGGAGAGTGGATGTCTCTTTCTGACTCCCCATGTAAAACACTGTCATTTGAGGCTGCTCCCTCTCACAGAAAGTGCATTTATTAGTCATGAAAATCTTGAATAATTTAAGGCCATTCCTACATCTCTATTTCAAAGGGCATTTTTGAATTACTTTCCTTTGTTGGAGACACAAGTAATCATGCTTATCTGCTGGGTGCTGGTGGGCAGGGTTACTGTAGAGATTAGAAACAAGATGCATCACAGGCATGAAGGTGACATCCACCTTACCACCCAGTCCAGACTGGATGATTTAGGAATGGAATCAAATTCATTGTGCTGTTTCTTTCATAAATACATACATAGCGTGTTATTGTTGCTGTTTTTGTTGTTGTTAAGTGCCATGGAGTCAGTTCTGACTTATATTGATCCTCTATAGGGTTTCTGAGGAGCAGATGAGCTTGAACCACGGACCTTGCAGTCCAGTGCATTAACCCACAGCACCACATCAGGACTCCATACATACATACACATTTTTAAAAGGCAACAAAGGTAATTCAAGTCTTAAAAATGTTATGAATGTACATTTCCTCTTAAATTTTAAGTAGAATCTGAATTTTGTTGTTGTTGTTGTTTAGATGTTCAGGTTAAAAGTAAACCTGTTATAATCTCAAAAGAGCTAAAAATACAATTAAAAATCACATCACCTGAACCATGGTATATAGCATGTATGAAAGTAAGTCAAAAAGCATGCTTACTAGGGTTCTTGTTCATAATATGCACAGGCATATTACAAATTAGGCATACTTAAATGTATCTCTGTGATGGCTACAGACAAGTTTGATCAGAAATACACTAGTCTTTTCCTCGTTAGCGGGTCTTCCAAAAAAACGGCCAACAATTTGAGTTCCCTAAAATGGTCGTTTGATGGATTGTAAATTGAAGTTTGTAGAATTCCTTGGGGGAAGGATTAAAGAGATGGAAGTGTATACACTTAGATGGAGGATAGGTTTGATAATAGCTTCACAGTTTGCTATCTTTGTTTAATAAAGATTTTTATGGCAATACTTTTTGATTTAACATCCTATTGGAACTTTACCACTAGCATCTCTAGGCTACTGAGGGATTAGAGAATCCATTTTAACATATTTTTCAAGGTTAGAACCTAAAGCACAGGCATGTTGCCCAATGAACAGTTTTTAAGAAGCCAATGTGTATAAACGTCCATAGTTTCAATTGAGACAACACTTAACATAATCACGTAAGTGGACAGTAATCCACCTAGAATTTCCTATCATAAAAGTCAGTTTTGAAAAGTGAGTAGCTAATTCTTTCTTTTTGAAGAATATTAATGCTATACTATTGATCTCTTAAAAATGGGAATTTGGGACTTTTTTAATGTAAATTGATGTGTAATGGGGTCAGAACGGGACCAAGAAGAGGAAGTAAATAATCTATCATTGGCCTTTCTGATTTCAATTTTCTGGGAATAGAGAAGATAAAAATCTAGGAAGAGAGCAAGTCTGTCTCAAGTAAAATCTGCATCCGTTGAATGTTGCAGAGTCATACTTAGATTATATTCCATTCTATTTTTGCAAAACATATAATATTTTAGGTACTGGCAAAAAAAAAAGAATGTTTTTCTGAATACTGTAGTACTGAAATTTAAGCTGATCTCTGATATTAATTATGTGGATAAAAAATCTTGACACAAAAGAAAAAAAACTGTGTGAAGTTCTAATCAATATAACATAATTAGGTACACCAAAGTTTATACACATAGGATAGATAGAACTGGAGTAAGTTGGAAAGTTATTTATGTACATGAGAACTTAACAGTCCTGTGCACTTGGCCTGGCTGGATTTTGGAAAGGCTAAGATAAAAGATTAGTGGGCTATTTTGGTTTCACTTAACTTCTGTTAACTAGTTAAGTTACTGCTGTACCTGAGATAGACCGAGTCATATGAAGACTTTTTTCCCCATAGAATATTTTGGATTCTAACTCAAAGGCAGTTATTGCAATCCTACTGCATCATAGGTAACTGAGGAGGAGAACTATTTTGCTAGTGTAGCGGTAGTTTCTGAAAATCGTAATTGGTCACTAACACTGTCTCGATCCTTTGAAACAGAGTGGTTCACTCCTGAGGAAGTTGGTAAAAAGACAGTTCCGTCTTCCTATATATTTTGCTCTTTACATTTAATAAATTGTACAGAGAGATTTTGAGACTCTGTAAATATTCTGTTCCACATAAAATTATCACCAGTTGGTTTTATCTTCTACTGATAGTTCTGAGTCCTAGGGTGGCGCTGAAGGCTACAGCACTGGACCACGAGATCTGTTTGAACCGCAAGGTTGTGGTTCAAACCCAACCAGCTGCTCCTCGAAACCCTATACAGGGTTGCTGTGAGTTGGAACTGACTTGACAACACTTAACAATAAACAACATTGAATCAATTAAAATGATGTTTGGAAATTGTTGATTTTATAATGTTCTCATTCCTTACACATTTGTTAGCTTACAAATTGTTATATTTGTTACAAATAATAATTTGGTATTATACACGTACTGCAGGGAAGACCTTTTCCTTCTCCTCCTATTACTGCCAAGTGGATTACAATTTACAGTAGTTCTACGGGAGAGAGGAGAACTGCCCTGTAGGGGTTCCAAGACTAATCCTGTTGGAAGCTGACTGCCACATCTTTCTCCTGAGGAAGTGCTGGTGGGTTAAGAAGCACGTAGCCACTGTACCACCATGGCCACTTATATGCTGTAGAGTGGGCACTGACTCACAGCAACCCTGTGCAGGGTTTCTAAGGTGTGGCTGGTGGGTTTGAATTGTGTACCTGTGGCTAGCAGTCCAGTGCTTATCCTACAGCACTACATCAGGACCCAATTGTTTCGCTTACTTATAGTTATTATTTATGATCAACAGATTCATGAATTCTTATTAAGCAGGCTGTGGTGCTGTAGGTTAATGTGCTAGACTGCAAAGTCTGTTTGAACTGCAAGGTCGGTGGTTCAAGCTTACCAGTCACGCCTTGGAAATCCTATACAGGATTGCTATGGGTTGGAACTGACTTGATAGCACTTAACAACAACTCCATTACTGGTATTATTTATTTTGATGTTCAAATAATTTCATTTTAGTCAATGAAATTCCAAAAGCTGGGGTCTGGTTTTTAAGACACTTTTTAAGTTTTTAACAATTGTTTTTAACAATCATTTTGCATCATTATGAAAAAAAAAAAAAAGTCCTTATTTTCTGGCTCAACCAGAAAATAACCATTTTTGGTTTATTTTATAGTTTCCCTGCCCCAGTCATAGAATCAATCATTTCTCTAAGAAGCCCTGGTTTTATGACCCAAAATCGGAGCACTAAACATGCTCATTATCACTCAAATCATTGCATTTTAGGACATTTCATAAGTTCATCACGGTACCTCTAATTCCAACCTAACTGTCCCAAACCACAGGATTCTCCCTTGCTTTCCCCAATTCCATAACTGTTTCTCCCTTCCACAATACTTTTTACCGTGGCTTCCAAAAATATTGATGTATTTATTCATTTGCACAACCCTAAACTTATCTTATGGAGTCCTGGTATGGTGCTATGAATTAATGCGCCAGACTGCAAAGCCGTTTGAACTGCAAGGTCGGTGGTTCAAGCTCAGCAGATGCTCCTTGGAAACCCTATACAGGGTTGCTATGGGTCAGTACTGATTCGACAGCACTTAACAACAAACTTATCTTTAATACACTCCCTTTCTAATACACAGGCTCTTGGTCCAGACCCAAGAGTTTTTCCATCTTTCTGCATTGCCACCCTCTTCTGTGATGTCTCTCCTCATGGGCACAGGATAGCTACCAAAGCTGCAAGCTTTACATCCTGGTAGGACAATAGTTTAATCAGGAAGGAAGTAGGTGGGAGTCAATGCCTTCTCCTTGCATACCCTTCTCTCTCTGTTTAGGGAGAAGTACCCCTCCCGAAGCCTCCTCCTTATGGATCACTGGCAAAACTGGATTGCCTGCCTGCTCCTAGAACTATCTCCAGCAAAGGCGATGAGAGTAGGTCTATCAAGATTCATGCCCTAGGGTTAGGCACATTGGTCATCCCAGTAAAAATCCGTATACTGTTAGTCAAGTGAATGGGGACAGGGCTGTAGGGCCGACTAACAGTGAGTACTATAATTATACATAACAACTCAACCCATGTTTCAGTAACAAAGAAAAGAATTACTTCATTCATAAAATGACTTTCTTTGAATTATTTAAATTTTTTTCTACTGAATATCTATCATTTTTACATAGAGAAATTACTTTTTAACAACCTCATATTAAAGTTACTTCTAATGGGAAGCTCAGAATTGAGGTTTTTCCAAGTTGGTCTATTTTACATACCACTGCAAGAGAGCATGTACCAGTTTTAAAAACAAAACTGAAAGATATTTTTGAAAAGGCAGAGACATCATTAATTTTAAACAACAGTAAGCATTAAGACTTTTCCCCCCAGTATAATTCCATATCTTATATTCATTTAAGACAAATGTATAGTAGTAGATGATAGTAAGGAACTCTGGTGGTCTGTAGGATAAACACTGGCCTACTAACCACAACATTGGCAGTTCAAACCCACCAGCCACTTTGTAGGACAAAGATGAAGCTTCGTGCTTCCATAAGGAGTTACAGCCTCTGAAACTCTACACAAGGTCACTCTGAGATGGAATTAACTATTTGTTCACTTTTCCTATGGGAGTTATTCAAGTAAACCCTGGTCCTCTGGTAGTGGTTCAGATATTTGACAGATGACTTTCATGCTGTAAAGTACAGAGAGCTAGGATGGGGCTGTTTCCTACAGTACCCCTAGGGAGGAGAAAACTTCTGCCTACACTCTCTCGCCTCCTCCGACTTGTTCACCAATTGGAGAAACAGCTGTTCATCCGATTGAGAAGAATTTCACTAAAGGCAGGGCCACAGCATGGAAAGGTGATGTGTTCGCAGTCATATTCTCGGCTTCAGTTTTTCCACCTGGCTCTGAGTAATAAGGAATTAGCATGCATGAATCAGCAGGGGAACAGAGCAGGAAGCTTTGCTTGAACTTCTTAGCCAGAATGATATTTCCCAACCTAGTTCAATTTTGCCATAAAAAAGCCCCACATGTTGAGGGGCAATTGCCGTGTGACCAGCTATGTGTAAAGCACCGTTTGGTTTCCATCCACTTATCATTCTCTATAATCACACTCCCTACTAGGACACAAGGGGGAACAAAACCTCACCCAAAGTTATTATCACAGATAGTAACTTTTCCTCATAATAACAGTACGTGCTACTGCTGACTTTGGAAGCAAGCAAAAGTCAGTTTTGCTTTTTTTTGGAAACAATCCAATATATTATGGTTTTGAAGCAATCCAATATTTTATGATAATATAGAAGGACCATGTTGTTGTTGTTGTTGTTAAGTGCTGTTGAGTCAGTTCTGAGTCATAGAAAACTTGTATGTTGTTGTTGTTGCTGTTAAGTGCCTTCGAGTCGGTTCCGACCCATAGCGACCCTGTACAGGGTTTCCGAGGGTGTAAATCCTTACGGGAGTAGAAAGCCTCATCTTTC
>NW_006408563.1:2029467-2034251 GCF_000296735.1 Chrysochloris asiatica | reverse complement strand
ACCCTTGGAAACCCTGTACAGGGTCGCTATGGGTCGGAATAGACTAGATGGCACTTAACAACAACAACAAAAGGGCAGTGTTAGCTTGAAAACACATGAGCATACTGGTTTGGCCACTACTGCTTTAATGAAAGACTAATTTTGACTTAAAGCAAGCCATTACATGGTAAAAGTTTCATGCTTTTCATTCAAATTTCAGTTTAGTCAAGCCATATATGTTGTCAAGAAACAGAAAATGATTCAATCTAAGCCTAACATAAAATGGGGGTTTATTGTAAGGATACTTATACCAAGGAAATCTAAGGAAATGTAGGACATACCAGGCTTCATGAAGGTAGTGACGCTCACCAGTTCTAAAGATTTCAAAGCCAGAATTTCTAGGCTTCTCTGGGTCACCACAATTAACGAGACTCAGACATCATTGGCTCCATTTGAATTGTGAGAGAGAGAGTTTGGTATGTTCTCCTTGGGTAAGGTGTGTCTAGCCTGGCCTAATAAATTGAGGCCAACCAAAGTAGTCCTGGTGTGGCACTATGGACTAATGTGCCAGACTGCAAAGCCATTTGAACTGCAAGGTCAGTGGTTCAAGCTCACCAGCTGCTCCAATTTAAATTTATAGAGTGATAGTTTGTGCCACAGTCTGCCCCTTGGAAACCCTATCCAGGGTCGCTATGGGTCGGAATTGACTCGACAGCACTTAACAACAACAACAACAAAGTAGTAAAGGAGCTCTGGTAGTGTAGTGGTTATGAATTGGGCTGCTAACCTCAACGTCAGCAGTTCAAAACGACCAGCTGTTCCGCAGGAGAAAGATGAGGCTTTCTGCTCCCGTAAAGATTTGAAGTCTTGGAAATTCTGTGCAGGGTCTCTATGAGTCAGAACCGACTCCACAGTACTTAACAACAACAAAAAGCAGTAAGGTCATCTAAGCAAACATGGTCAACTAGGCCCAGTCTTAAGTATAGGTAGTAGGTGCAAACAGGCTATCTAAGAAGGATGTATGGCAAGGTTGCAAAGACTGCCAACTCTGTTTTAACGTTGTTAAAAAAAAAAAAAAGCAATTTATACCAAAATATTGTTGAGAAAATTCAATAATAAACTAATATCTGAGTAAATACAACTAAAACAAAATGATTGATCTCTGATAATTTATTTGTGCTCTCACTGTTATTTAATTGCTAACAGAATATTACCTAGGACTCAAGTGATTCTACCCTAAATACAAACCACATAGGTCTATATTTGTCAGGCTACAAAATAATTTTATGTTGGGTATAATTTGATCTTTTACTGTTCCATGGTTTTGCCTTCAGAATCTGTAAAAGGAAGAAAAATGAAAAGATGTGACTATGTTAAAAAATACATTAGTGAGTTATGTCTTTTGTTAGCTCTTATTTGCTTCCCTCTTTCTTCTATTTACTGGATTCCTGTATTCAGTCTGACTTAATGCTGAGGGAATGCATGTGTGGGAAGAATTCTATGGGGAAATAAGACAAATGAATATGATTGTTGTTGTTAGGCACCAGTGAGTTGGTTCCGACTCACAGCGACCCTATGCACAACAGAATGAAACAATGCCTGGTCCTGTGCCATCCTCACAATGGGCTCATGCATGAACCCATTGCTGTCACCACTGTGCCAATCAATTTCACTGGGGGTCTTGCTCTTTTCTTACTGACCCTCCACTTTATCAAGCATGATGTCCTTCTCCAGGAACTGGTCCCTTCTGATAAGATGTCCGAAGGACGAGAGACAAAGTCTTGCCATCCTGGCTTCTAAGGAGCATCTGGCTGTATTTTTTCCAACACAGATTTGTTTGTTCTTTTGGCAGCCCTTGGCACTTTCCATATTCTCCTCCAACATCATAACTCAAAAGCATCAATTGCATTCACTGTTCAGCTTTCGCATGCTTAAGGAGGGCTATTCAAGAACATAGTTCTGATACATTGAGGTACAACCCGTATTGAAGGCTGTGGTCTTGATCTTCATCAGTATTTTAAGACCTCTTCCTTTCCAATAAGTAAGGTTGAACATCTGCATAGCACAGGTTGTTAATGACTCTTCCTCCCACCTGACACCACATCATTCTTTCTCACTTAGTCCAGTTTCTCAGAGTATTTGCTCAGGAGACATATTGAATTATGGTGAAAGAATGCAATCCTGACACACTACCTTTCCTGATTTTACACCACTCAGTATCACCTTGTTTTGTTTGAATGACTGCCTCTTGGTTTATGTACAGGTTCCTCGTGAGCACAATTAAGTTTTCTAGAATACCTAGTTTTTGCAAAGTTATCCATAATGTGTCATGATCCACACAGTCAAAAACCTTTGACTAATCAATAAAATACAAGTAAACATCTTTCTGGTATTCTCTGCTTTCAACCAAGATCCATATGACATCAGCAGTGATGCCTCAAGTTCCACATCCTTTTCTGAATCAGCTTGAATTTCTGGCAGTTCTCTGTCTATATACTTTTTTTTTTTTAGTTTATGGACAACTTTTATTATCTTTTTTTTTTTTATGTTTTATTGTGAATTATAAGATAGTTTACATGGGAGAACATTAGTTTTACATTCATCCTATCATATATCATTTCATTGCCATGGTTCCAGTCCCCTCCATGCATCATCAACCAACCAGAGGGTATACTCTGCAAGCCTGCCCCCTAGTCATCAGCACACAGTCCCTCTCCTTCTCTGGGTCTAAAGTCCCCAGCCATTCACTTTCTCCATGTCATTGTCTCTACCTCCATCTCAGGCGTCACTGTTTCTCTGGGTAGGGTCCCACTCTCCACTCTTCTCCCTTGATGGTCCCAAGGCCCTCTGCTCCTGGACTACAAAGTTTTCCCCTCACCTTATTGGTGACCAATGTGGTCACCAGTCAGAGCACATGTCTGCTTGTGTATTCCCATTGAGTCTCAGTCTTGGAAGGGTCTGTTTACATACTTTTGTAGTAATTTTTGAATTATCTTCAGCAAAATTTTACTTTCATGTAATATTAATGATATTGTTTATTTCTGCATTCCATTGGGTCACCTCTTTTTAGAATGGGCACAAGTATGGATCTCTTTCAATCAGTTGTCCAGATAATTGACTTTGAAATTTCTTGGCATAGATGAATGAGCGCATTCAGTGCTGTATTAGTTTAAAGATTTCAAACTGTGTCCCATCAATGCCATCAATGCAGCTTAGATTTGTTCCTTCAGTACCATTGTTTTGTTCTTTTTTTTTTTTTTTTCATGTTTAAACTGTTTTTTTTTTGTTGTTGTGTGTGTGTCCTGATTCTATAAAGAATTAACTGATCATTTTGTTTTGATGTTTTCTATTATCATTCAATATTTTGCCCATGTTGTTGTTTGTTGTCAAGTACCCATCAAGTTGATTCTGACCCATACTGACCCTGTATAGGGTTTCCAAGGAGCAGCTGGTGAGCTTGAACCACCCACCTTGCAGTTCAAATGACTTTGCAGTCTCTACACATTAGCCCACTGCGCCACACCAAGACTCCATTTAGAATCCTTCAATATTTAAAGTTGAGGCTTGACTTTTTTATCAGTTCTTTCAGCTTGAGAAATGCTAATCATGTTTTTCCTTTTGTTTTTTCTAACTCCAGATCTTTGCATGTTTCTTTATAATGCTTGACTTTGCCTTCTAGAAATGACCTTTGAAATTTTCTTTTCAATTCTTTGTCTTCTTCATTTCTATATTTGCTTTAGCATCTCTATACTGGAAAGCAAGTCACAGTCTCATCTGACATACATTTTGGTCTTTTCTTTTCTTTCCTGTCTTTTTAATGACCTTTTGCTTTCTTCCTGAATGATGTTCCTGATGTCATCCCATAGTTCTTCTGGTCTTCAGTCATTGGTGTTTAATGCATCAAATTAGCTCTTGAGATGGTCTCTAAATTCAGATGGGATATGTTCAAGGTCATATTTTGGTTCCTGTGGGCTTATTTTAATTTTCTTCAGCTTCAGACAGAATTTACATATGAGCAACTGATGGTCTGTTCCACAGTCTACCTATGACCTTGTTTAGTCTGATGATATTGAACTTTTCCACTGTATCTCTCCACAGATATAGTCAATTTGACTCTTTTATATTCCATTTGGTGAGGTCCATGTGCATTTGTTGTTGTTGTTGTTGAGTGCTGTCCATGTGTACAGTCACCTTTTATATTGCTTAACAATGGTATTTTCAATGACTAAGTCATTGTTCCTGCAAGATTCTATCATGCAATCTTCAGCATCATTTCTGTCACCAAGGCCATATTTTCCAACTACTGATCCTTTCTCTTTGTTTCCAACTACATTTCCATCACATTCTAATCACCAGTAATTATTAACACATCTTGATTGCACATTTGATAAATTTCAGCCTGAAGAAGTTGGTAGAATTCTTCAATTTCATCATCACTAGCTTTAATGGTTGGTGCATAAATTTGAATAATAGTAGTATTAACTGGCCTTAGTTCATTGGCTATTTTTAGATATGAAGATAATATTAGGTAACATTAGATATTTTCAAATAGCAAAACTAAATTCTAACCTTGTTCCTGAACTGAATCCTTTTCAACATAGTTTCTCTTTGTTTTTTATTTCTCCCTCTGAATGCTTTACTCAGCTATATTGAATGTCAGTTCCCTCTTTTTCGTGGCCTGGTTTCTCCTCTACACATCAATTCAATTCCATACATTAGCAACCTCCAAAGCCCATGTATGCTAAGCAAATAATCCAAAAAGCTGGGTTATATGAGGAAAAATGTGGCATCAGGATTGAAGGAAG
>NW_006408563.1:2017670-2028632 GCF_000296735.1 Chrysochloris asiatica | reverse complement strand
AGAGTAAAGGATTAACTGATTATTTTGTTGACCATTTAAATAAAAGTTTGGAGACTTGAATGGATATATGCACTGGTCAACCACAAGGAAATCTATACCATCCTTGATTTTATAAACTATAATGATGCCTCAGTAATATACTTTAGAAATCTTGACTTTCAGAAACATTTATGTTCACCTGCTTATCTGTCCATTCTGAAGAAGTATTATGTTCTCACTGTCATAACTTTGCCTACAGAAGTGGGAAGCTACATTCCAGAAGAACAGGCAAGCAAGGTGGAGTCCCTGGGAATATGTAGATGGGGGTTGGGGGGTAGGGATTTGTAAAAAGCAAAACAAAACAAAAAAAACTTCATCCCAAGGAAACTTGATCCTCTTCTACCCAGTTACATTGCAGAATAAAGAACATTAGTTAGCTGCATACCATTTGTGAGTACTGGACTATATGGATTTTCTGGAATGCTTTGAGGAACTGGATCTGAGAAATCTACTGAAATAAAGAGAAAATGAAAAGAATAGAGCACTTAGCATTTAACCCACAGTGATTTTTACAGCTATTTTCAGTTTCTCCTTATCATTTTCCTTTCACTCCAAGTGTCTCTGAGTGTCTTGCTCTCCTAGAGAGTTGCAAGAGGCTAGGCCACTTTTAGTATGCAGTCTTAGTTTTCCAAGCGCCCCACATCCCTGGGAGAAAATAATTTTGGTTTTGTCCAAAGCTCTGTGGGCAAATGGTTCAAGCAGGATGTCCAGCTCAATGTCTTGCTACCAATTTCTCTGTGAAGCCTGATGTTCACAGTCTCTAATGCTTGCCAACTCCCTTCTATACACTAGATGGTTTAATTTGTGGCATACAGTTTGTAAAGGCAGATTCAGAAAATATGCAGGACTCTACAGAAACATTGACACAGTGGCAGCAGCAATGGACTCAAACTTAACAATTGGGAGGATGGAGTTGGAGCAGGCAGTGTTCCATTCTGTTGTACACAGGGTCGTTATGAGTCGGAAGCACCTAACAACAACATGAATATTTGCAAGTATTCTCATGATATGTGATAAAAGCTAAGTTGTTTCCCTCTTAAAGAGAATTCTATCTTGGCTTTTTCCTCACCTACCTTCTGAGAAGGACCCTGGTTTTCCATATTGGTTATTTTAGGTTTTGTCATGAAGAATTGAAAAGGAAAGGGAAGGATGAGAAGTATGAGCCAGAAGGGGCTAGAGTTGAAGTTGGAGTATTTTGAGAGAGTTGGAGGTGAATATGATAAGTGATTTTAGCTTTTTTTTTTTTTAAGTTGGCATTATTTATCTTCTCTTCAAAGTATTTACAAACAATAGGAAAAGGATTCTAGTTATTTTAGAACCACATTGGTTACTGGATTACGTTCTTCTTACCACAATATCATTTTAAGCCGAAACAATGTGAGTCATGACATTAGCAATACAGAGACTATTAATAAATCAGACAACTTACTATTTGATAAAGCTAGATCTTTTTCTTCATCTTGGACTAGATCAGCATATATGTTATATTTGTATTCTGAAACCAAAAATAAAACATGTTGGGTTTAGAAGAAAACTAACAACCTACAAGATGTTCTAAATTGGTGTTTTTCAAACTTGTTGACCATGACCTACAGCAAAAAAAAATGTATTTTCCATTGTAGCTCAGTACATACACATGTATGTATAAATGAAACAGCAAAGGTTACAGGAAACAATATTTCTATGTTTCCATTGTAGCCCAGTACATACATGTATATGTAAAATGAAACAGCAAAGGTTACAGGAAACACTATTTATCAGTTTATATCTAGTATTACTTTCCCTTTTCTTTTCTACTCACCTTTCTCTTTTCTATTCTAGTTCATAGAGGGGAAAATGTTGGTCTTCGTACCTTATTCTTATCTTTCTATTTACCCTTTTCATATCATTGTCATTTTAGTTCACTGGGGAAATCACAACCTATTAAATTGATTTTGTGACCCACAGAACTTTTTTTTTTTAATCTACATAAAGGTTATTTCCCACAATTTGGGAAGTTATGAAGTTCTTGTGTGGTGCTGAAGGATAAGCACTGGACTGCTAACCATAAGGTTGGTGGTTCAAATTCATCAGATGCTCCTCAGAAATCCTATACAGGCTTGCTATGAGTCAGAACCAACTCAATGGCACTTAACAGCAATGGCAACATACTAAGTTATATTTGAATTTAACACTCACTTAAAAATAATCCTCCAGAACAACTTTTAAGTCAAAGCTATTTCTCTGTTTTCTCACCACTAAGGTTCTCCTATCTGTCTAAGATTATGACTCAGTAGGTGGGTCTGTGCTGGACCTCAAGGTCAGTCAAATCATAAAGTCAGAGGTTCACTCACTGGACATTCCTCCGAAACCCTATACAGGGTCACTATGAGTCAGAATCGACTCAACAAGACTTAACAACAACAAGAAGTAGGCCTAAGAGTCTCATTTTAATTAACAACTTAAATTGTTCTGATACTAGTTTTAGAGATACATGAGAAATACTACTGTACAATTTAGTTTCTACTTCTTCATTCTAGAAAGCTACCAGTCACTTTCTCATACACACTTTATACATTCTTCTCAGTCCTCTCACAAGGGCCTTAGAGCCCTCAGCCCTTGTCTGGAATATTTCTTGACAGTTGATGGATCAGATGGAATCATAGTGCTGTCCCTCAGACACCTATTTGACTGGACTTCTTAGGGTACCAATTCTCGATGGCACCAAGTACTCCATGCTCTCCTGGACACTGTTGTTGGCTGCTTGATAGCCTTACCAGGGCCAATGATATTGGACTATTATTAATATAAGACTTACCTCACCTAGTCCATGCTTTGCCCTTCCACTCAACAGCCATGTTTCTGAGGTCCTAAACAAGGAGCTCTGGTAGCGTAGTGGTTACGAATCGGGCTGTGAACCGCAAGGTCAGCGGTTCGAAACTACCAGCTGCTCCGCGGGAGAAAGATGAGGCTTTCTACTCCCGTAAGGATTTACACCCTCGGAAACCCTGTACAGGGTCGCTATGGGTCGGAACCGACTCGACGGCACTTAACAACAACAACAACAAAACAGCCATTCAGTCAACCAACATCTGGCCCCTGCCTTCCTTCCCAGTGTCACTCATTCTTTCTGGATATTCTGCTCTAGCCCAGCTACTCTAATTATGTCTTCTGCACACTACCTTAAATTAACCTAGATGTGTGCTTCTGGTCATGCCTCAATCATGTGAAATGCCTCCTGTGTCCATGTTGTCCCATTGGTGGGATACCTTTCACTCCCAACTTTTTACCCACCCTTCTACCCACACACCTCCTTTTCAATAAACTACTTTCTACTCAGAGAATATCAGAAAGATGTTTACCTGTGCTTTATTGACTACGCAAAGGTTTTCAATTTTGTGGATCATTACAAGCTATGGACAACATTGCAGAGTATGAGTATTCCAGAACACTTAATTGTGCTCATGAGGAATCTGTACATGGACCAAGAGGCAGTTGTTCGAACACTGAATGGTTTAAAATTAAGAAAGGTGTGTAACAGGGTTGTACTCTTTCACCATACTTATTCAACCTGTATGCTGAGCAAATAATCCGAGAAGCTGGGTTATATGATGACAAATATGGCATCAGGATTGGAGGAAGACTCACTAACAACCTGCGATATGCAGATGATATAATCTTGCTTGCTGAAAGTGAAGAGGACTTAAAATATTTACTGATGAATCTCAAAGAGCACAGCCTTCTGTATGGATTGCATCTCAACGTAAAGAAAACAAAAATCCTCACCACTGGACCAATAAAAAAACATTCGTATCAATGGAGAAAAGATTGAAGTTGTCAAGGGCTTCATTCTTCATTGATCAACTATCAACATTCATGGAAGCAGCAGTCAAGAAATACAAACGACTTACTGCATTAGGCAAATTTGCTGCACAAGAACTTTTTTAAGTGTTGAAGAGCAAAGATGTCAGCTTGAGGACTAAGGTGCACCTGACCCAAGCCATGGTGTTTTCAATAACCTCATATGCATGGAAAAGTTGGACAGTGAATAAGGAAGACCATAGAAGAATTGATGCTCTTGAGTTATGGTGTTGGAGGAAAATATTGAAAGTGCTATGGGCTGTCAAAAGAACCAACAGATCTGTGTTGGAAGAAGTGCATCCAGAGAGCTCCTTTGAGGCCAGGATGGCCAAACTTCGTCTCTTATACTGTGGACATACTGTCAGGAGGAACCAGTTGCTGGAGAAGGATATCATGTTTGATAGGGTGGAGGGTCAGAGAAAAAGAGGAAGACCCCCAATGAGATGGATTGGCAAAGTGGCAGCATTAATGGGCTCAGGTGTGGCAACAATAGTAAGGTTGGACCAGGATCAAGCAGTGTTTCGTTCTGCTGTGCATAAGGTCACTATGAGTCAGTATGAACTTGATGGCACCTAACAACAAGAACAACAACAACACTTTCTACTCATACTTCTAGACTCAGCTCTTACATACCCTCCTCTAGAAAGTCTTTCCTGACCTCCCATTCTATGTTAAGAGACCTCGTAGGTGGTCCCATTATATCACAGGTCTCCAATACAAATCCTATTTGTAAATGATTTATTTCCCACACTAAGTAGCAAGCACTTTGAGGGCAGGAACCATGTTTTATCTTTATGTTGTAGCATCTGCCATAGTTTCTGAGTACTTAAATGCGAATTTACTTATCTTCAGTCATCTTAAATCCCAACGAGATTTCAATTTGTGATTTAATTTTCTTCTTTATAATTACAAAGGTCTTTGTTTTCTGTGTTTCTAGATTACGTATTTTATGCTATATTGTCTTGTCCTGTTTATTGGAGGAGCCCTGGTGGAGCAGTAGTTAAGCTCTTGACTACTAAGAGAAAGGTTGGTGGTTTGAAAGCACCAGTCACTATGCATGGGAGAAAGATGATGCTTTTTCTCATAAAGATTACAGCCTTGGGAACAATATGGGGCAGTTCTGTTATGTCTCATAGGGTCGCTATGAATCAGAATCAACTCAACAGTAATGGGTTACGGGCCTTGTTTATTGAGCTTTGTAATTTACTGTTTGTCTTGTCATTTTCCTCTTCATATACTCATGACTCCTTTCCCCAGACACATTTGTGTCGTCATAACTCCCTTACTGTGTTCCCTGGAGACCCTCACCGTGGCCAGCACATAGACGGTGCTCCATGATTCTCTGGTCATTTCCTCCAAACAGATTTTAAATATGATCTTATTTTTAATATTAGACCAGGGAGATGAGTGATTTAACTCTCATTTTACATCAAATAAGTGATCAAATCTCTGATATTTAGTGTTAATACTTGGATAAAAAGTACTTTCTTTTTTAATTGAGTATACCAACCACTTTGATCTTCATCGCTGTCATTTTTGATAGATAAGATCCTTTCATGTTTTTTGGTTAATTCAGTTCCTAAAAATTAGTAAATTAAGTATTAGTTGAAAAGGTTACATACACCTCATACATGAATCATGTCTTTGACTATGTTAACAAGCAGAAATTTACAAAATGTAAGTGTAAGCAGAGCTCTGGTTACTTTCAATGCTCTGCTTTTGGAGTCTTTGAAACACTGCTTTGGGCAAGGCCCAGCAGTGTCTTTACGTACAGTGCTCCCTCTGAATGGAACAGCCTTCATTCCCACCTTGACTAAGGTCTGCTTTAATTTCATGACTCACCTACGCTAGGAAGCTGTTCCATCTTGCAAAATTTTCCTGGGGCCCTTCCCTTTTTTCTCAGGCACCTGGAACATTCCTCTGGCCAACAGCATGAAGCACATGGGTCCCTCACAGACTATAACTTCTAAGACCAAGGTTCACGCTCCAATATTCATTTCCTCCCTTTCCACTCCAGTCTCATTTTGACCTTCCCTGTTCCACAACTGACCTTACCCAAGTCTGAAATGACTCTATGCCCTACATTCAACAGGAACTTTTAAAACTTCAGTTTACTTGATCTTCCACAATTATCTCCCGTACAGTCACTATGTTCCAAACCCTTACTCTTGGAACAATCTTTGTCTTCAGGTCTACTGACTTCAGATTCTGGGTATTCAAGCTCTCTCTGATCACCGCTTCTCACAGTCCTCAGTCAGCTCTTCCTGCTCTACCAAACCATTTAATGCTAAGTTCTTTCAGGCTCTCTCACTAGATCTCACTCACGTGCATGGCTTCGTTTCTATGTATGAGGCAATGACTGCCAGTCTGACAACCACGGGCAAAATCTTTCTGAGCTCCACAAAATAGGCAGTACTCTATCTGACACATCTGTTTCAGATATTCCACAGGTATCACAGAATCAAAATGTAAAAAACTCACAAATCCTTTTCCCTGGTACCACGTTTTCCCTTTCCCAACTAACACACACACAATGTTCTAATTTCTCTCTCTCTCTCTCAAATAATGTTCTTTTGGCATTTTTCCATTTCAGTATATTCATCCATGCTCTTTACCAGAAGAAGCCTAAGATCTCTAGGACTCCATAAGCCAATCCACCACCAAGATTTAGTAATTTCACCTCATAACTAGCTCAAATTGCCATCAAATCTAGCCTTGACTGTAGTCATCTCTTCCTTGGGTCCCTGCACTAGCCTCCTACTTCCAGTCTTTATGCAGCTCATCTTGTCTTCCTCTAAACTGTTCTCCAAACTAAAACCAAACTGCATCAGGTCCCTCTCCTTGTAAAACTAGCTTTCACATCTACTCCTCACAGCTCAGTTTCTCTCTTAAGGTGTCAACTACTCAAATGTTTTGCAATTTTTTAAGCAAGTTGCTACAGTTTTCCTGCTTCAAGTCCTTCTTTTATGTCCTCAGGCATAAGCTCTCACAGCCTAACATTCCGTAGGTCTCCTTCGTACACTCCTCACAGCTACAGTCATCTGTATAATATATGATATATGGACTAGAGGGCCCAAGAAGATGAGATTAGGCATACTTTATTCACCCCTAGGTTTCTAATGTCTAGCACAGGCTTATCAATTACTGCCATACTAATGGTAATCAATAAATATTAATGGTATGTTAATGAAGCCATCTTGGACTCTCAAAAGATATTTCATTAAAGCTTCCTGCATAACTGAATTTATTTATCTCTGCATTTCTTTTTCCATACATAGCTTATCTTTCAGGTAAAGAAATGGATGATGTTGGCAGCAGTTCCTTATGAGGTTACAATGAAAGAAAATGACAATACAGGAAAGATGATAGCAACTTATTGTTTTTCTTAAAGATAGTTAAAAATAGGTATGACATACACAAAATTAGTAAAATAATAGTATTTTTAAGGTGTGATTTCTTTAGCATTCTGAGAATTTTTGTCTAAAGGACAAATAAACTTAGCAGCTCTTTAATTTTATTTTATCAACAGTTTAGTTTAAATGTGATAAAATATGGGATAAGTTATCTATATTGAAATTATAATTCACCTGTAACAAATATTTTAATACTCTTTCAAGAGACACTGAGTTTTAAAAAATCACATCTAAGATATTACCTGATTGGTATGGTTCATAATATAGCACATCTCCAAGTGCAACAAGTTTTTCCTGTTAAAAAAATTTGTAAACAGAGAATTAAATGGCCATAACTACTAATTTAAGTATTTTAATTAAAAAACATGTTGATACTTGATTTATAAATAATCAATAGATATTGCTAAAATGCCAGGAATCAAGTAAACAGATGAGTAGTATTTTTCTGCTGATTTCGTCAACATTTTATTGATTCCTTATTATGTTTAGGAACAAAATCCAAGATTAAAAGCATGGAAAGACTAATGTTTGCATTGCCTAGGAGAATAAGTTCAAAGCCATACTTAAACTCATTTTCCCGTTATGTATTCTGACATTACCTGAATTAAATCACTCGTCATTCTGATCATCATTTGTTCACTTAGTTCAATATCTTCAAGATCTGTAAGAACCACCCAACTTCCATTTTCAAATTTCACAGGCATGGAAAAGACAAGCCCTTCAGGAATACCAAATTGACCTGCAGTGTAAACAAACACAAAGCAAAACAAGCAAAAGAACTCAGAAAAATAAAACCTTGATATTAAAGAAGGTGGAGTCCTAGTGTGGTGCTATAAGATAAGCACTGAACCACTAATCACAAAGTGGATTGTTCAAACCCACCAGCAACTCTTTGTAAACCCTACAGAGTTGGAACCCACTCCACAGCACTTGACAATAACATTAAGGAAGGTAGAATTGGTTAGATAAAATTCATGTTTCCACCACTTGGCTGTCAGTGTGTCATACTGTGGTGGCTTGTGTGTTGTTGTGATTCTGGAAGCTATGCCGCTTGTATTTGAAATACTAGCAGAGTTACTCATGGTCGATGGGCTGCAACTGAGTTTCTAAACTAAGATAGACTAGAAAGAAGGAGAGGCAAATTACTTCTTGATGTTTACCCTTTGTAAACCTTGTGAATAGCAGTGGAACACTGTCAGCACCAGAATATTGGTTATTGAAACATGACAAATAGCACCAGAATACTGTTAGCTATAGTGCTAGAAAATGAGCCCTTCAAGATGGAAGTCACTCAAAATGGGAGTGGGGAAGAGCTGCCACCTTAAAGTAGAGTTGACTATGATGATGCAAATGGAATAAAGCTTTTGGGACCTTCATTTGCTGATGGGGCACAACTCAAAATGAGGAGAAACAGATGCAAATATCCATTAATAATTGGAACATGGAATGTGGGGCCATTTATCGGATTCCTTCTCCGACCGTGGGTTACTCGAGGGAGAGGCGGGGATCAGTGATTAGGTAAGGGACACATGCTGATGGCAAGTGACAAAGTTTATTAAAACGTTCCAAGCTTATATAGGACAAATCTGCCAAGTCATTGTGGTTTTAGCTATCGCACAAGTTTCCTTTTCCCCGAAATGGCTCAGGTAAATTCACCTGTAAGTTTCTAGTGCTGACATAATTGTTGCTAGGCAAGTTTGGTTTCAAGGTAGTCATGAGCTTTGGAAGGCTCTGGCTTCCTACAGTATGAATCTAGGAAATTGGAAATTGTCAAAAATGACATGGAATGCATAAATATCCTTGGCATTAGTAAGCTGAAATGGACTGGTAATGGACAGTTTGAATTTGAGAATTACATGGTTTACTATGCCAGTTGAAGAGGACTGGGGTCATATTCATTATCAAACAGAACATTTTAAGATCTATATTGAAGTACTAAGCTGTCTGTGATAAGATAATATCCATCACCTGTAAGAAAGACCAATTAATACCATTAATATTCAAATTTACACACCAAACCCTAAAGCCAGTGATGATGAAATTGAGAGAAATTCTACTGGCTTTTTCAGTCTGAAATTGATCAAATATGCAATGAAGATGTATTGGTAATTTCTAGTGACTGGAATGCAAATGTAGGAAACAAAGAAAAAGGATCAGTAGTTGGTAAATATGGCCTTAGTGATAGAAACATTGTTGGAGATCTCAAGAAAGAATTTTGCAAGACTGATGACTTATTCAATATAAGTATCTTTTTTTTAAACAACACGAAAGATGATACATGTTACACATGGACCTTACCAGATGGAATACACAGAGATGAAACTGACTACATCTGTGGACGGAGACAGAGGAAAAGCCCCATATCTTTAGCTGAAACAAGGCCAGGGTCAGATTGTAGAAAAAATCATTAATTGGTGAAAGTTCAGAGTGAAGCTGAAAAAATTTAAAATAAGCCCATGAGAGCCAAAATATGACCTTGAACATATCCAACATGAATTTAGAGATCATCTAAGAACTTATTTATTGAACTAGAAACTAATGACCAAAGATCAGAAGAACTGTGGTATGACATCAAAATATCATACAGGAAGAAAGCAAAAGTTCATTAAGAAGGTAAGAAAAAAGGAAAAGAACAAAATGGATGTCAGAAGAGATTCTGAAACTTGCTCTCTAGTGTAGAGATGTTAAAATAAATGGAAGAAATGAGGAGGTAAAAGAAATGAACAGAGAACTTCAAAGGGCAGCTCGAGAAGATAAAGTCAAGTATTATAAAGAAATGTGCAAAACCTGGGGTTAGAAAACCAAAAGGAAAGAATGTGCTCAGCACTTCTCAAGCTGAAAGAACTGAAGGGAAAATTCAGGCTTGCCTTGAAATATTAAAAGATTCTATGGACAAAATATTGAGTGATGCAGAAAACTTTGAAAGAAGAGGGAAGGAATAAATTGAGGCACTGTACCAAAAAGAAATGATAGAGTTTAACCATTTCAAGAGGTATCATATGATCAAGAGCCAATGGTATTGAAGGAAGAAACCCAATGTGCACTAAAGGCATATGCAAACAACAAGGTCCAGGAATTGATAGAATAGGAAATGAAATCTTTCAACAGTTTGATACTGCACCGAAGGCACTCATTCATCTATGCCAAGAAATTTGGAAGGCAGCTACCTGGCCAAATGATTGAAAGAGATCCATAATTATTTGTGCTCATTCCAAAGAAAGGTGACACAATGAAATGCAGAAATCACTGATAATATCATTAATATCACATTAAAGTAAAATTTTGCTAAAGATAATTAAAAATAGTTGTAATAATACATTGACAGGAAACTGGCAGAAGTTCAAACTGGGTTTAGCCAAGGAAGTGGAACAAGGGATACCATTGCTGAGATCAGATGGATCTTTATAGAAAGCAGAGAATACCAAAAAGATGCTTATCTGTACTTTATTGACTACGTAAGAGCTTTCAACTGTGGGGATCATGACACGCTATGGATAACATTGCTAATAATGGGTATTCCAGAACACGTAATTGTGCTGATGAGGAGCCTGTATATAAACCAAGAGGCAGTTTGAATAGAACAAGGGGACACTGAGAGGTTTAAAATTAGGAAAGGTGTGTGCCAGGATTGTATTCTTTCTCCATACTTATTCAATCTGTATGATGACCA
>NW_006408563.1:1988345-2017110 GCF_000296735.1 Chrysochloris asiatica | reverse complement strand
GAATAAAGATGATCACGGAAGAATTGATGCACTTGAGTTATGGTGTTGGAGAAGAATATTAAAAGTACCATGAATTCCAGATGAACAAACAAATCTTTGTTGGAAGAACAGTCAGAACACCCCTTAGAAATTAGGGTAGTGAGACTTCGTCTTTCAATCTTCAGACATATTATCAAAAGTGACCATCTCCTAGAGAAGGGCACCATGCTTAGTTAAGTGCAGGGTCACCGACAAAGAAGATCCCCAATAAGATGGAGTGGCACACTGGCAGCAGGAATGGCCTCAAACATAATGATTGTGAGGACTGTGCAAGATGAGGCAGTGTTTCGTTCTGTTGTACAAATGTCGCTATGAGTCGGAACCCACTCAAAGGCACCTAACAACAACAAAAATTCATAGTTGTACATTTTAAATCAATAATAATCATTGAACTAAATTTCTAGGACTTCTTTGCCAAAGTACTGAAACCCTATGTCTAGGACTGACCGAGGATCTATTGAGAATAAAGCTCTGTGAGTCAGTTCTTCCACAGCTATCTCTGTCCAAGTTATTACTCTTCATCAGATGCTAAAGCCAGAAAACGTGCAGTTGAGTTACTGCCCTCCTCTGTCTGCCATACCAAATTACTCACCCAGTTCTGACAGTTCTCTCTCCTATAGTTCCCGCATGACTGTTTCTTCCTCTTCATCCTTCTTGCCCCTGCCTGATTTAGATCCTCAACATCTACCCCATGACATGTTGAGGGTCCCTACCTTGTCATGATTGCTTTGGTCTGTTTCCCATGTCTTTCTCTTGACCCTTTATATAGCTCAAGTCATTCACCCATTCTGTCCTTCTACTCCTCTACCTTTGATGGCAGCTACATAGGGAGAGTCAGAAGGGAAGGGAAAGAAAGGGGGCAAAAATCACTTGGTTCCCCACTTAGGTGTGCTCTAAACAAAAAGACCATTAATATTTGTCACTGACGATGAACATTCATATAAATGTTCCCTTTTCATGTATCAATCAAATAAGAAAACCATTCCTACTTTCCTAATCATCTCAAATGTTGTCACTTGTTTGTTGTTAAGTACCATCAAGTCAGTTCCAACTCATAGTGACCCTGTTTAAGGTTCTTAGGAACAATGGTGGGTTTGAACTGCCAACCTGGCGGTTAGCAGTCTAGTGCTGATCCTACAGTGCCACATCAGGACTTCACTAGGGTCACAAAAACAAAACAAAAAAGTACTATTCATGAAACCAAGATAAATGACTCCTCAGAGGTTTTCCCAGATCCTCTATCCAGTCTCTATTAGTTTTCTCTGTGAAGAGCTGGCCTGATGAGCAGACACTGTAAGATTGTTCGCTTACAGGGCATTGACTTCTGGGATGAAGAAAATGATCAGTTGCCCTGCCTTCCAATATTGCATTGTTTATAGATGAATGGTATTTCTACAGAGATGCATTACTTTTTCTTTCTACAAATAAAGATAAGGTTTGAAATTCCCATTTTGCTAAAGTGGTAAACATACTGATTTGAATTCACACGATGGAGACGTTCGTGCACCTTAACTTCAACTGAACAGCATTGAACAAGCACCTTCCTTGTTCAATGCTGCTTCAGCGAAGGATCAGAAAAATGCCCTGGATGTGGTCCCTTGTCCTCAGAGTGTACACACTTAGTGAAGGGGACATATGCAACTACCCACACTGTTGGTGCAAAGCACCCTGAATAGAGGAACACAATGTGATGTGAGTAGAGAAACAAGACACATTAATCTTGATTTGGGGGATTGGGAAGGATTTCCTTGAGCTTCTCCATGAAACAGCTGGCAGGATGGTTGCTCTATTAAAAATATAAGGTACATAAGACATAGAATCAGACTAGGAGGAAGACAATACACTCCATTTGGTGCATGCTGAGTTGGAAGGGGCAGCATGACATCCGGACTTAAAGAGTTCAGCAGAGAGGCCTGGCTTGTAGCTTTGGGGGTGACTGAGCTTACTTAGGAAGCAGGTAAAAACTCAAAGGGAGGAGATGCTTTAGATAGAGCCTACTGAGGCAGAACATCTATATTCTCCTTTCTGTTTTTTTAAAAAAATGATTTTTTAAAAAGTCCTTTGAATAGTTTTCTGCAGACATAAACATTCAGGCTGCACAAGTTTACACACAGTGTTGGTCCACAGAGTGCACGCGATCTACATCCCATGGCTGCCTGGTACCCTAAGATTCAGATCCTAAAGTGCCCCTTTATAGGCTGTTCCTGTGCCCAGATGTTTCTCCCAAATCTGTCTGCCAGGTAACTATTATGCATATGTCAAGACTCCCTGGAGCGTCATTTCCTCTCTGAAGCCTGTCCTGACCTGTTCCTGGCCTAGAAGTGACCTTGCCTTCTCTTTCTTGAAGGAGTCTTAGTGGTGCTGTGGGTTATGCGCTGGGCTTCTAACCACAGGGTTGGTGGTTCAAACATACCAGTCACTCTACATGAGGAAGATGAGGCCATCTGCTCTTGTAAAGAGGTGCAGTCTGGGAAGCCCTAAGGAGCAGTTTCTGTGCTGTCTTTTAAGGTTGTTATGAGTCAGAATCGAATTAGTGGCATGGGTGTTTGGATGGGTTCCCTTCTTGTCTAGGATACTGGGAGACAAGACAAGGATTATTCTGTTTATGTATCTGACTCTGCTTAGATCACTGTACTTTTCAGAAGGCAGAGACCAGGTCTAATGACAGTGTGTGTTCCTAGCACCTTCCCACAAAATATCTAATAGTGTTTGAAATGAATAACTAAGGGAATGGGGAATGAGTGAATTAATTATGGAATTGTCACAGGCCAGACAGTTTACAGATGTTTAGAGCAAGGCAGGTGAGACATAGAGGTAGGAATATAAGGCATCCATGAAGGGTTTTAAATGTCATATGAAAGACAATTTACCTTCACTCAATACTCCTAAAGACACAATCTCCCCAGGTGGTGAGCCATGATACCAGTATTTCAATGTAGTGGCTATACTGTGTGCAGCTAAAATGCCTCTAAATTGTCTTCCTGAGGCCGACAAGCTTTTAAGAATTTTCACAAAATCTTTGTTGATCCACTCACTGTAGGAGAGAAAGAACAAATTTAATCATGCGAAAAGGAATGAAAATGGAAAAGCTGTCTCTCAGACTGATGGAGTTGAATGACAGGAGCCACAGTCACGGTCAGAATAGAAACGGGGCTCTGCACCTCTTCTTCCAGCAACTTCAATCCCAGAAGAACGTTCATTGATAAATAGTGAATTATAGCAGAAACAGTCCCAAAAGCTCACCCTAAAAACATGGTAACATAAATATGTTGTTGTTGTTAAGCGCCATGGAGTCGGATTTGACTCACAGTGACCCTGCACAGGCTTCCAAGAGGAACTGGTGGGTTTGACTTACTAACATTGTGGTTATTAGTCCAGTGCTTATCCTATAGTGCCACAAAGAAAAGTAGTCAAAGTCTGCTTTGAAATGAAAGGAAGAAACGGCTTTCAGTACTAAAGAATTTAGTCCATGTATGTTATATTAGGGGGTGGGAGGAGGTTAAGTCTTGAGATCACACAAATCGAAAAGCGCCCAACAACTCTCCAGGTGGGTTAGAGTTTGAACCTCAGAAAGCAGGTCTGGTGATCTGCTTCCCAAAAGTCACAGCTTTGAAAACCCTATGGAGCAGGTCTACTCTGCACACATGAGGTCACCGTGAGGCAGTATCAACAGGATGGCAACCAACACCAACAAATGTTATCTTAGAACCAGAGAGGATCCTTCGTTTTTAGCAAGTTAATTTTATAAATCATTGAATTGTTCACACTGAGAATTAGGGGATCATCTGAGGTCTAAACTAAGGGAGGAATGTGGCTTAATTAGAGTCCTTAGTGTGCTCACATCAACTCTCCTTTACCCAGGCAGCAGATGCAGGCAAACACGCTCCAGGAGTGGGAACTTGGATGCAGTGCTCCGAAGCATGGATGTAATGCCTATGGTCTGAGGATGGGTAATGGAAAGAAAACGCTCCAGTTGGGAAAGGGTTGCAAAGTTTAGAAACGAGTATACTCCAAAGCTCCCCTCTTCTTCTCCCCTCCTCCTCGGCACCATAATGCTAGTGTCTGTAGTGGTTACGAATCAGGCTGTTAATCTCAAGGTCAGCAGTTCCATGGGAGAAAAATGAGGCTTTCTGCTCCCATAAAGTTTTACAGCTATGAGTGAGAACCGACTCCACAGCACATAACCACCACCACCACCAAAGATTTACAGCCTCGGAAACCCTGTACAGGGTTGCCATGAGTTGGAACTGACTCCACGGCACACAACAACAACAACAAGTGCAGCAGGCACAGCTCCAGGTGCTAACGTGTATGCTGGATCACCCCATTTAACCTTCCCCTCGGATCTTATAAAGGCTCATACTATGCTGCCACTTTCACTCTGTAAGTGAAAAAGCTAAGGCATGGAGAGGTTAAGTAACTTCTCTAAAATCACATAGCTAAAAAGAAGTGGCTACGTGAGAATTCCAACTTAGGTGGTTTGGCCCTAGAGATGGTGCTCTCATTACCTCTTGATTCTCCCTTTCCCGGGACATACACTCAGTATGTTCTGGGCCAGCTCACCAGTTTAGCTCCTAAGACTCCCTTTGCACATGGATTGTAGTGGATAGGCACAGTGGCGGCAGCAATGGACTCAAGTTTCACATCAATTGTGAGGATGAAGCAGGACCGGGCAGTGTTGCATTCTGATGCGCATAGCATCACTAGGAGTCGGAACCCACTCGACAGCACCTAACAACAACTAACAACTTTTAAAGATAATTTTAATGCCATCTGTGAGCTACTTTACAGAAAATCTTGAAATATAAACATCCACAGTTCCAAACTCAAATAAATTAGAGGTGGAGATGGACTAGTTGAAATTCTATAGAGTTCTCTGGGTTTTTTTTTTTTTCAGTAAATAATACAAGGGAATATGAGTATGAATAAAGCAAGCTATTTTTGTACAAAACTTTATAAAAATATTTTAACGGCGATGACAAGTATGACACATGTATTTAGCATTGCTAGTGTACTTCACTTAAAAAGATACTGTACCGATCAAAAATCAAGCTCAAAACAGGGCGGGAGTAGTAAGGGGGTCCCCAGATAGCACTCTCATATCTGTAGATTTTGGCTTTCCTCAGGTCAACATAGTTATTTCCACTAATATTACCCCAAATTATCACATCTTTGATGCCTGTAGAGGAAAAAAAAAATAAACATAATGTGTATATTAATATAAAGAAAATGCCTGGAAGCTTTTTTGTTGAAGATTGATTCTTTTGCTATAAAGTCAATTTTAGTTTATATTCCCTACCAAGTGCCAGATATATGGCTCAGCGCCCTAACAATCAGGGTTTGGCAATCTCCGTAGTGTTTATTAATCGGGCTGCAAACCTCAGGGTCAGCAGTTCGAAACTACCAGCTGTTCCACAAGAGAAAGATGAGGCTTTCTGCTCCCGTAAAGACTCACAGTCTCAGAAACCCTGTACAGGGTCGCTATGAGTCGGAACCACGGCACATAACAACAGCAGTGATGTTCTAAGGGACGGTGGTGGCGCTGTAGAGTAAGAACTGACCTGCTAACCACAAAGTCAGCAGTTCAAAACTATCAGGAGAAAGAGGAGAGTTCCTTCTTCCAGAAAGATTTGCAGCCTCCGAAACCCAATATAGGGTTGCTATGAGTCAGAATTGACTTGATAGTATTTTTGTTTGTTTTAGGTTAGTAAGTGTCTATAGAGGAGCTCTGGTAGCATAGTGGTTACGAATTGGGCTGCTAATCTCACAGTCAGCAGTTCGAAACTACCAGCTGTTCCATGGGAGAAAGATGAGGCTTTCTGCTCCCGTAAAGATTTACAGCCTCGGAGACCCTGTACAGGGTCACTGTGAGTCAGAACTGACTCCACGGCACATAACAACAACAAGTTTCTATAAATGTTTAATCTAAAGTGTAAACAAGTAATTTTATCTAGAGAAGTCTTTTAATTGTACTGGGTCTTACTTTTCTTACCCGATTAGGTCCTTTAAAGAGCTCTGGTAGCCTAGTGGTTACCAATTGGGCTGTGAACCGCAAGGTCAGCAGTTCGAAACTACCAGCTGTTCCGCTGGAGAAAGCTAAGGCTTTCTGCTCCCGTAAAGATTTATTTACAGCCTCGGAAACCCTGTACAGGGTCACTATGGGTTGGAACCAACTCGACGGCACATAACAACAGGTCTGTTGTTGCTATAGTTGTTAAATGCCGTGGAGACGGTTCCAACCCATAGTGACCCTCTATAGGGTTTGAACTGCCGGCCTTGCGGTTTAAACTGACCTTGTAGTACAGCGCATGATCCTGCAGCGCCGTACCAGGACTCCTTTCCAGCTCTAACCGCCATAATTGTGCTAGAAAAATACAGTGTCTAGCAAGAGGATTTTTTTGTGTGTTTTTTTTCCCCCTTCCAACATTTCTTCTCCTTTTCCCTTTAGTTTACTTGTTTGTAAATAACTACTCTTCACCCAGTTTTACTCCATATGTTTTTTGTGGTGCTATCTTCACCACTCCGGTCCGTTAGTAGGGCTGTGGCTTGGGTCTTGTCAATCAATAAAGTCCAGCCTCTGGGCCACAATGACTGATTTGTAGATGGGTGTGTAGTCCAAACCAGGACAATGAGATATTACCCTTTGTGCTTGTACAGAAACCACTGGGAAAGAAAACTCGGTTTCTTCTGGGGTAGCTAAACTATGAGCATACATATGGTCTGGGGGGGGCCAGTGGGCATTGTACCACCGGCTGGAGAGAGACTACCTGGGAATAAAAGTGACACAAAGGAGGGCCGAGCTCTATGATGGGCCAAGAGGGAGTACAAGGAGTAGTGCCAGCATCATTGGAGGCCCAGCTTTCAGCCAGGACGGAAATAAGGACCATTCCCCATAGTTCTCAGTTCTTACACAAAAAAATCTCTCTGTTCCTATAACTTCAGTCCATTTAAGCTGACTTTGTGTCACTTGCAACAAAAAAGAGTCCCAACGAATGCCAACATGTGAGCACCTGCTCTGAGACACAGGGTTATGTGTGAATTAAACTCAGTGGATGTCTGGGACCCTGCTCTTTGTAAAAGGTGGAGACAGTAATGGATTGAATTGTGTCCCCCCCAAAAGGTCTATTGGCATCTTAAGCCCTGAGTCTGTGAATGATCGTGACCTCGCTTGAGGAAATAGGGTTTTTCTTTGCAGATGTTATCAGTGAAGTTATGAGGTCAGACCACAATGGCATGGGTTGTTGTTGTTAAGTGCGGTCAAGTCAGTTCCGACTCACAGCGACCCTAGATAGGGTTTCTGAGAATCAGCTGGTGAGTTTGAACCAAGTGCTTATCCTACAGTGCCACACCAGGACTCCAGTGGGATGGGTAATACTCATCGTCTCCTCTGAGCGGCATCTTATACAGGCTCACAGGGTGAAGAAAGCAGGTGACTACCTGTCCACATACCAAGGAATGCCAGGGAATCCTGAGGCTTCCAGAGACTGAGACAAGCAAGGAAAGGGCTTCCTCTGGAGTCCACAGAGAGAGACACAGCCCCACCAACACCTTGAATTTGGACTTCTAGCCTCCAGAATTATAAGAAAATAAATTTGCTTTTAAAGCTACCCGCTGTGAGGTATCTGCAGCACAGCATCACTAAGAGACCAAGATGCACTGCACACCATCATGTTCACCTCTGCCTATGTTGTGCCCGGCTTTCTCCTTCCTGCTCCACTGACAGGTCTGTCCCTAGAATGCCTCATTGTCCTTTACCTGACTTTCCTCCATTTTCCCTCCTCATCCTGCTTCTCACATGCTTATTGACTCTGAGTTGAGCAGGACATCAGATTTTATGCTACCAGCAGACGCTTAAGGAGGCAGCTTTCCAGATGAAAGTCCCTTGTCCCTCACTTTGTTTTCAATTTTGTATCACACTCTCTTCTTGACACTTTTCATTGGTGTGACCTGGACCTTTTGTGGTAAATCAATGTCTACACATGCACATACAAGGTTGACAACAGAAACACAATGAGTAGAAAATGTTTTCGTTTCCTATGGAATAAATTCAGCATCGATTTGGCTGAGTTTTGAGCTGACCCTGGCAGTAAGATACTGGGAATGTAGACTCAAGAATTCAAGAATGATGATTTCTAGGATTTCACACAAAGAAATGCAGCACCTAGCTCGGGTATCTTAGTGGGTGTCTTAGCGATTTAATGCTGCTATAACAGAGATACCAAAAGTAGATGACTTTAACAACCCCAAATTTAGTCTCATGCAGATGAGGAGGCTAGAAGTCCAAATTGAGAGCATCGGATATTTTGAAGGCTTTCTCTTTGTTGGTTCTGGGGAAAGGTCCTTGTTTCCTTTCAGCATTGGCAGCCCCAGAAATCCTTGAAGATCTCCGTACACCTTGGCATCAGTTTTCCCTCCACAGTGCAGGGACCCCAGGTGCAAAGACACATTCCGCTCCTGGCTCTTCTGTCTTGGTGGTAGTAAGTCTCCCTTTCTCTACTTAAGTCTCTCTCCTTTTATCTCTTGCAAAATAAAAGGTGCTGCATGTCACACCCTTGCGAATTACCTATCAATTGGATTAAGGTGGTAGTGGAATTTAGGGTGGTGCCTGCTCCCATAAAGATTTCCAGTCTCGAAAACCCTAAGTGACTGTTCAACTCTGTCCTATAGGGTGGCTATGAGGAGTTATCAACTCCATGCAGTCCTGGTGTGGCACTGTAGGATAAGCACTAGACCACAAGTTCATTTGAGTCACACAGTTGGCAGTTCAAACTCACCAGCGGCTCCTCAGAAACCCTATACGTGGTTGCTGTGAGTCAGAACTGACTTGATAGCACTTCACAACAACATGGCATCCTTAGTCCTCTGACTGTAAGGATCACAGAGGGTTTTGGGTTCTTCTTAGCTGCTTTGAGACCATGTTGTTTAAAAGACCACCACCAGGAGTCCACTCACCTGCAGGAACTGTTTTCAGTTTTCTGGCCAGCACAGCTTTAGCTTGCCCTTCCACCCCCAGTGCTACCGCAATGATGTTGTGTGCAATGCTTGGGGCATATCTTATAAGCAAGGCCGTTTTAAGATTCACAAAGGTTTTTCCTCCCACAATAACTCTGACGGATTCGTGGGCATTTTTCTCAATCAAGTATCCGTAGAGCCTGCAGAGAGGAACCTTGCTTCGCATGCAGTCTTCCAGGCTGAACACCTCCTGGTCAGTGACGTCGTCCAGGATGATGACCACGTGGGCCCGGTCGAAGGCCTTCTCCACTTCAGTGCAGATGGTGATGCTCTGGAGGAGGGGTGACACCAGGTCCTGGGTCTCCAGTAGAATGGTGGAGAGGTGGTTTTCATGCTTGCTGTCTAATAGAATTATGCTAATTTCCGTGTGTATCCCAAACACCTCACCACTTGTCAAGACGGGAATCAGGTTGTAGCAGGCAGGAGCCGAGGCACTGGTGGAAAAGTGAACCTGAATTATGGATATGAGGAACGCTTCATCTCCCTTAGATCTTTATTCTTAATTATAGTTTGCACATTAATTAGGGGAAGGGTTTAAATGGGCATTCCCAGCTACAGAGACACTGTTAAGGCTAGAAAGAAAACAAGAGAACAGAAAAATCCTCATTGCTAACTCCTTGCTTTGATCATTTGAAAGCCATCCCTGAATAAGAAGTGCATCTGCTTACTATGAGTTTTAAATAAAATAGAATTTCCCATTGCTGAAAGTAAAATTCCAGAGCAGTGTCATTTTGTGCTAATTACACATTTACATGTCTTCTTAAAAAGATAAAGAAATAACGAGTTTCAATAAACCATAGCTCCTTTCTAAAAAAAAACAAAAACTTATACCCTTATCAGAAGAGTAAAGGCATTTTTTAGAAATAGTTATCTACTCCAAATCATTAGCCCTGCCTTCAGATAATAATCCTTACAATGATGCATATTGATCAAGATGTCTATGGATCGATGCAAGCTGTGTGTGTTTTTTCCTTAGCCACAATTTAGTATGTCTCAGGTGTGGCACTGTAGGATAAAGTACTGGTCCACAAGGTTGGTTTGAACTGCAACAGCTTAACAACAACAACTGGGTATTGTAGCTGCGATTGACACCTGAGAGCTGTATGACCTCCTGTGGGCATTTATGGTTTTCATAGTGGGGTTAGGAAAGGGTTCAATTTGTACTATTTTAATTATTTTTAAAAACACCAAAAGCTGATGTTGTGCTTGTTTTAAGTGCCATCCAGTCAGTGCCGACTCATAGGGACCCTGTATAGGGTTTCCAAGGAGTGCCTGCTATGCTAGAACCGCTGACCTTGTGGTTAGCAGTCCAGTGCTGACCCTACCACGCCACATCAGGACTTTATTGATTAAATCTGAGTGATAGCTTCATGGATGCTTATTACATCATTCTCCATTCTTTTCTGTATTTGGAATGCTGCATAAGTCATTTTTAAATGAGTACATATGATGACATACCTACATATAATGAGAAAGGCCACTACTAGTCTGTCAGTTTGTCATACTGTGGTGGCTTGCGTGTTGCTGTGGTTCTGGAAGTTATGCCACCAATATTTTGATTAAAAGCAGGATCATCCATGGTGGACACATTTAGGCTGAACTTCCCGACTAAGACAGATACAGAAGAAGGAGAGGAAGACTACTTCTGAATGTTTTGTTGTTGTTGTTGTTGTTATGTGCCATCGAGTCGGTTCCGACCCATAGCGACCGCCACTGAAAATCTTATGAGTAGAAGTGTAACACTGTTGGGCAGCATGAGAATATTGAATATTGAAACACGATAAAGAGCTCCAGAATATTGTCAGATAAAGTGCTGGAAGATGAGCCCCTCAACTTGGAAGGCATTGAAAATACGACTGGGGAAGAGCTGCCTCCTCAAAGTAGAGTTGACGGTGATGACACGAATGGAGTCAAGCCTTCTGGACCTTCATTTGCTGCTGGATCACAACTCAAATTGAAGAGAAACAGCTGTAAACATCTATTAATAATTGGAACAGGAAACGTATAATGTATGAATTTAGGAAAATTGGAAGCAGTCAACAATGAGATGGAACACATAAATATTGATATCCTAAGCATTAGTGAGTTGAAATGGACTGGCATTGGCCATTCTGAATCTGACAATTACATGGTTTACTTACTATCCCAGGATGACAAATTAAGGAGGAATGATATTGCATTCTTCATCAAAAAGAACATTTTAAGATCTCTCTTGAAGTATACTGTTGTCTGTGATAGGATAATATGCAGACGCTTACAATGAAGACCAGTGAATACCACTATTATTCAAAATTATGCACCAACCACTGGAGCCAGTCAGCATGAAACTGAAAAATTCTACCAATTTCTCCGGTCAAGCATGCAATCAAATGTATTGATAAAACCGTTGATTGGAATGCAAAAGTGGGAAACAAAGACGAAGGATCAATAGCTGGAAAATATGGCCTTGGTGATAGAAATGATGCTGGATAGATACAACTTTACAAGACCAATGACTTCTTTATTCCAAATAACTTTTTAAAACAACATAAAAGATGATTACACACATGGACTACACCAGATGGCATACAGAGAAATCAAATTAACTGCATTTATGGAAAGAGATGGTAGAAAAGCTCCATATCATCAGCCAAAACATGACCAGGGCAGAATGAGGAGCAAACCATCAATCGCTTATATGCAAGTTCAGGCTGAAGCTGAAGAAAATTAAAACAAGTCCATGAGAGCCAAAATATGACCTTGAACATATCCCACCAGAGATTATCTCAATAACAGATCTGATGCATTAGACACTAATGACTGAAAACCAGAGGAGTCATTGATGACATCAAGAACATCACACAGAAAGAAAGCAAAAGGCCATTAAGAAGACAAGGAAGAAAGAAGAGGCCAAAATGGATGTCAGAAGAGATTCTGAATCTTGCTCTCCAGTATGGCGGTGGGGTGGTGGTGGTGGTGGTGGAGTGCCATTGAGTCAGTTCTGACTCACAGCATTCCTGCATAGGGTTTCCAAGGTTGTACATTTTTAAGGGAGCAGAAGGTCTTATCTTTCTACTTTGGAACAGCTGGTAGTTTCAAACTGCTGACCTTGAGGTTAGCAGCCCCACTTGTAACTACTACGCTATCAGATGGAAGGAATTAGGAGGTAAAAGAGCTGAACAGAAAATTTGAAAGGGTAGCTTGAAAAGACAAAGGTAAATATTATAATGAAATGTGTAAAGATCTGGAGTTAGAAAACTAAAAGGGAAGAACACGCTCAGCATTCCTCAAGCTGACAAAACTGAGCGAAAAAAAAATGCAAGCCTTGAGTTGAAATATTGAAGGATTCTTTGGGCAAAATATTGAATGATTCAGAAAACATCAAAAGAAGATGAAAAGTATACACAGAGTCATTGTGCCAAAAAGAAATGGTCGATGTTCAACCATTTCAAGAGGCAGCATATGATCAAGAGCCAACGATGCTGAAGGAAGAAGTCCAAGGTGCACTGAAGGCCTTGGCAAATGGGAATTGATATAATACAATCTGAAATCTTTCAACAAACTGATACAGTACTGAAGGCACTCACTCATCTATGCCAGGTAATTTGGAAGGCAGCTATTTGGCCAACTGATTGAAAGAGATCCATATTTGTGCCCATTCCACCGAGAGGTAGCCCAGTGGAATGCAGAAATCATTGGACAATATCATTAATATCACATGCATATAAAATTTTGCTAAAGATAATTTAAAAATGGCTGCAACAATACACTGACAGAGCTACCAGATGTTCAAGCCGGATTTAGGTGAGGACTTGGAACGATGATATCACTGCTGACATCAGACGGATCTTGGCTAAAAGCCGAGAATACTAGAAAGATCTTTACCTGTGCTCTATTGACTATGCAAAGGTTTTCAACTGCATGGGCCATGACAAGCTATGGACAACACTGTGGAGAATGAGTACTCTGGAACACTTTATTATTCTCATGCAGAACCTGCACATAGATCAAGAGGCAGTTGTTTGAACGGAACAAATGGACACACTGAATGATCTAAAATTAGGAAAGATGTATGCTAGGGTTGTATTCTTTCACCATACTTATTCAGTCTGTATGCTGAACATATATGGATTATATGAAGAAGAATTTGGCATCTCAATATAAAGAAAACAAACTTCTCACAATTGTACCACTAAATAACATCGTGATAAATGGAGAAAAGATTGAAGTTGTCAAAGATTTCATGTTGTTGGATCCACCACCAACACTCATGGAAGCAGCAGTTAAGAAATCAACTGTTGTATTTCATTAGGTAAATCTGCTACAGTAGACCTCTCTAAAGTGTACAAGAGCAAAGATATCAGTTTGAGGACTAAAGTACACCTGATCCAAGCCATGGTATTTTCAATAACCTCATATGCCTGTGAAAGTTGGACAATGAATAAGGAAGACCACAGAAAAATGGATGCATTTGAGTTATGGTGTTGGACAAAAATAATAATGATACCATGCACTGCAAAGAACAAATAAATCTGTGTTGGAAGAAGTACAACCAGAAGGCTCCTTAGAAGCCAAGATAGACAGAGTTGTTTTCTTATACTTTGGACATATTATCAGGAGGCACCAGTCCCTGGAGGAGGATATGATGCTTGGTAAAGTAACCTGACGGGACAGTGAAAAAGAGGGACACCCCTAGTGAAATGGTTGGCATGGTGGCAGCAACAATGAGCTCAAACATAAGAAGCAATCATGAGGATGGCATAGGACTGGGCGGTATTTCATTCTGTTGCTTCCAGGGTAGCTAGGAGTCAGAACGGACTTGCTGGCACTTAACAACAACAACAAATGAGAAGGGCAATGTGAGAGTCTCACTGATGTTAGGGGAAAAGTAAGGGGTGGGGACAAGAGCAAGACTGACAGTGAGATGGTATAGAGGAAGGAGAGAAAATGAGACAACAGCAGAACATTTCTAAGACTGAAAATGGGGGGGGGGGCAAAATGCAAAATGGAGAGAAAAAGTAAGGAGGAGTCAAAGCAAAAGGGAGTGACAGAGAGCAAGTGCACAAGAACCAGTGAAATTTCTAGCAAGCAGGAAAGAGGGAGAGGGCAATAGTCAGTGAGGGCCAGAGAAAGCGAAGGGAAGGAAGGGCAAGGCACTGAGCTCAGGTGACAGAACAGAAGGCATGAGAGGGTGAGCAGAAGAGACAATGATGGAGCCATCATCTGTAGGAAACACAGGCTCAAACAAACACACATCCATGCTATCAAGGTGCTCTTGGCATATATCGAATACATACACACACACACACACACACACACACATCAAATGTGGCATTCAGGTGTTCTGCCATGGAATTACCATAACCCCACTTCACAGTGTTTTCTAAATATCAAAAGCCAACCTTATGAATCCAGGGACTTGACTATCCCACCTGGTGATCCAGACCTGTAAGGGGCTGGTGAGTTCCTTGAGGGATTCTTCCTTGAGCGATTTTTCCATATGTGACTCCAGGTTTTCTTTAGCAACTGTTAGCATCAGCTCAGTTGTCATGCTAGACGTAATGCCATAGTAAAGCTACAGATTGGGGAAGAGAACGCCAATATGAGAAATGAGATGAAAATGAGTTCCTCGCAATGGCTGTATGAGAAAGTTCTTACTGAAGAGTCAAAAAAGAAGAAAAAAGGAACTGAGCGAATACTTGGGCAAGCAAGACATTTGAAAACGAAATCATGTGGGAGGGCAATAGGATTTGGAACAGATGAAACAATCCACCTTACCTGGGCATGCTCCAAGAATTCATTATAGCCTCCCAAGAGTGTGCCCTTGCCTCCGCGGTCCAGCAGCTCTCTCCAGATGATGGGAGATTTTTTGTGACTCCATTTATTTTTTTCACACACATCTTTCAGCCACTCCTATTGAATGATAGTCCAAGGATGTCATATATTAAACCTGCCTCCATTTTAGAATTCAAACATTAAAATACAAGTTTTCTTTTTTTTTTCACTTCGGCAACTACAGTGAAATTTAGTTCTTTTAAGAAAGTGAAAGCTAGAAATAAACACAGTGATAAATGAATCAAATAAAAAACAGTATTCCTTATATTCATTGGCCATATCAAGGTACTGAAAATTGTTCTCTTTGCTGAGCAGAGACAGAATGCTAGTGTTAAAGAGAGAGATCAACTGTTTCAGTTTGACTGATTTCAAAAGTGAATCTTTCCTTTGCTCTTGTATGTGAGTTATTTCCAGTCTTAGAACCATAAACATTTCAATATTGCTTTTCACATCATTGGCTTATGTTTATATAGTTCAGACAGAGCTGGGGAGGGGTCCACCCTGTACTACTTTCGTTATTAAAAAATATATCTAAAGCTGATGCAGTATTTATTAAACCTGAGTGATACCTTCATGCACGCTTATTACATCATTTTCAATTCTTTTCTGTATTTGGAATGCTGAGATGAAAGTTATCTGAGGCTTTCTGAGAATTGTTGTTGTTGTTGTTGTGATGTGCCGTGGAGTCAGTTCCGACTCATAGCGACCCTGTACAGGGTTTCCGAGGCTGTAAATCTTTATGGGAGTAGAAAGCCTCATCTTTCTCCTGCAGAACAGCTGGTAGTTTCGAACTGCTGACCATGAGATTAGCAGCCCCATTCATAACCACTATGCTACCAGAGCTCCTTTTTCTGAAAATAGTTACTATTAGAAGTTTAGATTTTCATTATCTAGTTACTCCCAGCATTATGCATAATCTTGCACAATGTCATTTTGTACCAAGAGACCCACTGTATGGAAATCAAGGTGCCACGTGGGCACATAACTGTGGGCTATCCATTGACCCTACCATATATCGCACCACCCAAGACCTGTCAGCCTCATGGAGGAATGTAACAACTGATTCCAGGAGCACCTGAGGCACCATTTCAGAGACTGACACAATTTTTCAGGCTGCAATAAACACGACGAGTCAATATGGTGCTTTGTGATGATAGGTAGAATACTTAGATCCAGAAACCAAGGGATAGAATTAGAGTGATCCTACTTACAATCACTTTCAGCAATCAACATGGAGGAATTTGAACTTCTAAACCCAGCGCTTTAGACATTGCAGCTCGGTAGATCCTAATTTCCAGAGAAGGAATATGTCTACCAGGGAACACTGAGGCCCACTAAGCTTTATGCCATAGCTGTCAGTCAGTCACTTTGAGCCGTTGTGCAAGGAAAGGAGTCAACAGCCTGGAGGGGATCAGGAGCATGTAGGGCGGTTACCCAATGTAGGCTGGGAAGAATATTTGGCATCTAAGTGAACCATCAAGGTCAGCAGTTTGAAACTACTTTCTCCAGCTGTTCCGCAGGAGAAAGATGAGGCTTTCTGCTCCCGTAAAGATTTATAGCCTCGGAAACCCTGTACAGGGTCGCTATCAGTCAGAACTGACTCCATGGCACACCCACCACCAGGTGAACCATTGGGTGTCTCTTTCCCAAGTTTGACAGTAAATGGACAAGTGCAGCAGTTACATCCTGCAAAGGGAATGGATAGTAAGTGCAGGGCTCAATCCCCTCAAAGAGGCAGGTCCAGTGAGCCACCAAGAGCACAGAGGGTGAGGGGAATCTAAAAGTTACAGAAGAGAAGAAAGGTGATGAGGATCCGTGTAGTCATGAACCTCTGCAGCTCATTTGACTAAGCTTCCTCCTTTAAAATTTCCCCAAGAAAAAAAATGCCAATCGAAGGCATGGAGAAGCAGTTTTCAGAAGATGTGAACTTACTCTATGGGGCATGTAAATCCAGAAGTTCCAATGGGTGAACTATAGTGGGTGCTGTCAGGCACGCAGAGCACTGACCTCCCCTGCAGAAGGGTGCACTCATCTCCTCAGTCACATGACTGCTCATGGCTCTGTGCTGAGTACCTTCCCTGGAGCTGATTTCAGTCAGGGGTACTTCTCTCACCTGAGGTTAAGTCCCTTTCCCAGAAGCAGCCTGCATCCATGATGGGGACATCTCTGCAGGGCCATGCCAACCCCAGAACTTCCTATGGGGTCCACTGAGGCCTCTGGTCAACTTTCCCTCTGTCCAATTCTGCTTTCCTCATTCCTTTCCAAGATGTGTCCCCAAGAGCACTCCCCAGTAAATGTCCTTCACCCAACTCTCCACCTCAGTTCCAAATAAACAAGCCCCTCATGTCAAGATGAAGAATGGAAAATTAGTAAGTGCAATGTACGTTATTTGGAATTTTGGAAGAGATAAAAAAAAAAACACAACAAATTAGTCAAATTAATTCTCTTATTCTTACTGGTTAGTAAAGGAGCTCTGGTAGCGTAGTGGTTACGAACCCGGCTGTGAACCTCAGGGTCAGCAGTTCGAAACTACCAGCTGCTCCATGGGAGAAAGATGAGGTTTTCTGCTCCTGTAAAGATTTACAGCCTCAGAAACCCTGTACAGGGTCGCTATGAGTCAGAACCGACTCCATGGCACATAACAACAACTGGTTAGTACCTCCTTTGATGTTAGGGGGGAATAAATCAATGAAAAGCAACAACTACATAAATACTGTTTTAAAATATAAGAAGTAGGGACTTAATTTTTTAGTATTCAAAGGTCAATACTACAGGAACCTTTACTACTGAAAGCCATCTAAAAGATATTGTTATTGTTGTTGTTGTTGTTGTTAAGTACTGCTGAGTGGGTTCCTACTCATTGTGCCTCTGTATAGGGTTCCTGTGGCTTTAAATCTTGGGGAGAGCAGAAAGCCTCATCTTTTTCCCATGGTGCAGCTAGTGGGCTTGAACTGCTGACCTTATGGTTTGCAGTCCAGTACTTGTCATATGGAGCCAAACTATGAAAGTTTCTTACCTCCCAAACCTCAGGATGTTGGGTAATTTTATGTATCCTAAAATCAGGAAGATTCTGCTGTAAATAGTCTGCCAGAAGTTCCACTTTAGCATAATATGGACAATCGGCTTTACCTAAAAGAGTTCATTCAGATTAGCAATGTTTCCTTTCATCACACAGTAATGACCATGAAGTTGTAAGTTGCCATAGAGTTAGAGAAATAACTTTTAGTTACAATTTTCACACCTATACTTAGAACCTATAGTGTAATCATGCAGCCACATAAACTCTTCATGTGTATGACATTGATAAGGAGTGCTGGTGTGGCTCTGTTGGGTTCATGCACTGGACTGCAAAGTCGGTTTGAACTGCAAGGCTGGCAGGTCAAGCTCACCAGCTGCTCCTCAGGAAACCCTATACCAGGTTGCTATGCGTCAGAACTGACTCGACGGCACTTTTCGACAAGAACATTGATAAAATACATTTCAAAGGTGATCAGAATTTTAGGTAATAAACTGTGGACAAGAAAAATATGTACTCTCTTGTAGCACTATGATAGACATCACTGCCAACTGTTGTTGTTATTAAGTACTGTCAAGTCAATTCCATTGTGACCCTGTATAGGGTTTCTGAGGAGCAGCTGGTGGGCTTGAACCGCCAACCTTGCAGTTCAAATGGATTTGCAGTCTTGGGCATTAACCCACAGCGCCACCAGGACTCCATGTAGATGCTTACACTCTTCTAAATGTCTCAATAGTGCCTGGGCAGTACAAACAAACAATTAATGTGCTCAGCTTCTAACCAAAAGGCTGGAGGGTCAAGTCCACTCAAAGGTGCTACAGAAGAAACGCCTAGCAATCTACTTCTAAAAATCAGTCATTGAAACCCCTATGGAGCACAGTTTTACTCTGACATAGGAGTGATTGCTAGGCATCAGAATCAACTCAATGGTAAGTGATTCTCAATGTCTTTCATGTAGGCACTTGAGGTCTATGGCTAATTTTACCAGCATTCTCCCAGCACTAGATCAGCTCTTTCTACATTTTTTATGTGCATGTTGTCCAAACCAACAGTTGAGGATACTTTTTAACTCCTTCCCTCCCTTACATGCCATACTCCACTCAATTGAACATCTAGTCCTAGTCTCTTGAGCTACTGGTGGGTTTGAACTACTGACCTTGGGTTCAAACCGGCCTTATGGTTGAGTGTTTATCCTACAGCACCACACCAGGAATCCCTAAAAATTACAGCTTTGGAAATCCCATGGGGGCAGTTCCACTCTGATGTATAGGGTCCTAACGAGTCCAATCGACTTGAATGGCAATGTGTGTGCTTTCAACTATGCTCCCAGAGGGCTTTACAAGTCTACATTGGGGCATTAATCACACTGTATCAAAATTACTTATTTACATGATTCTGGATCCTGTGAAAATGAAAGCTCCCGAATTTCTTGGGCTATGTCTTTCTCTCATGATATCCCCAGTGCCGGCAGTACTTAACACAGAGTCACCGCCCCATAAATAAATGCAGAATGCATAGGGCGGTCAGTGTGGAGACTGGAGTGGTAGAATTGTTGTTGTTAAGTGCCATCGAGTTAGTTCAGACTCATAGCAATCCCGCATAGAGTTTTCAAGAAGTGGCTGGCGAGTTTGAACTGCCGACCTTGAGATTCAAAACGACCTTGCGGTCGAGTGCTTATCCTATATTGCCACACCAGGATGGGTAGACATAGAAGGCAGTCAAATAAGCTTGGGTAGTGAGCTGCTGTTGGTGTCGGTGTTTTCATCGGTCGGCTAACGCATGGCAGGATCACTCACCAGCGAGGACGAATTTAGCCATTTCCAAGCAAAAACCAAGTGGCAGGGACAGCGGCGTCGCGGTTTCCAGGCAACCACGCCACCGGGGTCTGGACGCAGGCGCACTATGGAACTCATCATGTAGTCTGGAGCCTAGCAGCAATTAATGTGCAGTCATGACTTGAAGGGTTAGGTTGGGGCAAGCTCACAGACACACATTCCCTTTGCCAGTGTGCTATTTATCCTTTTTTTAAAGATCTTTATTTTAAAATACCTAGACATTTTATTCGTAAAATTTCACCCCTTTGACCAGTCTTCTCCTTCAGTCGCGAACGTACAGTTTTGACCTATGAAGGGAGCCGTAAAATCTCGCGATAAGCGCAACTCTCAGGTAAGCTGTCATGGCTGCTCCTGTATAGCCACGGGCTTCTGCTGTAAGGTGAGTGTATGAATGATCATTGGTGGAGCAAATGTCAGTATCCCGGTTCTAGTCTTGTCCCGCCAGCTGCTCCTCGGAAACCCTATACAGGGTCGCTATGGGTCGGAAACGACTCAACGGCACTTAACAACAACGATCTTATCCTGCAAGGAGCTCTGGTAGCGTAGTGGTTACGAGTCAGGCTGCTAAACTCAAGATCTGCAGTTCGAAACTACCAGCGGTTCTGCGAGCTAAAAATGAGGCTTTCTGCCCCCGTCCAGGGTCGCTATGAGTCTGAACCGACTCCACGTCGCATACCCACTTCCACAGTTGTCCTTCAGTAGAAGTCGTTTGGAAGTTTAGGGAAGTAGCACTGAGCCCCTGGCTTTGGGGACTGGGGAGGCTGGTTTTCTCTCCCTCTCAAATGTAGGCCATGTGCAAACTTCACATTCGTTTCTGCTTCATCTCCTGAGTCTTTCTGATTGCACTAGTCCTTATATTTAATATTGCGGTACTGCTGTTTGATTGTTTACCCTTATATTAAAATGCCAAATCCTCTTATTTTTAAAAAAATCCATGTCATCGAAGATACTCCTTTTATTTTCATTGACGATATCCCAAGGTGGTGTTGGTGTTTTTAGGTGTCCAGCAGCCTAATTCATACCCTTATTACAACAGAATGAAACACTGCCCAGTCCTGTCCCATCCTTAAAATGGTTACTCAGTTTGAGGCCAGTTGAGGCATCTCAGTGAGGGTTGCCTCTTTCTTTTTCTCTGACCCTGTATCAAGCATGATGTCCTTCACCAGGGATTGGCACCTTCTGATAATATTTCCAAAGTATGTGAGACAAGTCCTGCCATCCTGGCTTCCAAAGAATATTCTAATTTTATTTCTTCCAAGGCAGATTTCTGCATTCTTGTGGTGGATTTGCCATTCTTCTCCACTAATATTCTTCACCACCACCATAATTCAAAGGAGCACTGGTAGCATAGTGGTTACAAATCACAAGGTCAGCAGTTCAAAACTACCAGCTGTTCCATGGGAGAAAGATGAGGCTTTCTGCTCCCATAAAGATTTACAGCCTTGGAGAACCCATACAGGGTTGCTATGAGTCGGAACTGACTCCACGGCACATAACCAACCAACCAATCATAATTCAAAGGCATCATGTCTTCCTTATTCGTGATAAAACCACGACAATTTCCCTGTGGCTATATTATATCCCTCTTGCAGAGGAAGCTTTAAATAAACTTGATTTTTAATTCTTTTAAGATACTATACAACAGCTACTTCAAAAGTAACCTATGTACTGTAAAACTGTGTATATTATGGTAGAAGGGGAAGAAACCCATAATGGTAAAATTTTTTTATGATTTTAATGTCAATCTTTAATGGTTTGATAGGTTCTAGTTTTAGTCTCTGTTAAATAAATCTCATTTCTTTTAAGTAAAAGTTTTGCTTATAATTTTTTATTCCACTTATTATTCTCCTACAGGAAAACAATGGTTTGTCTTCTCTTTCACTGGTACAAGTGAGGCTTCATATCAACCACTTTAAAGTCATTTCACAGCGTTTCATTGGATAGCAAAATGAATAACAAAACAGGTTACTTTTTACAGAACCTCAGACAATTCTGTACTTTAGTTCCAGCAAGAACTGTGAAGGTAGTAGATCCTTTGGGATTTTGCAGATCAAAAATTGTTCATCCAAACTGGAACCCAAGAAATCTTTTCTTAAATGACTTAGAGAATAGAATGCAGTCATCCGTTAGATATCTCTTTCAGAATGTATTGCTTTTTAAATCAGGAGACAATGACTTTCAAACAAATGGCATGAGTACTGTAGCAGTCCCTGCAATTGACAGATTTCTTTGCCCTAGACGAATATCCTTTGACTCAAAACTCTCTTTTGTTTCTGGTGATTCATCTGATGATGGACTGAAGAAAATAAAGTTTCATACTGAGGTCTCCAATGATGGTCTTCTCATCAAGAAAGCAAAACCAACCTATCTAAAATTGTCTGAGGAGTGTTATTCTCTGAGTGATGTATTAGATGCATTTTCAAAAGCACCTACATTTCCCAGTAGTAACTATTTCATAACTATGTGGAAAATTGCCAAAAGTATGTCCGAAGACCAGAAACGCGTTGAAAAACAACTGATGTTTAACCACCCTGCATTTAATCAGCTATGTGAACAAATGATGAGAGAAGCCAAGATCATGCGCTGTGATCACCTGCTGTTCAGTCTTCATGCTATGGTGAAACTTGGAATCCCTCAGAATACTCTGCTGGTACAGACTTTGCTGAGGATAGTCCAGGTAAAATCAAAAGCAGAATTCAACTTCCTTTTACTCTGTTTAAGGAGCCCTGCTGCTGCAGCGGTTAAGCAACCCAAAAGTTGGCAGCTTAACTCACCAGTCGGTCTGCATGAGAAGGGTGTGGTAATCTGCTTCTGTAAAGGTGATTGTTGTTAAGTACCATCCAGTCAATTCTGACCCATAACACCCATAGCAATGCCTTATAGGGTTTCTTTGGAAATTCTAATGGGCCTTTTGACTGTCCTTTAGAGTCACTATGTATCCGAATCAACTGGGTGGTAATGGTTTTTTTTTTTTTTTTTCCTATGGGACAGAGGGTTGGTTTACTCTGTTTGAGGAGCCCTGGTGGCACAGTGGTTACGTTTGGGTCCTGTCTGAAAGGTCTGTGGTTTGAATCCACCAGCTGTTTCATAGGAGAAAGATGTAGCATTTTTTTTTTTAAAGATTGTTGTTAAGGTTCTGACTCATACTGATGCTGTACAGCATTTCCCATGAGTGCCTAGTGAGTCTGAACTGAAGACTTTACAGTTCAAACCGACCTTGCGGTCCACTGCTTATTCACATGATGTGATTGAAAGTACCATGGCCTGGGTCAGGTGCACCTTATTTGAAACTACAGAATGTCCATGTTTATTTGTTAGATTGAGTGTTAATTCCCTATGTAGCGTAGTGGTTACGAATCGGGCTGCGAACTTCAGGGTCAGCAGTTATAAACTACCAGCTGTTCCATGGGAGAAAGATGAGGCTTTCTGCTCCCGTAAAGATTTACAGCCTCGGAAACCCTGTACAGGGTTGTTATGAGTCAGAACCAACTCTATGGCACATCACCACCACCACCATAGTAATGATGCTTTTTCTAGATTTAGGACAGATTTTCCAATCACATAGCTTCTGTGCTGGTGAAGTAGGAGCAATGGATAATTGTTGTTGTTATGTGCCGTGGAGTCGGTTCCATGGAGCACTATCAATGAATTTGTAAGAACAAATAGCCACTTATAGCCAAGTGGTCTGTCATTCACAGCAGATATTGATAGAATTCTATAAATTGTTATGGAAACCTTTCCATGTGAAAGATTTCTCCTTTAAATCATAAGCATTTCTTATTACCTATTTCTGTCTTAGAATCAGGAGCAATCACAACTATTCTGAGGTATAAAGAGTAGTTGTAATTAAATTGTAGAGGCCATATTAAGTGTAGAACCCTGATGCGGCACTGTGGATTAATGCACAGGACCGCAAAGTTGGTTTGGACCACAAGGTTGGCAGTTCAAGCTCACCAGCTGCTCCTTGAAAACCCTATACATGGTCACTATGAGTCAGAACTAACTCGATGGTACTTAACAGATAAGCTGTAAGGAGCCCTAGTGGTGCAGTGGGTTAAGTGTTAAGCTGTTAACTGCAAGGTAGACAGTTCAAACCTACTAGCTGGCCTATGGGAGAAAACTGAGGCTGTCAGCTCATATCAAGGTTTCCATTCTCAGAAACCCTAGGGACTAGGTCTACCCTGTCCTGTAGGGTCCCTAGAAGTTGAAATTGACTTGGTGACCCTAGGTTTTGGGTTAGGTAAGTTATGTTGTTACTATTCACTTTCAAATTATGTCAGCTTACATTTCTGAAGTATAAATTAGTATCTTAATCCAAGAAATCTGGAAGAAGGGACTTTGGTGCTTGGCGTTCTCCTTGAGATCCAGTTCTGAAAACCCAACACAAAACCTATTAATGTTTAGTTGGTTCTGAATCACAGTTACACTGTAGGATAGAATAGAATAGCCCAGTATGGTTTTCCAGGCTGTAATCTTTACAGAAGCAGACTAATGTTTTTTGTTTTTTGTTTTTTACTGTGGAGTGGCTGGTACGTTCAAACTGTTGACCTTTTATTTAGTAGCTGGACACTGAACCACTGTACCCCCAGGATTCCTTGAGGTGGTGAAATATGGCAGTAGGTCTGTTTCTGAAGAATCCCAACTGAATCTGGAACTTCCTAGCAGGAAAGGAAATAGGGTCATTTTAAGGGCATAGCCATCTAAGAATCTTCAGCAAAGGGCAAGTTACCGTGTATATGAGGGACTTTGAAAATTTCACAGAAAAATCCCCTTATCTTTTAATTACATTTCCCCACAAACTTTTTGAAGTCCTCTGTTGTTAAGTACCATCCAGTGAGTTGCAACTCATAGTAACCCTGTACAGAGTTTCTGAGGGGCCGCTGGTGAGTTTGAACCGCAGACCTTGTTATTCACACTGATCTTGTGGGTGAGTACTTATCTTACAGCCCCACACCAGAACTCAAAAAGAAGTAAAAGTAATGTTTGATAAAAGTTATTTTAGAACCAGAGTAATAGACCTACTGCCTTGAGTTGATATGACTGGAGGGTTTCTGGGACTGTAAATCTTTAGGGGAACAGAAAGCCTCATTTTTCTCCCTCGGAGCGGCTAGTGGATTGCAACTACCTACCTTGTGGTTAGAAGTCCAGTGCTTATCCTACAGTGCCACCGAAGCTCCTTGAAAAAAAAAAAATCAGTATCAAATGGATTTGCAGTGATGGTGAATATAAAATTCTGTTGATGCATGTAAGGGTGAGTATCACTTATTTGAAGAATTCATTTACATATTACCAGGGCTTCGAACTGATTCAAAATAGTTCAGTAATTGCATTTGAAAACAGGGCTATGTATGTGTTATGTAACAACCAAATTCGTTGCCTATGGTATTTTTATCTGAGTGGGAGTTAAACAGCTGTGCTCACTCAAAAATGACGGCCAGCCACACTGCTTTGAATGCGTTGCTCTCCAGAACCCTGCTGCAATCCTTCCTCCTGAATGTGTCAGCAGCCTGATGCACCGGTTAGATTATTGGCAGGACTTGAGTTCTGTTGTGCATAGGATTGCTAGGAGTCAGTACCAACTCGATGGCACCTAACAACAACAGCAAGTAGAGATTAATACACACTCAAAGTGGTGCAGTCAGCCACCATCCTTGGCTGTGGTGCAGCTGTTTGTTTCCTGTTGTTGTTGTCAGGCATTGTAGAGCTGGTTCTGACACATATCCACCCTATGTAGGGTTCCTAAGGAACAGCTGGTGAGTTTGGTTGCTATGCAATGAGTATGTGTCCCTTGTTTTCAGTGGCAGTTATGGGCTGCTTTGAATCAGAAGTCCTGCGTATTCCATCTTATTTCCCAAAGACGCTGTTTATTGTAGATTATGGAGTCTTGGTTTGACACTTAGCCCTTTCTTTGGAAGCATGAGTTTAATGTTTTAGCTCAGTTGAGGTAGTCTGCTCTGGATAATTACCTGATGCATTGGTAATTTTATTTCATTAGGAACGTATCAATGAGTGTGATGAGAAATGTCTTTCAGTTTTGTCAACTGTTTTAGAGGCAATGGAGCCATGCAAGAATGTGAACGTTCTTCGAGCAGGATTACGGTAAGAACTCTGTTGGGCTTTCTTCATGTATTTTCCCCTGTTCCTCTTACATCCAGAATAAAGAACTGAGATGAAAACTGGACACTTTTTTCGATGGGGGTGATTTTCTTGGTAGTTAAACTCTTCAGCCAATACCTGATTAAACTTAAAAACCTGACTCTGGATTATGTAAAGCTAAAATTAATACTACTTTTAGGGTCTGCCATTAAAAAGGTGTAAGTAACATTGAGATCTAAATTAATCTGTCATGAAACATATATTCCTAAAGTGGCATACAGGAAAATTGGCATGTACATTCCGTTCACAAAAATTATTTGGTCATATAACATGGGTAGACTTAAAAAGTCTTTTTGAGTTTAATAATTTATAAAATTGATGCAACTGATCCAATGTCATGGGTCAATGTGAATAACATTGTGTGTGTGTGTGTGTGTGTGTGTGACACTGTAAGAAAAGCAGTGACTAATTACAGGGTTGGTGGTTCAAACCCATGAGCTGCACCTTGGAAACCCTGTGTTGTTGTTAAGTGCCATTGAGTTGGTTCTGACTCATAGCGACCCTGCATAGGGTTTCTGAGGAGCGGCTGGGAAGTTTGAACAGCCATGGTACCACATGAGGACTCCTTTTGGAAACTCTGTATAAGGTCACTGTGAGTCAGAACCAACTCGACAGCACTTAACAACAACAACATGCTTTAGGATAAGGGACCATAGTGATGCTGTGGGATGGCATTGGACTGCTAACTGCAAAATCAGCATTTCATATCTACCCACAGTTCCACAGAAGAAAGATGAAGGTATCTACTTCCACAAAGATTTGCAGTCTTGGAAACCCTATGTAGGGTTGTAATGAGTCGTTAATGGCAGTGATGGTAGTGAGTTTGGTGTATGCATTAGGAGATCTAGAATCACCTGATAATGCTAGTTCATTAGTAAAGACAACAGAATAACAAGGGGGGAAGTAGCGTTGGTCTACTTCTTGATCTTTATGTGTTTATACTCCACTGGACAGGCACATCACTTAGTGTCTATGGGCTTCATGGTCCTTGCTGATAAGAAGTAGAGGAGCTAGGCCAAATGAACTTTCGAGATTTCTCTTCTGGTTCTCAGATTTAAGAATTGGGATATTTATTGTGTTTGATAACAGAATACTGGTTGATCAACAAGTTTGGAAAATAGAACGTGTCTTCACATTACAAACTATGATGAAATGTATTGGAAAAGATGCACCAATTGCTCTTAAAAAGAAACTGGAGGTAAATGTTTTCTGAATTTTCTTCTGATGAGACTTGAGAATGATATTTGTTGGGATCTGGTGTTACTTCCTAAAGACATTGCTGTACTTTTAGGTTTCGTTGTGAAATCGTAAAAGTGGATTTGTATTTCTCTGTTTTTATACGTATATTTAGTATATGTGTGTATATTTGTTTGACTCATTTTGCTCAAGCTCTGTCCTTTATTTAAAAATAAAAGCTTAGCTTGTTTTGCCACAAGTGATCAATTTAGATTTGTTTTTTCCTTTAGATGAAAGCCTTGAGAGAACTAGACCGATTTTCTGTTGTGAATAGTCAGCACATGTTTGAGGTCTTAGCTGCAATGAATCACCGTTCTCTTACACTCTTGAATGAATGCAGTAAGAAGGTCATAGGTAAGGGACATTTACTTTATGATACATATTTATAGTTTACAATATTTGTAACCAATACGGGTTGAATGGTATTTGTTTTATTTGCTTAAAAAATATATTGTGAAAAATTCGTTGTTTCTTTTCACAAGGTTGTATGGTGTTTGATTATCTGTTTAACTTAATTTTTCTATTTCCACTTTTCCCTGTTATAATGAAAATATCTGATATTACATCTGAATTTTATTTTTTCTTATAGCTTCTATGCAAAATGTAATGCTAGTTTTTTTCTAAAGAAACAAAAAGTATTTATCATATTAAATCTTACATTCAAAACCATCATTTTTGTTTGTTTATGTAACTCATTTTGAAAGATAATATCCACGGATGTCCTTTTAAGATGCTGATCAGCATATTAAAGTCCTGCAAAGACCTCCAATACCATAATTTAGATCTCTTCAAAGGAATAGCAGACTATGTGGCTACAACTTTTGACATCTGGAAGCTGAAACAGGTGAGTATGTTAACACTTTAGAATAAGCTTCAGAAATCTTCACAAGCGTATTAATTCACTTAGCAGTCTAAGTATTTCCCTTTGAGCTTCATAGACATAGTTGTTGTTGTTGTTGGTGGTGGTATACTGTGAAGTTGGTTCCACTCAGTGGTGTTGTTAAGTGCTGTTGAGTCGGTTCTGACTCATAGCGACCCTGTGTAGGGTTTCCGAGGAACAGTTGGTAGGTTTGAACAGCTGACCTCTGTTTCACAGTCCAGTGCTGATCCTACAGCCCTACTCAAAGATTGTGAATCTTAACAGGAGCAGAAAGCCTTCTCCCGCAGAACAACTGGTTAATCCGAGCTGCTGATCTTGAGTGTAGCAGCCCAACTTGTGACTTACTACAGCACCAGGGCTCCTGATAGAAGTTAAGATACTAAAGATAATTTTAAGTGGAAAATTTACCTTTTTAAAAGTTAGCTCCATATTATTTCTATCTAGGGGTACTTTTTTAGAGCATTGAAGAGCAAAGATGTCAGCTTGAAGACTAAGGTATGCCTGACCCAAGCCATGGTATTTTCAGTAACCTCATGTGCATGTGAAAGCTGGACAGTGAATAAGGAAGACCATAGAAGAATTGATACTTTTGAGTTATGGTATTGGAGAAGACTATTGAAAGTGCCTTGGGCTGCCAAAAGAACCAATAGGTCCGTTTTGGAAGAAGTGTAGCCAGAGTGCTCCTTGGAGGCCAAGATGGCCAAACTTTGTCTCTCATACTTTGGACATATTGTCAGGAGGGAACAGTCACTGGAGAAGGATATCATGTTTGGTAAG
>NW_006408563.1:1949060-1987875 GCF_000296735.1 Chrysochloris asiatica | reverse complement strand
ATATATATATATACACACACACACACACATACAGAGAGAGAGAGTGTGTGTGTCCTGGTGTGGTGCTGTGGGTTAATGCACCAGACTGCGAAGCCGTTTGAACTACAAGGTCGGTGGTTCTGGCTCACCAGGTGCTTCTTAGAAACCCTATACAGGGTTGCTATGGGTAAGAACCGACTCGACAGCACTTAAAAGCAACAAAATTTATGTTGTGAAATGCTTTTTCTTTTCAGAAGGTTGTATGGTTTTTGGCTAAATGTTTAGCATATTTTTATATTTCGTCTTTTCCTTGTTAGATTTAGAATACTAAAAATGCACAATTTGATTTACTCTTTTTTAAAGAATAAAATGTTACTACTTAATGATCATAACTAGTTTCTATTGTAGGAAAGTTTACTTCTTTCCACTGGAATAAAAGCCTTTTATATTCAGGTCTCTGTTAACAATTAAAAGCATTCAAATGGAGCAGCTGATAAAAGTGATTGTCAATGAACTTGGTGGTGGACATGATAGGTTTCTAGGTTCAGTGAAGTCTGCTGAGTAAGGGAGTTGTAACCTACATATGAAAGTAGATTTTGTAAAAGGAAATTATCGAAAGTGAGAGGAACCAAGAAGGAAATAGAGGTGACCTTGAAAAATTATTTTTATCTCAATATTTTTAGCTCCTCATTTATAGAAAGTAATACTAAATATAGAATTTTTGAAGTATTTCTTATAGTAATTTTCTTGACTGCTGCTTCTATGAGTGTTGATAGTTGATCCAAGAAGAATGAAGTCCTTGACAACTTCGATCTTTTCTCTGTTGATAAGAATGTGGTTTATTGGCCCAGTGGTGAGGATTTTTGTTTTCTTTACATTGAGATGCAATCCATACTGAAGGCTGTACTCTTTGATTTTCATCAGTAAATATTTTAAGTCTTCTTGTCTTTCAGCAAGCAAAAGTTGTATCATCTGCATATTGCATGTTATTAATGAGTCTTCCTCCAATTCTGATGCCACATTTTTGTTCATATAACCCAGCTTCTCGGATTATTTGCTTCTCCAGCATACAGGTTGAATAAGTATGGTGAAAGAATGAAACCCTCTCACACACCTTTCTTGATTTTAAACTATTCAGTGTTCCCGTGTTCTGTTCGAACAACTGCCTCTTGGTTCATGTACAGATTCCTCATGAGCACAATTAAGTGTGACATCGGGCAAATCTACTGCACAAGACCTTTTTAAAGCGCTGAAGAGCAAAGATGTCAGCTTGAGGACTAAGGTGCGCCTGACCCAAGCCATGGTATTTTCATTAACCTCATATGGATGCGAAAGTTGGACAGTGAATAAGGAAGACCATAAAAGAATTGATGCTTTTGAGTTATGGTGTTGGAGGACAATATTGAAAGTGCCATGGGCTGCCAAAAGAACCAACAGATCTGTGTTGGAAGAAGTGCAGCCAGAGTGCTCCCTGGAGGCCAGGATGGTCAAATTTCGTCTCTCATACTTCGAACATATTGTCAGGAGGGACCAGTCGATGGAGAAGGATCTCATGTTTGGTAAGGTGGAGGGTCAGAGAAAAAGAGGAAGACCCCCAACGAGATAGATTGGCAAAGTAGCAGCATCAATGGACTCAAGCGTGGCAACAATTGTGAAGTTAGCCCAGGATCAAGCAGTGTTTTGTTTGTCTGTGCATAAGGTCTCTATGAGTCGGTACTGATTCGATGGCACCTAACAACAACAACAGCTTAAAGGAATCTGGGAAATATTTTGGTGTAGGGAAGAGCAGAATAAGATTGAATTGGTCATTCTGAAAAACTTCAGAAAAGGTATTTCAGATCTCGTATAGGAAAAGTATGTAGTATAGTTGTTTTTAAATGATATGAAATATGGAGACGTTGTATACTTTGGTTTTTAGCTTATAAAAAGAGGTTGCTTGATAACAGATTTAAGAATAGTATAGATTTTTTTGAGGAAAAAATTAATTGTGCCCATTTAAGGAATATTTTGATCAAAATAGTTTTGTGGTTTGCATTTTTTTTTTTTTTAATGTTTAAAAAAATTACTGCTAGCATACTATAATTATTAAAGAATTTCCCCCCAATTCTCTCTTTATAAGGTTCTCTTGATGCTTACTTTATTTGAAACCTTTGGATTTCGGTCTATTGACTTGATGGACTTGTTTATGAAGAAGGTAGTGAATGAACCCGGATTCCTAAATGAGAACAACACTGTCACTATTCTTCATGTGTATTCGTCTCTCAACCACTTCCACAAATACCAGAACAAAGAGTATGTATTGATTCTTCTGTACATTTATACTGACTTCTGACGTATTTGTCAAAAAGATTATAAATCATAAAATGAATGGATTATCACTAGGCAATATGACGGGCCTTCAAAAGTTTGTAGAAAATTAAATTGGAAAGATTAATAGGATTTGTCCAGAAACTTTTGAAGTCCCCTGGTAGGTACACCCTTAACCATCAACCATACCAAGAGATAAAACAATATTCTTACTCAGTTATGAAGGTCAACAGAATTTGATTTTATCTTACTTTTGGTTTTCCTAGTCATGCAATGGATTTACAATGTATTTGTTAATTTAATATAAGAGTTAAAGCACTCCCAGCCTATTTCTTCAGCTTTCGCATTCATAGTTCAGTATTTGGTTCTCAGCTACTGCTTTCTATTAATTTTAACCTCAGCATGACTCAAGTCATTTTTGATAAAACAAATTGTTATGATAAATATATAGGTAAGAATGCATTTGCCATTTCTACTGGCTATTCCTCACACATGCAATGCACTTTTAGACCTCTGCCTTCCACTTAGAGCATCTTTGTTTTAAAACTTTTTATTGTGAATTGAGTGAAGGTTTACAGAGCAGCAGATCATCAGTTTTCCTTCAACAAATCATTTCAGTGATTGCAATCCCCTCCATGTTACATCAGTTAGCATACTTCTCCCTGTGATTCTTGTTTCTGTTTCATCTTGTCTGAACTTTTCCTTAGGTATATACTGCCCTTTGATCTTGAACAGTTGCTCCTTGCATGGTGAACATACCTTACTAGTGTTGCTGTTCACCCTATGTAGCTGTCTACCACGTGGCTGAAACTTGAGCCACCAGGGTGAGTTCAGTACCAGGCCTGAAAAATGACCAAGGACTATCATCTGGGGTTCCTCCAGTCTTTTTCTGACCAATAAGAGGGCTGTATTTTACAATTTTGAGTTTTGTTCCATATTTTATCCTGCTCTATCCAGGACCTTCTAATGTGATCCCTCCCAAAACAGTTGATAGTGGTAATTGAGCAACATCTGCTCTTCTGGTCTCAGGGTTGTGGAGACTTGTCTCCATTGTTGTTGTTGTAAGGTACCAATGAGTTGGTACCAACTCAGAATGACCCTATGCACAACAGAACAAAACTCTGCCCGGTCCTGGGACAACTGTCCAATTGTTGCCACGCTTGAGCCCATTGATGCTGCTACTCTACCAGTCCATCTCGTTAGGGGTCTTCCTCTTTTTCTCTGACCCTCCACCTTACCAAACATGAGATCCTTCTCCACCGACTGGTCCCTTCTGACAATATGTCTGAAGTACGAGAGACAAAGTTTGGCCATCCTGGCCTCCAAGGACCACTCTGGCTGCACTTCTTCAACACAGATCTGTTGGTTCTTTTGGCAGCCCATGGCACCTTCAATATTCTCCATCAACAAAACTCAAAAGCATCAATTCTTCTATGGTCTTGCTTATTCACTGTCCAACTTTTACATGCATATAAGGTTATTGAAAATACCATGGCTTGGGTCAGGTGTGCCTTAGTTTTCAAGCTGACATCTTTGCTCTTCAGTGCTTTAAAAAGGTCTTGTGCAGCAGATTTGCCTAATGCAATACGTCCTTTGATTTCTTGACTGCTACTTCCTTGAATGTTGATAGTTGATCCAAGAAGAATGAAGTCCTTGACAACTTCAGTCTTTTCTCCGTTGATAAGAATGTTGTTTATTGGTGAGAATTTTTGTTTTCTTTACATTGAGATTCAATCCATACCAAAGGTTGTTCTCTCTGAGTTTCATCAGTAAATATTTTAAGTCCTCTTCACTTTCAGCAGGCAAGGTTGTATCATCTGCATATCGCAGGTTGTTAAGGAGTCTTCCTCCAATCCTGATGCCATGTTTTTCTTCATATAAACCAGCTTCTAGGTTGATTTGCTCAGCATACAGGTTGAATAAGTATGGTGAAAGAATACAGCCCTGTCGCACACCTTTCTTAATTTTAAACCATTTAGTGTTCCATGTTCTCTTTGAACACTTGTTTCTTGGTCCATGTACAGATTCCTCATGAGCACAATTAAGTGTTCCGGAATACTCATACTTCACAGTGTTGTCCATAGCTTGTCATGATCCACACAATCAAAAGCCTTTGCGTAATCAATAAAGCACAGGTCAACATCTTTCTGGTATTCTCTGCTTTCAGCCAAGGTCCAGCAGACATCAGCAATGATATCCCTCATTCCACGTCCTCTTGTGAACCTGGCTTGAACCTCTGGAAGTTCTCTGTCAATGTATGCTTATAGTCATTTCTGCATTAACTTTAGTAAAACTTTACTTGCATGGAATATCAGAGATATTGTCCGATGATTTCTGCATTCCATTGGGTCACCTCTCTTTGGAATGGGCCCAAACATGGATCTCTTCCCATCAGTTGACCAGATAGTTGTCTTCCAAATCTCTTGGCAAAGATGAGTGAGTGCCTCCTGTGCCGCTGCACTTTCTTGAAAGATATCAGTTTTTATTCCATCAATTCCTGGAGCCTTCTTCTGTGCCAATTCCTTTAATGCATCTTGGACTTCTTCTTTCAATATCATTGGCTCTTGAACATTGCTACCTCTTGAAATGGGTAAACATCAACCATTTCCTTTTGGTACAGTGACTCATTGTATTCCTTCCATCTTCTTTTGATGTTTTCTGCATCATTCAATAATTTGCCCAGAGAATCCTTCAATAATGAAAGTCGAGGCTTGAATTTTTTCTTCAGTTTTCCTATCTTGAGAAATGCTTAGCGTGTTGTTCATTTTTTGGTTTTCTGACTCCAGATCTTTGCACATTTTGGTGTAATATTTGACATTGTCTTCTCCTGCTGACCTTTCAAATTTTCTGTTCAGCTGTTATACCTCCCCATTTTTACGTTTGCTTTAGCATCTCTATTCTGGAGAGCAAGTTTCAATTTCTCTTCTGACATCCATTTTGATCTTTTCCTTCTTTCTTGTCTTCTTAATGACTTTTTGCTTTCTTCATATATGATGTTCTTGATGTCATCGCACAACTCTTCTGGTCTTCAGTCTTTAGTGTTTAATGCATCAAATTTGTTCTTCAGATGATCTCTAAATTCAGGTGGGATATATTCAATGTCATACTTTGGCTTTCATGAACTTGTTTTCATTTTCTTCAGCTTCAGTTTGAATTTGCATATGAGCAATTGATGGTCTGTTCCATAGTCAGCTCTTAGCCTTGTTTTGACCCATGAGCTAGTGCTTTTCCATGGTTTCTTTCCACAAATGTAGTCAAATTGATTTCATTGTATTCTCTCTGGTGAGGTCCATGTATATAATCGTCTCTTATGCTGTCTAAAGAAGGTATTTGAAATGAGCAAATCATTGACTTTGCAGAATTCTGTCATGTGATCTCCAGCATAATTTCTGTCACCAAGGCCATATTTTCCAACTACTACTCATCCTTCCTCTTTGTTCCCAACCTTTGCATTCCAATCACCAGTAATGATCAATACATCTTGATTATATGTTTGACCAATTTCAGATTGAAGAAGTTGGTTGAATTCTTCTATTTCATCCTCACTGGCTTTAGTGATTGGTGCATAAATTTCAATAATAATGGTCTTCCCTGTAGGGGCATGGATTTATCCTATCACAGAAATTTGTCATACTGTGGTGGCTTGTGAGTTGCTGTGATTCTGGAATCTATATCACAGGTATTTTTAATACCAACAGGGTCACCCTGGTGGACAGGTTCCAGATGAGCTTCCAGACGAAGACATACTAGGAAGAAGGAGTGACGAACTGCTTCTGAATATTTAGTCACTGAAAACCATATGAATAGCAGAGAAACACTGTCAGATATAGTGTTGGAAATTTAGCCCCTCAGGTTGGAAGGCACTCAAAATGTGACTGGGGAAGAGCTGCCTCCTCATAGTAGAGTTGACCATGATGACATGAATGGAGTTAAGCTGTGGGAGAAAAGCCCACAGAACCTTTATTTGCTTATGGGGCACAACTCAAAATGAGCTGTAAACATCCATTAATAATCGGAACATGGAATGTACGAAGTATGAATCTAGGAAAATTGGAAATTGTTAAAAATGAAATGTAACACATAAACATCAATATCTTAGGCATTAGTCAGCTGAAATGGACTGGTATTGGCCATTTTGAATCTGACAACCACATGGTTTACTATGCCAGGAATGACAAATTGAAGAGGAATGGTGTTACATTTATTGTCAAAAAGAACATATCCAGATCAGTCATGAGGTACAATGCTGTCTGTCTCCATTGGACTAATCATTTTCAGTTTCCGTCACTACTCTTTTCTCTGCATAGGGAAAGATGAATAATTGCGCCTTATATGGCCGCTCATAAGCTTTGAAGATCCCACTTTGTACGCATACATGTAGAATGTAGAACATTGTCTTTGTGGGCTCTTTTATACCAATTGATCATGGTACCTCCCTAGACTATGGTCCTGAGCTCTGAATCCCAGCAACTCATCCTCTCAAGGTGTTGGATAGTGTCTGAGAAGTTTCCATAATCTCCAACCCCCCACCCCATATGTTCCACCACACTCATAAGTGTGTTTGCAGCAATGGGAAATTCCTGTGTACAGATATTCTTTGTCAAACCTTTATATATTTGTAGGTATACTAATACTGTCCCTCCCATGTCCGTTCAGTGTGTGTATCTGTACACTGCTGTTTTGGGGTTGTGTGTTTGGCACTATGTACCTTTTATTCCATTTAACTCTTGCACTACTCCCTGTTTCTTCCCCTGTCTTGATCATTTTCTGCCAACCTCCCTCTTGTATATTGCCTTCCTGGTCACCCAGGTTAACACGTGACTAGAGGGTAGACATTCATGTGAATTTTTATCCCTTCTCTCCCACCCCTGGTAACCATCAAAGAATGTTTTTTTAGCATGAAAACCTTTTCTTGGATTTTTATAGTAGCGGTATGATAAAATATTTGTCTTTTTGCGATTGCCTAATCTCATTCAGCGTAATGTCTTCCAGGTTCATCCTTATATTCCAGTGTGTGTATGTACCAAAGTTTGTTTACTCATTCTTCCTTTAATGGGTATTTAGGCTATCTCCATGTTTTTGTTATTGTGAATATTGTGGACATGGGTGTGCATATGTCCGTGTCACGGCTATTATTTCCTGAGGATATATACCAAGTAGAGCGATTGCTGGGTTAAATGGTATTTCTATATCTCACTTTTTGAAGAAGCATCATACTGTTTTCCACAATGGGTGTACCATTTCACAGCCTCACCACCAGAGTAGGAGGGCCCCTGCCTCTCCACACACTCACCTATGTTGGTGTTTTCTGTTTTGAATGTTGCTCTTAATGCTAGGGTGAGATGATATTACATTATTGTTTTGATTTGATCTCTATGATCAGCACTGGACTGCATACCATAAGGTCGGCAGTTCAAACCCACCAGCTGCTCCTCAGAAACCTTATACAGGGTTGCTTTGAGTTGGAATCGACTCGATGGCACTTAACCACAATGACAGAAGGAATTTGGAGTCTTGGTGTATAGTTCTGTACAGTGAACACTGACCTGCTAACCGCAAAGTCAGCAGTTCAAACCCACTAGTTACTCCTTGGAAACTCTATACAGGCTCTCTGTGATTAGGAACTGACTTGAGGACTCTTAATAATAAAAATAATGGCTAATGATCATGTGCATTTCTTTATATGTTTGTTGGTCGCCTGGATGTCTTCTTTGGAGAAGTGTCTGCGCATGTTCTCTGTCCATTGTTTAACTGGATTATTTGTCTTTTTCTATTGAGGTGTTGAAGTTTTCTATAAATGTTGGTTTCGTTAGTCCCTTGTCTGAAATGTCATTACCAAAATTTTTTTCCCAGTCTGTGAGTCCTCTTTTTACTCTTTTGGTAAAGTCTTTTGATGCAAATAAATGTAATTTTTAGGAGGTCCCAGTTATTGATTTTGTTTTCAGCTGTTTTTGTGTTTTCCTTTATGTTTTATAGTATATTTATGCTATGTACGGAGCCCCTAAATGTTCCTATGTTTTCACTGATGGTCTTTATAGTTCTAGGTTTTACATTTCATATTTAGAATTCTAGGTTTTACATTTCATATTTAATCCCCATTGAGTTAGTTTAGTAGTATATGGTGTAAGAAATGGGTTTCATTCTTCTGCAAATGGATTTCCTGTTTTGTAAGCACCACTTGTTAATGACACTGTTTTCCCCCTATTTCATGTGTTTTGGCCTTTGTCAGAGACCAGCTGACTATAGATAGATGGGTTTACTTCTGGGCTTCCAGTTCTGCTTCCCTGATCTATGTGTGAACCAGCACCAGGCTGTTTTGATCACTATGACTATGTTGTGGGTTTTGAAATCAAGAAGCAGAGGCCTCCAGTTTTGTTCTCCTTTAGTAATGCTTTGCTTATCCAGGATCTCGTTCCTTTGCATATGAAATTAATATATATATAGGTCTCTTGTTTCTCCGGTTTGATTTATTCCTACATCTTTTGGTTGATTATTATAAATGTATTGTTTTTCTGGTTTATTTTTCAGAGCTCTTTATTAAGTATAAAGAAATCCAAATGATTTTGTATATTGATTTTGTACCCTGCCACTTTGTTGTGTATTTCATTGAGTTCCAGTAATTTTCTTGCCGAGTCTTTTGGGATTTCTTTGTATAGGATTATATCTCTCACTATCTGCAAATAGTGAGAGATTTACTTCTTCTTTGCCATTTTGGATGTTTTTAGTTTCCTTTTATTGTCTTATAACTCTGGCTAAGGCTTCCAACACATAATGACCAGGATTTGCTTTCCATTCACAAGGTGAATGCTTTGTTTCTCTCCACAGAGAGTAATGTTGGCTGTTGGTTTTGTTTGGGGTGATGAACAATAATAGTAAATTTAAAATCTTATCACTAAACCAAATCTACTGTTACTGTTCATCAGCCATAACAAGACCAGGGGCAGACTGCGGAACTGACCATCAATTGCTCATATGAAAGTGCACGTAAAATATGAAGAAAAATTTTAAAAGTACATGAGAGCCAAAATATGAACTTGAGTATATCCTACCTGAATTTAGAGGTGATCGCAAAAACAGATTTGACGTATTAGACACTACTGACAGAAAATCCTAAGAGTTGTGGGATGACATCAAGAACATCATACAGGTAGAAAGTAAAAGGTCATTAAAAAGACAGGCAAGAAAGAAAAGACTAAAATGGGCATCAGAAGAGTCTTTGAAACTGAAGACAGTGTAGAGAAGCTAAGGCGAATAGATGAAAGGAGGAAGTAAAAGTGCTAAACAGAAAATTTCAAAGGACAGCTCAAGAAGACAAAGTCAAATATTATAATGAAAGTTGCAAAGATCTATAGTTAGAAAACCAGAGGTAGAACATGCTCAGCAGTTCCCAAACTGAAAGAACTGAAGACAAATTCTCACCTCAGCATTTCTCCTTTGGAGAAACGGAGCAGTGAGAATGTAGATCAAGAGTAATCAGTGAGACTCTCCTGAAACCCTACAAATGTGCAGTTGCCTGAATTTGGTACTCCAAGGACTTTAGGAAAAGAAGTTTCTGTTTCCTGTCATTTGTAGACCAGGTAAGGAGACAAGTCGTGTACATCCAGAGGAAGGGAGTGAGTAAGTGAGTGAGAGCCCTATGGAGGAGGCAGATGGCCTCTGGGACTGGGACGGCAAAGAAAGAAAGTTGACTTTTTTTTTTTTTTTTAAGTGCCATCGAATTGATTTCAACGCATAGCAACACTGTAGGTTTTCCAAGGAACAGCTGGTGATAAGCTTGAACCTCAGACCTTGTGGTTCAAGCCAACTTTGCAGTCCAGCGCATTAACCCACAGCACCATTAGGTAGGAGAGTATTAGAAAACTTGGCTCACCACACTGTGCTTGTCACTTTATGTGATGGCCTATTGGTGGGGCCGGGGCTGGGGCTGGGGTGTGTTCAACACACTGTTAGATCTTTGGTTTGAAATCCAAGGAAGAAAACATTTAACATTTAACCTCTGACATTTCACATTTTTTTCTCTTCTTGACCTGTACTTCCCATACTGTGGACCACTCCCAGATTTGCATTTCTGATCAGCTTTTGAGTCCAGATCTCAGTCTCCTCGGTTGTGTATGGACCTTGTACACCCATACATGCCTCATGTTCAATAATTGTAGAGTTCAGCTCATTAATCTTCAAATGATGCTTATTATTATAGTAGCTATATAGTTAACAAAGAAGCTCTGGTAGCATAGTGGTTACAAGTTGGGATACTAACCTCAAGGTCAGCAGTTTGAAACTACCAGCCATTCCACAGGAGAAAGATGAGGCTTTCTGCTCCCATAAAGATTTACAGCCTTGGAAACCCTATGCAGGATTGGTATGAGTCAGAACCAACTCCACGGCACACCACCACCAACCTATAGGTAACAAAGCATGTGCCATTTCAACAGTCTTCATGTGAAGAGTTCAGTGACATGCTTTGTGTTCATCGCATCGTCAGCTCCTTATTCCTGACTCCTCTGTTTCACTAACTTGTTCCTTTCTTCCTGGCCTAACATTGACCAAACATTGACCAAATACTGGGGACTGCTTAGGACAAAACTGAGTAAGACATAGTGTTTCTTGCTAGATGACTATGTCATGGGGAAGGGTCATATGTGAATTGGTGATTAGATCTAACCTGCAATTTTATACAGGATCTGGAAATGGGAGGGACTTAATCTGAGGAACCAGAGAGTCAGGGAATGCCACCCTGAAGAGATGGTCCTGAACTGATGAACAGGTAGGAGTTAGCCAGGAGAAGGTTAAGCAGGGGAGAACATTCTAGGCAGAAGGGATTATAAGCAAGGGGTGGGTTGTGGCCTCACTGTCTCGAGAGTGTTACATTTCTTTCCATCTCCTTGGCCTATCACCACCACCTCTTCACACACCCACCTGCCCCTACCCGTGACACCGGCCAGTTCTTCTCAAGCGCTCCCCTCCCCACTCTCATTAAGGACTCGCGTCGGCCGGCACACATTTGCCCCTGCCTATGAGTCACTGTCCTCCTTGGCTTTATCACTGACTCACCCTCACTTGAATACCTGAACTTTCCGTCTCATTTCTTTGCTCCGTTTCAGATGATTTTCCTCTTCTTCATATTTTCCACCTACTGAAAGTCTACAGACCCCAACAGCCCACTCTCCTCCACATGTGTTGCTATTGTTAATTGCTGTTGTGTCAATTCTAACTCATGGCAACTCTGTGTGTGCAGTAGAACTGCTCCATAGGGCAGGTGTTCAAGGCTGCGACCTTCAGAAGCAGATCCCCAGGCCTGTCTTCTGAGGTACCTCTGGGTTAGTTTGAACCGCAAACCTTTCAGCTAGTAGTCAAGAGTGTCACCATTTTCTCCACTCAGTGATTCTGCTTTGTATGTACTTCATGTTTTCTCTTGTGCAATGATACATAACATATGCAGTGGGTGTCACACCGGCTGGGGTCAAAGGATTTTATGAGTGGTACTCCTGTGGGCAAGTACCTCATCCAGTCTTAAACTTTCTCTTCTTCATTTGTGTTTAGCTACTTTGTATACTGTGTGTCACCAGCCCTGAGTGGAGACCAGACTTGCTGTTCTCTTAACCCTGAGTACTGATGAGTAAAGAATTCGCAGTGGTGTTCCAGACCTTATGACATACTCATTTTAAAAATCTGGAACTTGAGTTCCAATGTTGTCTTTGCTACTTCCTGGTTGTATGTCCTTGTAGAAGTTACTCAGCCTCTCTGAACATGTGTATTTTCCTTTATTCTGAAGTTAATAATGCCTACTGTATAGAAATGTAATGGGAATCCAATGACTTAAAGCCTACAAAGCATTTGCTCTAAGTAATATATATAGCAATAAAATAAAAATCAAATCCATTGCTATTCATTCCCATTTGACCCTATAATATAGTAGAATTTCCCCTTAGGGGTTTCCAAGGAGCTCTGGTAGCATAGTCGTTATGAGTTGGGCTGCCAACTTCAAGGTCAGCAGTTTGAAACTACCAGCCATTGCATGGGCAAAAGATGAGGATTTCTACTCCCTTAAAGATTTACAGCCTCGGAAACCCCATGCAGGGTTGTTATGAGTCAGAACCGACTCCACAGCACACCACCAGCACTCATCTTTACAGGAGCAGACTTCCACATCTTTCTGCTCTGGAGCAGCTGGTAAATTCAAACCACTGACCTTTTAATTAGCAGACGAGTGCTTAACCATGTGTCACCAAGGCTTCTACATATACCAATAGTTAGCGTTCACTGAGCATGGACACTGACACCACCTGTCCTGAACAATGTGTGGACACTGAGTTTTGTTTTTTTTTTTTTTTTTAAATCTCTTTTGTTTGGATTCCTTATAACCAGCATCTTACCTTATCTGCTCTTTGTGTTTGAAAACTATCTTTCCTCTGTTCCCCTGAAGGTTCCTAGACATTATGGCAGGTTCTCTGACGGGTTGCCTTCATCATATCTCTTCTGAAAACCTGTTGCATGCTGTGTGCTCATTTTTCATGATGAACCATTTTCCCCTGGCAGCTGTTAATCAGCTCTTTCAAAAGGACATTGTCAGTGAGCTGCTGACTGCAGGTGAGTTTCCGTGACCAAACGAGTTCTGCCAATAGCTCGCTGCCTTGTGTATCATCAGAATGAGGTCATAGTCAGAGTGGTACCAGTTACAAAGTGCACAGCCATTGTTACTGAGGAAGGGAGCCGTAATGGTGACGTCATTGGTCAGTGCCTCGAGCTCCCTACTCGGTAGAGCTTCCTTTAATGACAGCTCATAAATTATAGACATAAAGAATAAGGAGCTCATGATCATTATTTTAATTCATAGTAAAAGCTCATGGTTAAAAGTTGTTTCTAATATCTTGGAGGTATTTGCATCTCCTACTCCTTTCATGTCTCATTTGGAAACCACTTTAAGGCAACTTTTGCAACTGTAAACTCTTGATCACTCATGGCCTGAAATGTGGGCGTATCCAGTCATATTAAGAAACAAAATCATTTATTAATTCAGTTAATGAATTCATTTACTCTTCACAACAAATTAATTATTGACTTTGGCTCTTTAATAAGGAAAAAGCAATTTCAGTATACAAAATTTGATGATATGAGAATAAGCAGTATTTGTTGCTTTTTATTTTTAACTGTTATGAATAGTAAAATTGAATTGTAAAGAATCAACACTGTGTGCTGATTTTCAAGCACTACAATGTGGCAGAAACATTCTTGAACCAGCAGTCAGGAGACCTGGTTTCTACCTGATTTTGCTTTAACTAATCATGAGCCCCTTTAGCATTCCTGGGCATTTCTTGATCCATTTAAGCTTTGAGTTATTTAGACAGAATCATCTCTAAAGAGATTTTTAAGCCTGAAACCAATTTATCAAGTCCAAGGCATTGATCTAAATACTGAGGACTGGGGAGACAGAGAGATTCCTTCTGATAAGAAATAGCTAGAAGTAGGTGGTTGTTGGTAAGGGCCATTAAGTCAGTTCTGACTATAGCAACCCTGTATAGGGTTTCCGAGTGGTGACTGCTGAGTTTGAACTACCGACCTTGTGGTTTAAATTGACCTTATCGTCGAGTGCTTCTCCCACAAGGCCACACCAGAACTCAACTAGAAGTATAGGCATATTAGTAGAGTTTTGAAAATGTGACATTAATGTTGTTTTTTAAATAATTAAGACCAAAATTATGTAAATGTATCTTGTTGTTGTTGTTAAGTGCTGTTGAGGCGGTTTAGGGTTTGAAAGCCTCATGTTTCTCCCTTGGAGCCACAGGCGGGCTCAAACCGCAGATTGTGCTTCGCAGTCCAGTGCTTATTTGTCTTTTTTTTAGGGAACATGGAGAGGAATATTTACAAGCTTCGTCTTTTGGATACTTGTCTGCACCTAGCTAGTACTCCTTACCACAAGTCCCCAGACATATCACTGCCACCCGTACCATCAGCGCCAGTACATCCGAATGCAAAAGTTGAAGAGATGCTGAGTATTCTCCTGGGAGGTGAAGACCGCTTCTCAAAAAACGTGCAGTTGCCACATAATTATCATATTGGTATGGAGCTTGGTATGGCTTTCTTGTATTCTGATTAATTAATTGACGAATGAATGCATTTTTTCCTGTCAAGAGACCTGAAGTTTCCTGTGAGAACTGAGGGTAGTGTTGGAGAGCCTTCACACTTGAACTGGGCTGCCTGCGTTTGGATTCTCACTCTACTACTTACTAGCACTGTGACCTTATACACTTACCTACCTTAATTTCGTCACCTGTAAAATGGCAATGATAATAGTACCCACCTCACAGGTACTTAGGGTGAGTCAGTGAAAGCGTATAGGTAAAACCCATAAGCTGTTTTAGCTGCTGCCATTACTATTGTTGGCAGTGCAATTATCTTAGTGTACATGTTGGAACAGAAATTACTCTGATGTATGATTAGAAAATTAATACCTATTCTTTCTTTTCAGATTTTGAAGTTAGAATGGATACTAACAGGAGTCAAGTTCTTCCATTTTCTGACAAGGATGTGGTATCGTCTGCTGCAAACACTCAAAGGTTGCTTAGATGAACTCATTTGTGGAATTTCTGACTTAATTCTAAAAGATGTTATATTAAATAACAGTGCTAATAGTAAGGTTTTATGTTTTTGAGGCGCTTATAACTCATCAAGAGACTTCTCATCCATTCATTACTTCTTAGGTGTAAATGCGGGCTCTGTGGTGGGATACAGTGGATGGGAGTTCGAGCATTTAATGAAATGGGCAGTGCTTTTTTTGTTAGAACTGAAACAGTTCACTGAAGCAGTATTAATATAACTGAAACTGTGGGTGCACTGAGCCCTGGAGTGACGCTACGGGTTAATGTGCTGGACTGCAAAGTCAGTTTGAATCGCAAGGTCGGTGGTTCAAGCTTATCAGCCACTCCTTAGAAACCCTATACAGGGTCACTATGGGTCAGAACTGACTCGACAACACTTAACAACAACAACAAAACTACAATTGGTGCAAGGCAAATTTGACAAAATAACATGTAATAGTGATCACAAAGACATGAGGATTTTATGAAAATCAAATACCCAATAAATAGTTTGCACTAATGACAAGAACTTTTAAAGGTACAGAAGTTACCTTTCCATGAAACTCTGTTGTATATGGTTCGTAAACTGTATTACTGACTCCACACCATACATAGGTTGTGGGGAAAAGATGAGACTTTCTGTTCCCATACAGATTTACAGCCTTGTAAACCCTATAGAGGGTCTCTATAAGTTGGAACCGACTCCATGGCACACAACCAACCAAACATACATACATAGGTTACATTGCAAGAAATGTGCTGTTATACTATGGGAGAATGGCCTGCTTTTTAAGTAGATGCATGAGACCCTGTAATCATTGTCCATAATTCCTGTTCAGGCACCCTTTGTGGAAAGATTCATGACTGGGGCATACAGGTACAAAAGTCAATCAGACATGAAACCTGAACAGAAGGAATTGGAATCTTGGTGTGGTGCTGTAGGATAAGCATTGGACTGCTGTGCCAATTTTCTGTAAGAGATAAAGCCTACTTGCTGCTCCTTTGAAAACTTAGACAGGATTGCTGTGCGTTGTAACTGACTTGATGACACTTAACAACATTGACAACATTGCACAATAGCCACCACTCATCTGTCAGTGTTTCATACTGTGATGACATCACACCACTCATCATACTGTGATGACATCACACCACTCATCATACTGTGATGACATCACACCACTCATACTGTGATGACATCAGCGCTCATCTCATCATACTGTGATGACATCACAGCGCTCATCTCATCATACGGTTATGGCATCACACCAACTCATCTCATCATACTTTGATGACATCACACCACTCATCTCATTATACTGTGATGGCTTGCATGTTGCTCTGATGCTGGAAACTATGTTAATGGTATTTCAAATACAAGCAGGGTCGCCCAGGGTGGACAGGTTTCAGCTGAGCTTCCAGACTAAGATAGACTAGGAAAAAGGAGAGGCAGACTATTTCTGAATGTTTAGCTACTGAAAACCTTATGAATAGTGATGGAATACTGTCAGCTAGCTCGAGAATAATAGATCTTGAAACATGATGAATAGTACTAGAATATTGTCAGATATAGTGCCAGAAGATGAACCCTTAAGGTTGGAAGGGACTCAGAATGGTACTAGGGAAGAGCTGCCTCAAATAGAGTTGACCATGATGATGTGAATTGAATAAAGTTTTTTGAAAATTGTCAAAAAATAAAATGAGAAGCATAAATATTGATGGCTTAGGCATTAGTGAGCTGAAATGGACCGGGTTGCCATTTTGAATCTGACAGTCATTGTTTACTATGTCAGGAATGATATATTGAAGAGGAATGGCCTCACATTCATTGTCAAAAAGAACATTTCAAGATATATCATGAAGTATGCTATCTGTGATAATATAATATCCATATGCTTACAAGGAAGACCAATTAGTACCACTGTTATTCAAATTTGTGTGCCTACAACTAAAGCCAATGATGATGAAACTGAAGAACTCTTCCAACTTTTTCAGTCTGAAATTGAACAAACATACAATTAAGATGTATTGATAATTACTGGTGGTTGGAATGCAAAGGTTGGAAACAAAGAGGAAGGATCAATAGTTGTAAAATATAGCCTTGGTGTTAGAAATGATGCTAGATATCACATGATAGAATTTTGGAAGACCGTTGCAGATACCTTTATTAAACAACGTACAAAATAACTATACATGGACCTCACCAGATGGAATACACAGAAATCAAATTGACTACATCTGTGTGAAGAGGCAGCGGAAAAGCTCCGTTTCATCAGCCCAAACAAGGTCAAATTGTTCACATGAAATTCACACTGAAGATGAAAATTGCAGCAAATCCATAAAAGCCAAAAGATGATCTTGAACATATCCCATGACACTGAACATATCCCACCTGAATTTAGAGATCATCTCAAGAATAGATTTGATGCATAAGACACTAATGACCGAAGACCAGAAGATGGCATCAAGAACATCATATAGGAAGGAAGCAAAAGGTCATTAAGAAGACAAGAAAGGAAAAGACCAAAATGGATGTCAGAAGAGACTGAAACTTGCTTTCCAACATAGAGATGCTAAAGCAACTGGAAGAAATTAGGAAATGAAAGAGCTGAACAGAAAGTTTCAAGGGCAACTTGAAAGGATGAAGTCAAATATTACAGTGAAGTCTACAAATACCTGGAGTTAGAAAATTCAAAGTGAAGAACATGCTCAGCATTTCTCATGCTGAAAAAACTGAACTAAAAATTCAAGCCTCAACTTGAAATATTGAAGGATTCTATAGTGATTACGAATCAGGCTGCGAACCTCAAGGTCAGCAGTTCAAAACTACCAGCTGTTCCACGGGAGAAAGATGAGGCTTTCTGCTCCCGTAAAGATTTATAGCCTCGGAAACCCTGTACAGGGTCACTATGAGTTGGAACCTACTCCACGGCACATAACAACAACAACATAGACAAAATATTGAATGATGCAGAAAGCATCTGAAGAAGATGGAAGGAATACAGAGTCATTATACCAAAAAAAAAGGTCAGTGTTCAACCATTTCAAGAGGTAGTATAAGATCAAGAACCAATGATACTGAAGGAAGAAGTCCAAGCTTCAGTGAATTCATTGGCAAAGACCAAGAATCTGGGAATTGATGAAATAAAAATTGAAATCTTTTAACAAACTGATGCAGTCCTGCAGACACTCATCTATGCCAACTTATTGGAAGAGCTCCATATATGTGCCCATTCCAAAGAGGTGACCCATTGAAATGCTGAAATCATTGGACAGTACCATTAATATCACATGCAACTAAAATTTTGCTAGATTATTAAAAAACAGCTGCAAACATACAATGACTGGGAACTGCCAGAGATTCAAACTGAATTCAAATGAGCTTGTTTACATCAGATGAATCATTGCTGACGTCAGATGGATCTTGGCTGAAAGTAGAGAATACCAGAAAGATGTTTACCTGTTTTTATTGACTATAAAAGCTTTCAACTATGTGGATCATGACCAATATGGCAGAGAATAAGTATTTCAGGACACTTAATTGTACCTGTACATAAACCAAAAGTCAGTCATTCTTACCAAACAAGGGAACACTGAATGGTTTAAAATCAGGAAAGATGTGCCACCAGGGTTGTATTCCTTTACCTTGCTTATTTAATCTGTATGCTGAGCAAATAATCCAAGAAGATGGATTATATGAAGAAGAATGTGGTATCAGGATTGGAGGAAGACTCATTAACATACCTACCATATGGAGATGATGCATCCTTGCTTGCTGAAAGCAAAGAGGACTTAAAATACTTAACTGATGAAAATCAAAGATCACATCCTTCAGTGTGGGTTGCACTTCATTGTAAAGAAAATAGAAATCCTCACAAATGGACCAATAAATAACAGCATGATAAATGGAGAAAAAGTTAAAGTTGTTAAAGACTTCATTTTGTTTGGGTCCACTATGAGCATTCACGGAAGCAGCAGTCAAGAAATCAAACAATATGTTGCATTAGGCAAATCTGTACAAGATCTCTTTAAAGTGTCCAAGAGCAAGGATGTCAGTTTGAGGACTAAGGTGCTCCTAACCCAAGCCATGGTATTTTCAATAACTTCATATGCATGTGGAAGTTGGACAGTGAATAAGGAAGACTTTTGAAGAATTGCTGAATTTGAGTTATGGTCTTGGAGGAGAAGAATAATAGTCCCATAGACGTCCAGAAGAACAAACAAATTTGTGTAAGAAGAAGTATAGCCAGGATGTTCCTTAGAAGCCATGATGGTGAGCCCTTGTGTCTCATACTTCGGATGTATTCTCATGAGGGACCAGTCCCTGGAGAAGGACATAATGCTTGGTAGAGGATCAGCGAAAAAGAGGAAGACTCCCAACAAGATGGATTGGCACATGGCAGTAGTAATGTGCTTAAGCATAACCAGGATTATGAGGATTGTGTAGGAATGAACAGTGTTTGTTCTGTTGTGTGTAGGGTCACTGTGAGTTGGAACTGACTCGATAGCACCTAACAGCAACAACATGCATATTCACTGCACTGGAAACAGATAGTGTAGACGCTCAATATCATCAGTCAGAACAATGCCAGAGGTGGACTATAAAACACCACCGATTGCTCATACACGTGCTCAAGCTGCAAATGAAGAACATTTTTAAATGCCCATGATGGAGAGTATCCTAGCAGAATTTAGAGCCCCTTTCAGGAATAGATTTTACGCATTATCACTAATGACCAAACACTAGACAAATTGTGGGATAACATCAGGGTTATCGTATCAAATGAATTAAAAGGTCATTAAAAATACAGGAAGGAAAGAAAAGACCAAAGTGGATGTCAAAAGAAACTCTGAAGCTTGCTCTTGAACAGAGTTGTTATGTACTATTGAGACAATTCTGACTCATAGCGACCCTGTATAGGGTTTCCGAGGAGCGGCTGGTGAGCTTGAACTGCCAGCCTTGTGGTTCAAACCCACCTTGCAGTCCAATGCATTAACCCACAGCGTCACACTAAGAAAAGCTCAAGATGACTAAAGCATTATAATGAAATTATAAGACCTGGAATTAGAAAACCCAAGGGGAAGAACTCACTTAGCATTTCAAGCTGACAGAAGTGAAGAAGAAAATCAAGGCTTGAGTTTTAGAGTTTAATGATTTTATGGGGAAAATATTGAGTGATACAGGAATCTTCACAAGAAGCTGAAAGCAATACAGTGTCACTGTACAAAAAAGAATTGGTCAACATTCAACCATTGTAGAGGAAGCAGCATATAGATGATGAAGAAAGAAGTCCAACCTGCACTGAAACCATTCGCAGAAAACAGGGCTCCAGAAATTGATGGAATACCACTCGAGACATATCAACAAATGGATGCAATGTTGGAAGCACTCACTCATCTATGCCAGGATACTTGGAAGGCAGCTTCCTGGCCAACTGACTGAAAGAGATCCATATGCTGGTTCATGTGCCAAAGAAAAGTGAACCAAAATAATGCAGAAATTATTTTTAAATATCATAAGTATCACATGCGAGTAAAATTCAGCTGACGCTAATTACAAAATGGGACTGCCAGAAATTCAAGCTGAGTTCAGAAGGGGATGTGAAATGAAGGATATCATTACTGATGTCAGATGGATCTTTACTGAAAGCAGAGAATACCAGAAAGAAAGAATACATGTGGTTTACTGACTAAGTAAAGGCATTTTGTGTGGCCCATACCCAATTATGAATAACGTAAAGAATATCAATTCTAGAACACTTAATGGCGCTCATGTGGAACTTGTATCTAGATCAATTGGCATACCTTTGAGCAGAACTAGGGGATATTACACTGTTTAACATAAAGATATGCGTCAGGATTGTGTCCTTTCATCATGCTTATTCATAACCTGTATGCTAAGCAAATAATTTGAGAAGCTAGACTATATGAAGAAGAATGTGGCATCAGGATAGGAGGAAGACTCATTAACAACCTGTAATATGCAAATGAACAACCATGTTTGGTGAAAGTGACGATTTGAAGTACATTCTGATGAAGATCAAAGACCACTTCAACAGAAAGAAAACAAAAATCCTCACAAAACTCAACCAATAAGCAACATCATGATAAATGGAGAAAAATAATGAATTTGTCAAAGATTTTATTGTACTTGTATTCACAGTCAATGCCCATGGAAGCAGCAGTCAAGAAATTGAATGATTTTTCACATTGGGTGAATCTGCTGCAAAAGGCCACGTTAAAGTGTTATAAAAGCAAAGATGTCGCTTTGAGGGCTGAGGTGGGCCTCACCCCAGGCACACTTTAGTCCTCAAAATGACATCTTTTCAGTTGTCCCATATGCATACAAAAGCTAGATTGTGAATAAGGAAGACCAGAGAAGAATCGATGCATTTGAATTACGATGTTGGTGAAGAGTATTGAATATACCGTGGACTGTCAGAAGAATGAACAATTCTGTGTAGGAAGAAGTACAGCCAGAATATTCCTTTGAAATGAAGTGGCAAGACTTCATATCAACTACTTTGAACATACCAGGAACAATCCGTTCCTAAAAGAGGACATTATGCATACCAAAGTAAAAGACCAGCAGAAAAGAGAAAGACCCTCAGTATGAAGGGTTGACACAGTGGCTCCAACAATGGGTTAAAACATAGCCACAATTGTGAGGCTGGTGCTGGACTGGGCAATGTCTTGTTCTATTGTAATAGGGCTACTGAGTTGCAACTGACTTGTCAGCACCTAACAGCAGTTGTTCATGTCAATATTAAGAAATGTTGAAGAAAAGTTATATAAGAGAGCAAACTCAATACTGTCTACCTCTTTGTCTTCACATATAGTTCTATAATAATTTTTACCCCTTTCTTAATCCATGTAGTGTGTTCCTTAGCCATCTTGCTTCAACGCTGTCTTCCCTAACCATGGTATGTATCCTTTTCTCTCAGTAAAGGCTTTTTCTCTGACTCCTTTCACAGATCACTGTTCCTTTTCAGGTACTCCAGTGCTCTGTCATAACAGAATAAGATAGTAGCTCTCACATAAAGGGCTGAGAGGAAGTGAGGAATCAGAGCACCTGTAAAATATTTCTCTTCTGGTATCTAAGATAACAGCCAGAGGATAGAGAAGGACAGTAAAAATGCTAGTGTTGTCTGGTTTTTGTTTTTTCCTTTTCAGTGAACTTAATATTTCCAAAAGGATAATAATAAAAACAAAGATACCATCCCACATCTTTGTTACATTTAAAGATTTCATCTTTTTAGCAGTCTTAACTCTTTCTTTAAGGGCTATTTCTTTGTATTGGGTCTCTCTAGTCTCTCTAGTCGTATTCAGATGTTGCCCTGGGTACATGAGACAATCTGAAAAAAAGGAACATTTATCATGTGGTATTATCTGGTACTTGAGCCATAATTTAAGTAATCACATTCAGATCATTCATCAGCACTATGAAAGAAAACCTTACAGTGGGTGCATTTGGATTAGAAAATTTTCCTCGTCAAAAACGTGGTCCTTCTTACAGCTCGCTGAGGGTTAGCTGTTAGGTGTAAGCATTATGATAAGCAGAAGAAGTAGGCTTCGCATGGAAGTGAAGGACTAAGGCAGAGTCGGGAATAATGAGGACTGTGGTCAGCAGACTGCTCAATTTTGAAACTCCAAAGAGTAAAATGCTGCTGAATGATTATAAAGGGCAGTCTCATTAGTGATTTTTCTTGTATTGTTCCATTTCATTTCAGAGTAGCTGTGCTGTGTGTTCGTAGATCTAGTTACTGTTTGGGTTCATCCCACCCCAGGGGATTACTTGCCATGAAGATGAGACATTTGAATGTAATGGGCTTTCATGTGATCTTGGTAAGTATGAAATCTTTAGTTACTGGCATGTTAATAATAATTTTGTTTTCAAACAGACCCATTGCTGTCAAGTCAATTCTGATTTATTGTGACCCTAACGAAGAGAGTAAAAGTGCCTCATAGTGTGTCCAGAGCTGTAATCTGCACAGAAGCAGCTTGCCTCATTGTTCTCTCTCGAGAAAGGCTGATGCTCCAAACTGCAGACCTTTTCTGTTAGCAGCCAAGCCACTGCTCCACCACAGCTACTTGATGTGTGGTTACTAGTTATGTGAAATAGAATTGGTTACTAGGAATGGTTTTTGTTTTTTTAACTTAGGACTTACGTATCCATGTCTGTTTCCACGTTCCCTTGAGTAAGGGAACACAAGATACTTCTTTTTAAGGCTGTTACAGGCTGTTTGTGACCAGAGAAGCTTGATGTTTGTAAGAGGATGATTCATTCTGTTTCTTCTTGTCTTGACTTTGATTCTGAGCATGGCAGCTTTCCTGTAACAGCCTTTCCAGATGTTTGTGTCTGAGTACCAAGACCCAACACTTTTATCTTAAGTTAGTAGTGGAATCTAGAGCAATGCCTCTTGGTGGCTCTTGCTTGCAATGTTAACTGTAAGCATCCCAGCATCCCATTGTTGTCCTTTAGCATCTCAAATTGGATTACACCTGACTACCGAGGGTAAGATGGCCCCACTGGACTGTGAACCACAAGGTCTGCAGTTCAGACCCACCAGCTGCTCCTCAGAAGCCCTATACAGGGTCATGAGTCAGAGCCGACTCGACAGCACTTAACAACAACAACAGCAGTTGAATCATGGCACTCCTGCTGTGGCACTATAGGATAAGCACTGGAGCGAAGGTGAGTTTGAATCATAAGGTTGTCGGTTCAAATTCACCAGCTGCTTCTCAGAAACCGTAAACAGGCTCACTATAAGTCAGAACTGATGACACTTAACAACAACAACATTATCAATCATATGGGCTAAATATGTGTTATAACTTCAACCAAGAAAGAAGAAATGTTTGCACCAGGTAGAAGACCTTTAAAGGTTCTGCACCTGTGGCCTGTGGAACCATTAGCCATTAATTGTGGTTGCTAGGTGCCATCAAGTCAGTACCGACTCAAAGCGAACCTATGAACAACAGAACGAAACACTGCCTGGTCCTGGGCCAGCCTCACAGTTGTTGCCATGCTTGCGCCCATTGATGCTGCCACTTTCCCAATCCATCTAGCTGGAGGTGTTCCTCATTTTCTCTGACCCTCCACCTTACCAAACATGATATCCTTCTCCAGACACTGGTCTCTTCTGACAATATGAGAGATGAAGTTGGCCATATTGACCTCCAAGGAGCACTCTGGCTGCACTTCTTCCTACACAGATCCATTGGTTCTTTTGGTAACCCATGGCACTTCCAGTATTCTCTTCTAACACCATAACTCAAAAGCATCAATTCTTCGATGCTTATTCACTGTCCAGTTTTGGCATGCATATGAGGTTATTGAAAATACCATGGCTTGTGTCAGACACACCTTAGTCCTCAAGCTGAAATCTTTGCTCTTCAACACTTTAAAAAGGTCTTGTGCAGCAGATTTGCCTAATGCAATATGTCCTTTGATTTCTTGACTGCTGCTTCCTTGAGTGTTGATAGTTGATCCAAGAAGAATGAAGTCCTTGACAACTTCAATCTTTTCTCTGTTGATAAAAATGTTATTTATTGGTCTAGTGGTGAGCATATTTGTTTTCTTTACATTGATGTGCAATCCATACTGAAGACTGTGGTCTTTGACCTTCATCAGTAAATATTTTAAGTCCTCTTCACTTTTAGCAAGCAAGGTTGTATCATTTGCATATTGCTGATTGTTAATGAGTCTTCCTCCAATCCAGATGCCACGTTTTTCTTCATATAACCCAGCTTCTAGGATTAATTGCTCAGCATGCAAGTTAAATAAGTATGGTAAAAGAATACAACCCTGTTGCACACCTTTCTTAATTTTAAACCATTCAGTGTTCCCATTTTCTGTTCAAACAACTGCCTCTTGGTCCATGTACAGATTCCTCATGAGCACAATTATGTGTTCCGGAATACTCATACTTCACAATGTTGTCCAAAGCTTGTCATGATCCACACAATCAAAAGCCTTTGCATAGTCAATAAAGCACAGGTAAACATCTTTTTGATATTCTCTGCTTTCAACCAAGATCCAACAGACATCAGTAATGATATCCCTCATTCCACAGCCTCTTCTGAATCCAACTTGAGCCTCTGGAAGTTCTCTGTCAATGTATGCTTGCAGCTGTTTCTGTATTACCTTTAGTAAAGCTTTACTTGCATGGGATATCAAAGATATTGTCCAATGATTTCTACATTCTGTTGGGTCAACTCTCAAATACGGATGTCTTCCAATCAGTCTTAAATTTCTTGGTATAGATGAGTGGCTGCCTCACTTTCTTGAAAGATTTCAATTTTTATTCCATCAATTCCAGTGCCTTGTTCTTTGCCAATTCCTTCAATGCACCTTAGACTTCTTCCCTAAGTATCATTGGCTCTTGATCATATGCTACCTCTTGAAACACAGTTGAACATTAACCATTTCCTTCTGGTACAGTGACTCTGTGTATCCCTTCTATCTTCTCGATACTTTCTACATCTTTCAATAATTTGCCCAGATAATCCTTCAATAACAGAAGTCGGGGCTTGAATTTTTTCATTTATCCCAGCTTGAGAAATGCTGATCGTGTTCTTCCTTTTTGGTTTTCTGATTCCAGATCTTTGCACATTTTGTTGTAATATTTGGCTTTATCTTGTCGAGCTCATGTTTAACATTTTCTATTCAGCTCTTATACCTCCTCATTTCTTCCATTTACTTTAGCATCTCTACACTAGAGAGTAAGTTTTGGTGTCTCTGCTGACATCCATTTTAACCTTTTCCTTCTTTCTTGTCTTCTTAATGACTTCTGGCTTTGTTCCTGTTTGAGGTTATTGATATCATCCCACAACTCTCTGGTCTTCGGTCTTTAATGTTTAATGTATTAAATCTGTTCTTCAGATGATCTCTAAATTCAGGTGGGATATATTCCAAGTCATATTTGGGCTCTCATGGACTAGTTTTCATTTTCTTCAGCTTCAGTTTGAATTTGCATATGAGCAATTGATTGTCTATTGCACAATCTGCCCCTGGCCTTGTTTGACTGATGATATGGAGCTTTTCTATTGTCTCATTCCGAAGGTGTAGTCAGTTTGTTTTTGATGTATTCCATCTGGCGAGGTCCGTGTGAATAGTCATCTCTCTGGTAGCATAGTGGTTACGAATCGGGCTGCGAACCATAAGGTCAGCAGTTCGAAACTACCAGCTGCTCCGCGGGAGAAAGATGAGGCTTTCTACTCCCGTAAGGATTTACACCCTCGGAAACCCTGTACAGGGTCGCTATGGGTCGGAACCGACTCGAAGGCACTTAACAACAACAACAACATACTGTTTAAAGAAGGTATTTGAAATGAACAAATCATTGATTTTGCAGAATTAGTTCATGTGATCTCCATATCATTTCTATCACCAAGGCCATATTTTCCAACTACTGATCCTTCCTCTTTGCTCCCAACCTTTGCATTCCAATCTCCAATAATGATCAATACATCTTGATTGCATGCTTGATCAATTTCAGATTGAAGAAGTTGGTAGAATTCTTCTATTTCATCCTTACTAGCTTTAGTGGTTGGTATATAAATTTGAGTATTAGTGGTATTAACTACTCTTTCATGTAGGGGCATGGATATTATCCTATCACGTTTTACCTCATGACAAATTTTGATATGTTCTTTTTGAGAATGACTGTAACACCATTCCTCTCAGTTTGTCATTCCCAGCATAATAAACCATGTGGTTGTCAGATTCAAAATGGCCAGTACCAGTCCATTTCAGCTCACTGATGCCTAACATATCGATGTTTATGTGTTCCATTTAATTTTTGACAATTTCTAATTTTCCTAGATTCATGCTTCGTACATTCCATGTTCTGTTCTGATTATTAATGAATGTTGACAGCTGTTTGTCTTCATTTTGAATTGTGACCCATCAGCAAATGAAGGTCCCATGGGCTTTACTCCCACGGGTTTTACTGCATTTGCATCATCATGGTCAACTCTGTTTGAGGAGGCAGCTCTTCCCCAGTCACATTTTGAGTGCCTTCTAACCTGAGGGCATCATTTTGCCACACTATATCTGACAATGTTTCTCTGCTATTCATAAGTTTTTCAGTGACTAAATATTCAAAAGTAGTCCATCACTCCTTCTTCCTACTCTGTCTTCATGTGGAAGCTCATCTGAAACCTGTCCACCAGGGTGACCTTGCTAGTATTTAAAATACCCGTGGCATAGCTTCCAGAATCACAGCAACTCATAAGCTACTGTAGTATGACAAACTGACAGACGAGTGGTGGAGGCCATTAATTATAGGGTAATGTTTTCATTTAAAAAGCACTTGAATTGTGTTACTTTTATATGCGTGGAGCTGGAAGCTAGCTTTTATTTTATGTGTCAATCTCTTGCACACTGATTGTTTTTGCTCTCTTTGATAGGTCAATACTTGGGAGATTGAAAAACTAGAGATGAAGGATGCAGTCACATTTCTGAAGACTAAAATCTATTCCACAAATCCTACTGCTGATGTAGTTTTGCAAAATACATAATAAAGTAAAATGTACCCTTTTTATACTATGAGAGATGAATTTGTAAAAATAACATTAATAAGACTACAGTTTAGTTTTCAGTGGAATTTACCTGATCGTTCACCATAATAAAGTATTACTTCAGCTCACTCTGAAATTAGTTTTAAGAATGAAGAAATGTTGCTCCTGACATTTGAGAATATGCAGGGCAGTGTGGGGAGGAAGAGAGAAATTCCAGAACCCCACTTGTTTCCTCTGATGTGAAGTGACCCTGTATAGGGTTTACTGAGGCTCTGAATCTGTGGGAACAGAAAGTCTCATCTTTCTCCTGCAGAGCAGCTGTTGGACTGTGGTTTTCAATCCAGTGCTTATTGTGTGGCACCACTGCCCTCTTCTGTTCCCTCTTGTTGTGGTTGTTAACTGCCGTCAAGTCAATTTTGACTCATAGTGACCCTGTATGTGGTTTCTGAGGAGCAGCTAATGAGCTTGAACTGCTGAACTTGGGGTTTAAGCTGACCTCGGGGTTCATGGCGACCTTGCAGTCCAGTGCATTAACCCACAGTGCCACACCAGGATCCCCCTTAGTGCCTGGATATTTGATGAGTCAGTGAACTGTTGATTTACTTCTCTTTAGCTTTGGTGCCTGGAAACTGGTTGTGCAGTTGTCACGGGTCACCAAGGAAGGCCTTGTGTTTTGGTATCTGCATTTTTCTGTTCCTGCTATAAGCGATTGTAAGATGGCTTAGAAGCTATCCCTCCAAAGTATTTTCAAGTATTAGCCTAATAGCAATTGTCCCAAGTTCTCAAATTGCCCAGTGTGTAAGAATTAGTTTGGTAGCAGGTTTAAAATGCAGAATCATGGGTTTTGGGTAAGGCTCTGGAGTCTGTGTTTGTAACAGGTATTCTAAGAGGGGCCATTGAAGGTTGCTCATGGACCACCCTTTCAGAAAGACAAATACATAGATGGCAAGGAGTCCAAAGGTATTAAACTGGTCAACTGTTGATTGCTATTATTGCATCTTGGCAGTTGTTGAGGTCATTCCTTTTTCGTAACTTGCTTGCCTTGTGCCATCCCTGTTATTATTTTATGAAGTCCTTTAAATTAAATACATAGCATAACTGTGCTGTGAGTCAGACGTCAAAATAGTTTTTCAATTATGTTGTCCATTCTTTTGTTCAAATAATTGTTCAAATTTGTTGTAAACATACCATTTGACCCTCTGAGGATACACTGATGAGTAGTCATAGTCCTTTATGGGACCTACAGTCTGGGTACCATACTTAATCGACCCAAAAGTACACTGGCTTACAATTTTTCCAGCATTAGTGTGTATCAGGCACTGCTAAGTATTCACACATATTAATTCTTCTTTATCTTAATAACCCTTTGAGGTGCTATGGATAGCATGATTCTCTTTGTGCCTTCATTTCTTCATCTCTAATAGAATTATAATTTGGAGTCCTAGTGTGATGCTGTAGGATAAGCACCGGACTGCTGACCACAAGGTTGGCAGTTAAACCAACCAACTGCTTCTTGGAAACCCTATACAGGGTGGCTATAAGTCGGAACTGACTCGAAGGCACTTAAGTACAACAACAACAATAGGATTATTTGCCCCAGGCTACTGATGAAGATCAAAGAGCACAGCCTTCCATATGGATTACATCTCAATGTAAAGAAAACAAAAATCTTCACCACTGGACCAATAAACATTCTTATCAATGAAGAAAAGATTGAGTTTGTCAAGGACTTCATTCTTCTTGGATCAGCTATCAACACTCACGGAAGCAGCAGTCAAGAAATTCAAGGACGTATTACATTGGACAAAGCTGCTGCACAAGACCATTTAAAAATGTTGAAGAGCAAAGATGTCAGCTTGAGGACTAAGGTGCACCTGACCCAAGTCATGGTATTTTCAACAACCTCATGTGGATGCGAAAGCTGGACAGTGAATAAGGAAGATCATAGAAGAATTGATGCTTTTGAGTTATGGTGTTGAAGGAGACTATTGAAAGTGCCATGAGCTGCCAAAAGAACCAATAGATCCATTCTGGAAGAAGTACAGCCAGAGTGTTCCTTGGAGGCCAAGATGGCCAAACTTTGTCTCTCATATTTTGGACATATTGTCAGGAGGGACCAGTTGCTGGAGAAAGGATATCATGTCTGGTAAGGTGGAGGATCAAAAAAAAAGAGGAAGACCTTCGACGAGATGGATTGGCCAAGTGGCAGCATCGATGGACTCAAGCGTGGCAACAATAGTGAGGTTGGCCCAGGATTGGGCAGTGTTTCCTTCTGCTGTGCTTAAGGTCACTTTGGATCAGTACTGACTCAATGGCACCTAACAAGAACAACAACAACAACACAGATAATATGATCTTAAGTGCAATTGAGTTGGTTCCTGCTCATAGTGAACCTGTATAGGGTTTCCGAAGAACAACTGGTAAGTTTGAACCCCCAGTCTTGCAGTTCACACCAACCTCGTGGGACAGTGCTTATCCTGTGTAGTGCCACTCCAGGTCTCGGAGAGTAAAATAGGACTGAGTTTAAACCTTAGCTTATAAAAAAGTTGAGGAACTGCAGATTGGCTACTTAAAAAAAAAACTCCAGCAATGTGAGTATCTCAGAGGTTGTAGAATAGGAAGACTGGAGAAGAATTGATGCATCTGAATTATATTGATGAAAAGTATTGAAAGTACCATGGACTTCTAAAGAACAAACCACCCTGTCCTAAAAGAAGTACTGCTAGGTAATCACTAGTGATTTACAACTTTATTTAGCCTTTATCTATACCCTTGTAGTCAGTAAGGTCCTGCCACATTTATTATTGAGGATGTGAAATGTATTATTTGTTGTTTCCCCTCCCCACACCCTCTAATATTAAACTGTGCAATCTGTGATTTGTTTAAACTCTGGGTGAATCATAGCTTAATTTTAGCATGTCCAGCTTATTTGTTTGTATACATTTTGTTTCTCTTTTTCCTTCTCAGGGCTTTTAGAGGGGAAAAAAAACCCCACATCATATATATATGTGTATATATAGATAGATAGATAGATAGATAGATAGATAGATAGATAGATAGATAGATAGATAGATAGATAGATATATGTTGTTTTTAAGTACCGTGGAGTCAGTTCCAACTCATAATGACCCTGTAAAGGGTTTCCGAGGCTGTGAATCTTTATGGGAGCAGAAAGCCTCATCTTTCTCTCATGGAACAGCTGGTAGTTTCAAGCTACCAACCTTGATTCGTAACCACTACACTACCAGAGCTCCTTATATATATGGATCTTCTGCAAAGTTCTTTTTTTTTTTTTTGAGGTGCAAAGTTATTCTGTTTGTTTTTCTCGTTGGTTGATTAATGAGCATAATGCCTAGATTCAATCACTACATTAAACACATCACTGTTCTCCAGCTCACCCTGAGGAAACTATGCAACGTATGGCAGTTCCAGAAAGATTGTGCCGTCTCCTCTGACACTCTCATGGTTTCTCCTCCGTTTCTTCAAGAAGGAAGTTAATCCTAGTGATTTCAGTCCATTCATTAAACAGAAAACAATAATAAATGTGTAGAAATTTTAAAAACTGCTGCTACATGTTAATATACAAAACTAGTTTATGTGACAGGAACAGAGAATCGTGAGTTTGGGTTTTGGTACTTTTGCTCCTCTGTATACAACTGTATAGTACTTCCAAATTCAAAATGAAAAGAAAAGCTGTTCTGTATCAAACCATCTAAGCAATCAAATGTTATTTTTTAAAAAAGAAAATAAGTACTGCTAGGGTGCTCTTAGCAGCAAGGATGGTAAGGCTTTGTCTCAGCTACTTTAGATATGTTGTCAGGAGGGAGTCCCTGGAAAAGAACATCATGGTGGTAAAGTGGGTTAGGAAAAAAGGATGACTCTCAAAGAGATGGATTAACACAGTGCCTGGAGCAATGGGGCAGGGCCAGGCAGGGTTTTGTCGTACATGGGGTCACTGTGAGTCAGGACCAACTTGATGGCTTCTAACAACCGTATTTAGAAGAAGCTAGACCCAGAAACTGATATTTAGTGATCCTTTAGTCCACCTACCTCATTTTATGGACAGGACGTTAAAGACTCAAAGAAGTTTAAGTTTCTTTAGTGTTAGCTATGTCATTCATTTCAACATTGATCTTAGAGCTTGTGTTCCAGCTGTGTGGATACTGGTTCCGGATTGAATATCGTCTAGTTTTGTATACTTGAGTCAGTGATTTAACCTTTATAAGTTTCAAAACATGAGATGAAAACTTTATATAAAAAATTAAGGTACATGCTTTAAATACTAAGTGTGTATCATCTAGTAGCTAATTATGACCCACATTCAAAGGACTGGATGGATTGGTCACATTTATAAATAGTTATAACCAACTTGGGAGATATTAATATCCTTGAGTTTATACCAGTTAGCACAGCAGCTAATAAGACTTTCCTGTTGACCACATTACTAGTGTTAGCATTTTAAATTTTCTTTGTGGTATAAAATATGAGGTTCAAGGTGTAGTATGGTGGAAAGCAGCTTAAGTGATAATACATAAGCCTTCTCAGGATTATGGCTAGAAAGGTTTATCTCCCACACCTGGATAATATGGAAATATTCCCATTCTTTTGTGGTGTTTATTCAGTAACTCACCAACAAATTTTACTTACATATGGTCCATCTCACACAAGGAGAAAGGTACAACAAATAAGCAAAAAGTGGGAGTTTATAAATCCTAATCTGACCTTGAATGGCACTGTAGCATAAGCACTGGGCTGCTGACATCCAGGTCGCCAGTTCAAACCCACCAGTTGCTCCTTGGAAATACTATACAGGGTCGCTGTGAGTCAGAACTGACTTGATGGCACTTAATAACAACAACGGCTATCTCCATTTAAAAAAGGACTACATGACCTATTTTACTGTATTAACCAACTAAAAGTGAGTATGAAAAATACGACTTGACATGTTTATTTATATGTACAGGTTACTTATGATACAGTCAGTGCTAGTAAGTCAGCAAACTTGTGAAAGAGGTGATCATGGAAGACTTCGATGATTTAATATCTAGTTCTGTTTTCTGGCTTTGAGCTTTTTTTAAATATACATGTTTGGAGCAATGTTCACATATGGTTGATTTCAGATTTCTGAAACTCTTGGAAATGTCTATTCAATTTATAATTACACCAGGAAGAAAATCGAGCATATATTAACAATGTGACACTCAGAAGCAATCAAGAAATTAAAAGATGTATTGCATTAGGCAAATCTGTTATAAAAGATCTCTAAACTCTTCAGGAACAAAAATGTTAGTCGAGGACTAATGTGCACCTCATATGCAAGTGGAAGTTGCACAATGAATAAGGAAGACCATAGAAGAATGGATGCGTTCTATGATCCCCACTGAGTAGTTTTCATCTTGTCTAGATGGGCCTGGTGAAAGGAGATGAGGGTAAGATTCTTATGATTCAATAGTGATTAATTGTCATTATGAGTAATTGCAAGTGTCACAACTTTAAAAATAGAGGCTTTGTAGCCAAAAGGGGGGAGTAGTTAGTCTTAATTCCAGGAACATAGGACTCTAGGACCATCAAGGGACAAGAGCAGGAGCAGAATGTGGGACCCTATCCAGCGAAGCAGCGGTGCTGGCGATAGAGGCAGAGATGAGGACATGGAAACATGGAGCAGCTGAGGACTTGAGACTCATGGAAGGCGAGAGGCTGTGTGCTGGGAGCCGGGGGGCAGGCTTGCAGAGTGTGCCCTTTGGTTGAATGATTGTATATTCCTGAGTGTTTTGGTGTACATTAAAAAAAAAAAAAAAAAGGAATAGAAGCAGGCAGGTACTGTTGAATTATGATTCATGGAGGAGATTGCAGTCATTGCAATGAAACAAAATACAATAGGATGAATGTAAAATTGATGTTCTCCCATGTAAACTATCACTCAATTCACAATAAAAACTTAAGAAAAAATAACAAGTTTGTCTACTCAAACTTGCAGGTAGTACACATTTTGCCTAGCCTTGATGGCTTAATAATCAGAACTCAACTAGAGGAAGATTAAAAAAAAAAAAACAAAAAAAAAAAAACAATTTTTGATCAAGGAAATGAGTGTAAATTGCTACAATTTGATTAACTTGACCTATACTATGGATGTAGTATCTCAAGGTACAAACTATGAGGGAAGGAGTCTTCACATCAAGTATCAATCCTATCCCCTCTGTATACAGGGTAGATAGGGACAGGCAACTTAGGCATTGATTACCTAAAATGAGGGGGAGATAGAGGCACAAAGTGACTGGCTTATAAGTTTTCAAGAGGAAGTTTAGTTTAAGAGGTGTGGGGGATGGTAGAGTCCCCACTGAATAGTTTGCATCTTGTCTAGACAGGTCTGGTGAAAGGAGATGGGGATAGGATTCTTGTGATTCAATAGTAGTTGTCATCATTACTAATTGTGGCTGTCACAACTGTAAAGGTAGAGGTTTTGTAATAAAAATGGGGAGTAGTTAATCTTACAGTCCAGAACCAGAGAACCATAGGACCATAAAGGCAGAAGAGCACAAGCAGAATGTGGGACCTTATCCAGCGAAGCAGTGACACCAGAGATGGAGGCAGAGATTACATGGAGAGAGGGAGCAGCTGAGGACTCTGAAATGGAAAGTGAGGGACTGGGTGCTGGTGGCCAGGAGGCAGGCTTGCAGAATGTGCCCTTTGATTGTTTAAATTATTATATATGCCTGAGTGTTTTTGTGTACATCCATCCCCCAAGGAAAAACAAAACAGGGAATGGAAGCAAATACTGTGAATGATGTTGCACAGAGAAGATTATAATCATTGCAATGAAAAGATGGTGTAAACCTGATGTTCTCCCATGTAAACTATCACTCAGTTCACAATAAAAACTTTTAAAAAAAAATGCATTTGAATTATGGTGTTGAATTTTGAAAGTACTGTGGATTTCCAGAAGAACAAACAAATCTGTCTTGGAAGAAGTACAGCCAGAATGCTCTTTAGAAGCTAGAATGGCTAGACTGCATCGCTCCCACTTTGAACATGTTCTCAGAAGGGATCAATCCCTGGAGAAGAACATCACACTTAGAAAAGTGGAAAGTCAGTGAAACAGAGGAAAACTGCCAATGAGATGAATTGACGGTGGCAACCACAATGGCTGCAACTATCACGACTGAGGATGGTGCAGGGCCCAGCAGTGTTTCGTTCTGTTGGGTATAGTGTCGCTATGAATTAGAACTGACTCGATGGAACCAAATAACAACAAGCAACAACAGTAATGTATCAAAACTATATAAAGGTAAAGGTCAAGCTCAGAGGGTAAGGCAGGTGGCATTTATGACAAATATATACATTAAGAGCTCCTACAATTTGAAATACATGAACATTGCAAAAGAGAAATGGGCAAAGAACATGAGTTCATCAACATGAAAAAAATTCAAGAAACTAGTTAATCAAAGAAATGCACCTTCAAAACATGAGATACTTTCTCCTTTCAATTTAGCAGAGTTTGTTTTGTTTTTTTCTTAAGACCTACAGAACTGATGAAGGAGCAATGAGACAGACATTTGTAGACATTGCTACTGGTGGAATGTAAATAATCACACACTTTCTGGAATGCTCTTTGTGGCTCCTTCCCTTTGTGTTTGTTAAAGTAGCTTTATTATAGGTATAATTGACATACAATAAACTCTGCTTTTGGAGTCCTGGTGTGGCGCTGTGGGTTAATGTGCTGTACTGCAAAGTCAGTTTGAATCACAAGGTCGGTGGGTTAAGCTCACCAGCAGCTCCTTGGAAACCCTATACATGGGTCAGAACTGACTCAAAGGCACTTAATAATGATACACTATATCTAAAGTGCATAATTTGATATGTTTTGACATATATGTGGGGTTTCAAAAAGTGTGTGGAAAAATAGAATTAAAAGAAAATGGAATTTTCCCACAAACTTTTTGAAGCCCCCTCATATGCAAATCATAAAATTGTCCCCACAATCAAGATAGTGAACATATCCATTACCCCTAAAAGCTTCTACTTAATAAAAGTTTACTATAACCAAAAATAAAGTCAGATCAGTAAAACCCAAAGTATTAGGGAAGATATTAAATACTGATTTTGTGGAAAATTTACAAATACATAGTTTCTAAAGATTTTTTTTTTTTTTTTTAACAAGAAGCCCTCTGTCTTCCTTCATCCCCTACAAACCGCAGCTCTCTGTCACTATGGAATGCCCTGTGGCTGTATGTATCCAAAGTCTTGAAAATGTTCTGGTGACATTGACCAAGAAATTAGATTTTTAATAATCTGTGTACTTCGTACAAAGTAAATATATACTTGATAAATACTTGTATTATTCCTACATATGTGTAAGGATGCACATCACCTTGTTAATATATTTTCACATCCTAAGAGTCAAGCCTTGGAGAAACTAACGTGTTCATCATTCCAAGACCATGCTACTGAGAAGCTTGTTAATGTAGAATCTTGGGACTCATCTCAGAGTTACTAAATGGAACTAGTATTTCAACAATAATCCCAGGTGAATTTTATGCTTATTTTAGTTTGAGAGCACTATTCTAAGACATCATTTTAATGTTTGTAAAGTATTACAACCTTATGGATGTACCATAATTTAATAAGGAAAAAAATTTTTTAACCTACCATTTAAATAATGCGTAGAGAGATAAGGAAAAGTAGAAAGTTAAGTCATAAAGAGTTAAAAAGTGTCAATTCTGAAATTTCTCAATTGTACATGGTGATTTTTAATTTTCTTTATGCTTTTTTAATATCTTAAAAAATGAGTATGTATTACTTTCATGATTAGAAAATAATTACTGTATCCCAATTAATTTCTGCTTGATTCCCCCAAATAGCATTTTAGCAATTAGTGATAGTCACCAAAAACTCAAGAAAAAAAAGATTGCAGGCAGAGACCTTCTTAAGGAGCGTACAACCTTGTTGGAGAAAGAAGGTGTCGTTGCGTGCTGAAAGATAACCTGGTGTAAAGAGAAGACAAGATGTAAAGCTGAAGGGAAAAGGCAGTTAGAAGGGAGAGAGATTGAGACAGGTTTACAGAGATGGCTGTGTAGAGGAAGATGAATGAAATTTGGCAGTATACAAAAGGAGACCGTATAGGGTCTGAAAAGGATTTCTTTCAGGTAATTATGAAATTAGAACAATGGGAAGGTACAAGTGATAAATTCTGATAACTAGATTTTTTTTTTTTCATTTTATCATTGTATACTTTGGGTGCGTTTGGTTTGATTTATTTTTTAAATGTTTTATTGTGAATTATGTGATAGTTTACATGGGAGAACATTAGCTTTACATTCATCCAATCGTATATTAATTTCATTGCATGGTTACAATCCCCTCCATGTATCATCAACCAACCAAAGGTTATTCCCTGCAAGCCTGCCTCCCTGTCACCCTCTCCCTCGCTTGGTCTCGAGTCCCCAGCCACTCCATGTCTCCACATCATCTTCTCTGCCTCCATCTCTGGTGTAGGGTCTTGCACTCTTCTCGTTTGATGGTTCCAGGGACCTCAGCTCCTGGACTGCAAAGTCAATCACTCCCCTCCTTTTGCTACAAAAATTCCACCTTTACATTTCCAACCTTCACAGTCAGTCCTGATAACAATTATTCACCATTGGACCACAAGGCACCTATGCCCATCTCCTTTCATCAGCCCCACCCAGATTGGATACTACTCAGTGAATATTCTACCTTTCTCCACGACCTCTGGATCTAGGCTTCCTCTAGAAACCTTGTAAGCCAGTCACTTCTTGGCTTTGTACCTCCTCCCCCTCCCCCCACCAGTTTGGGTAGCCAGTGTTCAAGTTGCCCATCCCTGTCTACTCTGTGTATGGAGAGGGTGGGAATGATCCTCCTTCTAAAGATTTGTTCCCTCATTTGAGGTACTGCATCCATAGGTGTAGGTCAAGTTCATCAAATTGTATCAGATTACTCTTTTTGTCCTCTTCTTTCTTCTTCTAGTTGAGTTCTGATCATCCAGCCATTGAAACCAAGTCAAGTGGGTATTATCTGCAAGTGTGGGTGTTCTTGTGCATCTGTCCTCTCTTCTTATCAGTAGGACGCTTCAGTCTCCACTCTAGTCCTCTGGGCCCAAGACTCCCCAGGTCTTACCACACTGCTGACCAACCAGGTCTCCAGCTGGGTTCACAGGAATCTATTGAACATTGTAGGGCTTAGCTCACAGCTTCACTGTTGTTTTTCCCTCACTTCCCCTTATTGGTGACGAACGTGGTCACCAATCAGTGCATGTCTGCTGGTGTATTCCCATTGAGTCTTAGTCTTGGAGAGGACCTGACCACTACCCTTGATGTCTCCTGGGTGAGCAACTTACTTGTTCTTGTAGTAATCAGTCTGACTACAGTTATTGTTTTGTATTTTTCCTGTCGGTCTTTCTTTCAAGAAGTATTTTCTATTCTTCTAGTTGCTCCAGGCTGGTCTGCTTGTCCTTTCAAGTGGAAATTTACCACCTCAGAAGATTCTGGATGGGGTTCAGGATTTACCTCTGGTCTTATGTAATGCAGAGGCTTCACAGGAAGTCTCCTTCACTGGGCACATTGTAGCACCATTTTAGGCTTTCCAATCAGTTATAGGCAGAAGATGGACTTACAAGCTTTCTATGGTAGTATTTCTGGCTATTCCTTTCTCTCCCCCTCATGTCTACTTTATAATGCTATGCTAGGGAAACCAAGAATCAAAAGACAGCCAAGCATCTTAACATTATTTTCCACCTTTTGGCCATTCCAACCATGTCTCAATCCCTGTATCCCAGAGCCCTGTTGTTCCAAGGTTGTGCATATATCATTATTTACCTCTGTCCCACTTAGCCCATGTAAATCTGCCTAATTGTTTCCCCATTCACCTTGTTCTTCCATGCCCTTTCACTTCTTTTTATTGCCCTTCTCCCTAGCACCCAAACTATGCTATGTCTATTCCCTACCCTGTGCTCCACCTTCCCCACCCTCCCTTCACCCCACATCCTGGTAACCAGCAAAGAATCTCACTCTCCCTCCTTTAGTATGGGTTCTTTTTCTTAATCTTTACAGTATTGGTCCTATGCAGTATTCCTCCTTTTGTGGCTGACTAATTTTACTCAATGAAGTCCTGGTGTGGCGCTGTGGGTTAAGGCACCAGGCTACAAAGCCGTTTGAACTGCAAGGTTGGCAGTTCAGGTTCACCAGTTGCTCCTTGGAAACCCTATACAGGGTCACTATGGGTCGGAATCGACTCAACGGCACTTAATAACAACAACAATTTCACTCAACCTCAAGGTTCATCCATGTTATGTGATAGCTTACAACTTCCTTGTTCTTCTTCAAGGTAACATAATATTCCATTGTGTGCATGTACCACAGTTTGTTTATCCATTCTTCAGTTGATGGACACTTAGGCTGTTCTCCATCTTTTTGCTA